>NW_011887299.1:774271-775286 GCF_000151315.2 Capsaspora owczarzaki ATCC 30864 | reverse complement strand
TTACCGGCGAAATTGTTTTGGGCAACGAATTTGGCATCGAAGGAAGGCTCGATACGGACATCCTTTTCCGCATCACCACTGGCGACGGGATTTCGATGCAACGGTAAATACACAATTCGATGCAGAGTCTTCCAATCCAGGAACGAGACTTCCGTACCAGTCGTTGGATTGAACGGATCATGTTCCGCATCACAGAACAATTTGTACATTTGACGCTCATTGAGTGTTGTTTGATACAAATTTTCACCGCCACACTTGATTTGCAAATTGTCGAGCCAGCACTTGTCACCGCGATACGCAAATGGTTCGCACGAATCGTAGCTCAAATACTCCGACTGTGAAGTCACGCTATCGACGCCGAACAAAAGCAACTTGAGTGCCTGCGGACGTCGAATACCGGGGGTAATTTCCAAGTTCGGGAAATTACGATTGCCGGCGATTTGATATCCACCGTCGAAAATCTTAGCAACGGGCTGGTTATAGAGTGACGGTCTCTAAATCCGGATGGCGCCTCCTACGGCCTGTGTGCAAGCTTCCGCTCGCGCCTTGCCCCCCTGTGTCAATCAGTGCATCAATACCAATGTGTGGGTGAAGTAGCGGGGCGCTTTGGCCCGAACTCATCGCTAGGCACGCGAAAAACGAAAAAATGACGAAAAAGCGGATCCAGCCAAAATCCAATGCATCCGGATTAAAATGCAGGTGTTTTTGGGGCCGCCACGAGGTTGATCGCAAACGCGCCCTGCGGGCTCTGTGACATCGCCAGCCCGCCTTCCGCGAGCCAAATGCAGTCTACACACGATAGGTGTTATCGTGACCAAGCGGGCGCGGAGGTGCGGTCGACACGAGCGTGGGGAATGGAGGATACGCTCGAACACCACTTTTGCAGCCAATCCATCGTGAGCTCCCGTCCGGCTGCTAATCGCTCTTCGAGCTAGATTGATGGAGTATATGACATATCAAACCATTTTATTCAATAAACAATACAAAAATCAGGCAGAGTTTACATTTAGTGCGA
>NW_011887299.1:772014-773393 GCF_000151315.2 Capsaspora owczarzaki ATCC 30864 | reverse complement strand
ACATCGGCATCATCGAGGATTAGGCGAGCCTTCTGAATATCAAACGCACCGGCGAAGCGAGGGAGCAGGGTCTGGGACGCTGGCATACCCGCTCTCCACCGAGGGCAAAGGCGGTGTGGGGTGGGATATCTCGGCACTCTCGACGACGGGCAGCGTTGGAGTCGACAGGAGATTGGGGACGCTCGCCGTGTCTGTGGGCGTTGCAGAAACTGGCTGGACGGGCGCAGCCAAGGCCTCTTTTCCTATGAGTGATTCAGTTCTGCTCGCATGGTCCGGGCTCACCACCCACTCGCAGTATGCATTCTTGTCCAAAGGCCAGATTCCAGTCTTTTTAAATCCAGCAGTGATGACGGCTGTATTTTGCGAAATCTTGTACCACGCATTCAGAGCGCAATGCACTCGCATTTGGTCGTCCGAGGCAAAGACGCCAGCTGCAATCGCGCTCGCATACTCTGCTTGTAACTGACGCTTGAAGTAGCCAAACACAGTGCGATCGAGTGGCTGAGTCTCAGTGCTCGT
The DNA here is from genome assembly GCF_000151315.2 of Capsaspora owczarzaki ATCC 30864. Lineage (NCBI taxonomy): Eukaryota > Filasterea > Ministeriida > Capsasporidae > Capsaspora > Capsaspora owczarzaki. Next base: position 772,874 of record NW_011887299.1, on the reverse strand, counting down.
GTGCGCGGGCAAGACAAGAATCTGAATTTGATCGTAGAAAAACTCGGCCACCAAATCGTGCTCGAGGCTGTGCGTGGATGAGCCATCCATGATCAAAAGCAGCGGGCCTGACGGGTGTCTTTCTCGCATGCAGCTTCGCCACTCGCGCAGATAAGTTTTGAACAAGTCTGAGGTCATGTACCCCTTCTCGGTCGTTGCGGTAGAGCAGGCGTCAATGGGAACGTGTTGGCAAACCGTCGCGACGTTCGTACCCTTCGTAAAAATCAGCATGGGAGGGAGCGGCGCAGTTCCATCGGCACACACCAAGAAGACGCCGGTGATGTGCCGTCCGAGGCTGTTGTTGTGCCCACCGCCAACGAGCGCGACACGACCCCACGATGCCCCTAATACAGTCGATCCCTTGACGCGAGAAGAAATCTCGCTCTCGTCAAAGTTGCTGACGCGGCTCGGCTCGACGGTAAGGAGAGGATGTTGATCGTAGGCCTGTTTGAGTTGAGTCGGGAGAGTCCCGAGATTGTCGGGTGTCAGCGCTGCAGCCCGGCACACTTCCAGCACACGGCCCTTTCGAAGCCTGACGCGTCCCTTCGCTCGCTTCAAAAAGGTGGCCCACCAGGACCGGCTAGGCGTGTCTTGGACAAACGCCCGCCTTGGTGAGCCGTCGAAAGAAGTTGTTTCAGAACACGGTTTCAAGTACTTGGCGGCCTGCGCTTTCGTCAGACAGCATGACGCGCGAGCAAACGCTTCCATAAATTGATAATTGCATCAACTTCGTGATCGGTAAAGATGGGTGGTCGGCCTTTCGTGCGGTGGACGCGCAGCTCGATCACTTCATCCAGCGTCCAGACTGAATCAGTTCGCGG
>NW_011887299.1:764863-771886 GCF_000151315.2 Capsaspora owczarzaki ATCC 30864 | reverse complement strand
GGTCAGCGGACCCGGGGTTAGCAGCTTGAGGGCGATGGCGATGGCGATCGGTCGTCGGTTTTTCCAGCCGCCTCGGCGAGTCGCCCAAACCACCCCGCGACGATCGCAGCCACCTCAACAAGACACTCCATGTGATAACCAACTCGATTTATGTACAATGGTGAAAGAGCCGAGGCGAAGCGATGAATAGACTGCGAGAAAAACGCCTCATCCGGATTAAAATGCAACTCTCGAGGTCTGTAATGCGTCCGGATTTAGAGACAGTTACTCTACGACATGATAAATTCCAGACCACTCTTAATCTTCGGGCGGATGATCTCCAAGTTACTCGGACCCCAATTGAAGTACGGAATGTCCATATAGATCTCGCTCACATAGGCGGTCGGAGATGCTGGCGAAACCGGCGGAGCACCATCCACACTGGAACGACATGTGAATGCGAACAGCGACTTATTCGGATACAGTGAGACGTAATGATTGATACCGATCGTCGGAGGACATTTCTCGTAAAAGTCAGAAAACTCCTTCAATGGGATTTGATACGTGGTGGTGCGGACGCCGGCATTGACAGAACCGCTCACGGCTTGAATGTTGAATCGAGAGATGGCTCCCAGATTTTCGTTTCCGATAACCGGTTGATCAGTGATTTGCGGAAGAATACTGGTGTCCAGTGCATAACCGGAGGAACTGCCGTAATTACGGGCATAATCCTTACTCATCGTCATCACATTCTTCAGGTGTCGGTGCAGAGGACCCCAGTTATCTTCATATACGGTCTTGTCGTTGCCCAACTTGACGATAGTTCGTTCAATCGCACTATACGCGCCATTCTTGGTGAGCACGGCAGTATTCGCGTTGGCGGACACCATACTGATTGTCAGAGTCACCGTTGCATTTCCCATATCGAGCCAATCGTTGGAGAAATCGTTGGTTCGGAACTCAAAAATGTTGGAATATTGGCTCACGACGGCGGTGGGGCGAAGTCGCTTGGTGGCATAGGATTCCAGACGCTCAGGGACGGCATCGGCGCCCAAGAGCATTTGGGCCAGTTGATAATCGCGGGTGATATCGGCGGTCATTTTTAACAACATAAAAATCTTTTTTTATAGTTTTTATGTTTCTTATCTTTTTATTTTTACACGATGAGATTAATCGCACCACCCGATGTCGAACCACGTCCGGCGATGGACACTCCACGACCCGGTTTAATTCCAGCGATGCTTACACCTCGACCGATATTCAGCGGATTGGATGTACTTTTCGGAAGATTCACGCGAGTGGATGTCGATTGTAGCTCGTTCAGAATCGCTTCACTAATCTCTTTGTTTTTCTTCACTACGGGATCGACTTTGTTTTTCACGTCGGTATGGACTTTGTTTCCGGCGTTGATATTTCCTTGGCTCGTGGCGATGGTGGATTTGGCTTTATCCACACAAGCTCGCAATTTATCATTAGAACCTTTGACCGTATCGATGACGGCCTTTTTCGTTTTCTCGAGCAACGATTTGGTCAGATCGGTGAAGACTCCGGAACCCACTTTTTGGTGCGTGCGAATGACGCCCTGAGTGGGTACGATGACAGTTTGTTGTCGCATTTTCTTTTAATAGTAAAATTCTTTTTTATTATTTTATTATTTTCAGATCTTTTCCGGAACGATCGGGACTCGGAATTTCAAAGTGTAACTGATCTTTTTATCGACCAAGGTGATGGGGGTTCCATTCTCGTCATGCACCGAAATCGAAATCTCTCGGAATCCTCCATTGCTACACGGCGTCCATTGTAGATTGACCGGTTCCAAATGAATAATGTCGGTCGGTGGAACATCGGGTGAAAATCGAAACAGTTCATCCGGATTGGCATATGGATTACTGACGAGGGAGCATCGAAGCGACACTTGATTCGCAGTATTGATCACCGGTAACGTTTGCGAACTGACCGACGTCGTGTATGTTCCGGGAGTTAATCCGGTGGTCACTTTGAACGGAGTATTCGGAATGATCAACGAATATCCACCATCAATCACCACCGATAATTTGTTCAGCACCGTGTTGGTGTAGAATCGAATATGATACACTCGGAACCCATTCACATCCGTGTCGTAATCGCTATTCGAATCCATGGTGGCGCGTAAATACTGATCCATCGCTTCATACGAATACATTCCGTCCGGCATGGTGACGGTCCGGAGTGTCGAGCCGTTGTTGTACTGATACGTATTGTTCCCCAACTCGGCACTGATATTGGTCCAGGAATACGGAATCACCGCATTACTAAGCGCCACTTGAGTCCCCACCGGTAAAACCATTTTCGTCAGGAGCGTATTGGTAATTTTGTTGGTAATGCGGGGTGTGGTATCACCCACAAACGAGATTGTAACTGGAAATTCGTCCATCTTTTCTAAGGGACGAATTTTTTTTAAAAAGAATTACTGAATAAACTCCAGGATTTCCGCAAGCTTTTTCTTGGCCAATACTTTTCTGCTGTTCAAGAAATTGGCGATGTTCGCAATATCGTTTTTGACCTCGACCGACGTATTTCCCGCTTGAACTTCACCGAGCAAGACACTCAGTTTCGCTCGCAAATCCTTAATCGACTCCACAAAAACGCGTCCGCCGTTGGTGCGAGCCAACTCTTTCGCTTGCGATGGGGACGGCGTGACTCCGGCGGATGTGAATAATTTGTTCAGCATGATGGCTTCCTCGTCCGACAGGTGCTCAAACTTATTGCTGTGGAGATTCACGTGCGTCAGTACATAAACGGCGCCCGAAGAAATCAGTCGATTGGGCCAGGCTCGCAATTTCGTCTTATTGGATTGCAATCGAACACTCAGTACTCCATTTTTCAATTTATCTTGTAAAATTTCATACTTTCCGAACGGAATCACTGGTGATCCCCTTCCGGTGACTCCGAGGCCTCGGACGACGTGGATACCTCCTTGGTTTTTCGAGGAACTGGCAGTTGGTTCTCTGAGTGGCGCGTCACCAATCTCATGTTCCCCATCATGTTCCGTCGCGCGCTTCGGTTTGGCGCGAGTCGAAGCATTTTGCTTTCCCGATTCGGCCAGTTTCTTCGCCAGGTCCGCAATATTGGCATTAATACCCTGGTCGACCTTTCCACGTTTGCGGGCGCCTTCTTGCTTGGTAATGGATTCCGATAATTGTTGCTTGATTTCCTCTTGACTTTGTTTCTTACCTTTCGCCTCTGCACTCGATTCCACAACCGTACGTTTGGCAAAGACTTTCAATCGACCATCTAAGTCTTTGTCACTCGGATCCACGGAATCGCCATACACATACCGCAAAATACTTTGATAGGTGGCTAAATCATTGCATATCATACTTTTGACCCAGAATTTCTTGATTGGTGCCGAACAGTAGGCGAACTAATCCCGGAGTCGGTTTGAAACCAGTCACTAAATCTCCATCCATATTCCGCTGAACTAAAATCCCTTCCGACGACATGTACATAAAACACGGGACTTCGGCATTTGGGAACCAATACTTGGTGGCATCGACCAAATACTTTTTGTCGGGATCGTCTTCATACCGAGAGGCAAATGCTGTGTCATAATCCAAATTTTGTGCCACTCGACCCTTGGTTTGCAATCGCTCACGCTTTATCGAAAACCGGGCGATCGCATTAGCAATTTCTTTTTGTTCCGCCGTCGCATTGACCGGCACATTTTTCACAATGTTATCCGTCACCAGTTGTCGAAATTCTTCCATCTTCCCTTCCGGCGGTGTTACTCCGAGCTTGACTTTTCCGGCGATAAATTCCGTCAGTTCTAAATCCTGTCGCTTTCGGTCCAGCGTTTGTTGTAGTTTGAGCACATACGCATCGTATAATTCCTCATCATCCTCTCGAAGAACTCCCGATGGTGCGGAGTTGAGTGCCTGCGTTAAATCCGCAATTTGGTCACTCAACGATTTGTGGGTGAATTGGATGGCCATGTCCAGCGGTGCATCCGGATTCAGTTGTCCGTTGGCACCGATCACCGGCATCAGCGCATCCTCATTTCCGGCCGGTAAAATCGCCAATGGTTTAGCGACGGATAGAATCTCATTCAAGATTTTGGTTTGGGAATCGGAGGTCTTTGCAAATTGATCGACGAGCGATTTCTGGACAAGTCGTCCTTCTTCGATGCGTTCTTTCTTGGCCTTGGCTTTGATATAGTCCGGATCGAGGGAAACATCTTTGTAGTTGTCGGGATCCAATTCGACTCGCGCCAGTTTGCCGTTTTGGATGTCGGTTTTCAGTCCAACATCGATGGCAATTTCTCGCTGGAGTTGTTTCTTCCGCGCTTCTTTATCGAGATCGATTGGCATTTTTATTTTAAGGTAATAAAAATTCTTTTTTACGAAAAACTACAATTCTTCGAAATTTGTCGGCTCGAATCCCATTCGGAATTTCAAATCATCTTTTCGAGTCGTTCGATCCACCATATAAAAGCAGTCATACTGCATGCATTTCTCATACCGCATAATATTTTCATTTTTGTCACCTTCCAACTCGTTCAACATATCCTTAAATTTCTTAGGGGTCACTCCCTTCAAAATAATATAGGATGAATTGCTCCGGAGAGTGGTCGGGACTTTAAACCAATCTTGAGTAATAAAGACACAGCTGGCGTTGAACTTTCGACCACGGATCCATAGGTCGTGAAGCGGTTTCATTTCCGGATCCGCTTGATGAGGCTTCACAAAATCATCGAAGACAAATAAAGTCTGAAATGACTGATCGATTTGCTCCAGAACTGGACAATCGGATAACCGATCCGACATGGTGAGAATCGTCACCGGTTGCCCAAATTGTTTGGACAATTTTCTCTCGATGGCTTGGTACTTTCTCGCCAACACGATATTGTACAGTGGATCCTCGTTCAAACTCTTGGCGAAAATGTAGATTCGGTCAAAGCATTTACATTGATCGATAATATTGAGTAACGAATTGGTTTTGCCGGCGCCACTGGATCCGCAAATCATCATTCGAAACGGATGTTGCGGAGCCAGCGGATTGGGGTTTTTATACGATGGAAGCTGGTCGGGTGGGATGTCCTCGTAAAAATTGTGCAACTTCGACATTTTTAATCCAGGAATTTTCCTTTTTTATATAAACATTTTGCGTTCTGTCTTAAAAATGGTATTTTTCGTCCCACAACTCTACGACGATTCGACGTCGGTCACCAAGCAATATGTGGATCAAGTGGTCGCATCCCAAGCCGTCGCCAAAGTCAATAAGGCCGGTGATACAATGGTCGGTGATTTGACCGTCCCCGATGTCAATACTGGCAAGATTAGTGCTCCCGATGGAACAGATATGATTGATGTGAGTGACCCTGCACGAGTGGATATTCTACCCAGTATTATTTATCTTCCCGGCATGACTGCCAATGCCAGTGGTGCGGTTGGAACGACGTTGATTCGAACTCCGGCCGGCTATATGAACACTAAAAATTATACGAATTCCAACACGGCGGACGCATTAGTGTGCCGAGATTCCTACGGTAATTTTTCGGCTGGCGGTGTCGTGTTTCAATTGTGTCAGACAAACGACTTAAATGTGTCCGGAACCGCCAGTCTCCCGGCTAACACAACCGCGAATTCGCTGATTGTGGGTGGAGACGTCACATTGAACGGCCAAACTGCAAGCTCCGTGATGGCAACTGACGCCTCGAAAAAGATTACCTCGTTAAATTACAATCAATCCAATCAAGCCAATTCGCTCGTGTATCGAGACGCGAGTGGTAATTTTGGAACGAATGCGATCAATGTCGGGACCTTGCAAGTGTCGGGATTGACGGCGAATCAAGCGGTCGTGACGAATGGATCGAAACAACTGACGAGTTTGGGATATGATGCATCTATGTCGGGTAGCACCCTTGTACAACGCAATGTAAATGGAGACATCGACGCCAATCTCGGCTCTTTCGTTGCATGTAATGTGGCGGGCTTCACTTCACTTGGAACGGGAAATGTCGGCATCAAAATGGCCGTCTTCACTGGAACGACTTCTGGCTCAGCCAGTGGGACTACTGCGCAGAACATTACGATTGACAAGACTAAGATTGTGAGTATGAATGGAACGATTTTTGCGAGCAACGGTAAAATCATTGCGTTCAATACTGGCTCGGGTCAGTATTATGTGTATGCTGATGTGAGTGGCACCTCCTCCCCTTGGGTATTAACCGTAACAAATGGTGCAAGCGCCACGAGTGCATATAGCGTTCCATACAGTATCTTAATCACATACGTCGCGTAATAATAATTAAATCTGCAAAAAGATTTAATTATTTGGGTGGAGCCAGCGTCGGGATGGTTGCAACAGGAACATCCGGTAACTCGGTATCCATTTCGACCTTCACCGCGCCAAAGCAACACGAGCTGGACTTCATTTTGCGTAATAATGCGTACAGTCTCTCGATCACGAGCACCGCAACACCAACAATCAACGAAATTGTAACGGGATCCATCTTTTTATTTTAGCCAAAAACTTTTAAAAAAGAATTTGTCTCATGTAATTAAAAATGAGCGCACTCCTCGAACGGCTGGACGAGATCGATCGCAATAATAAGCGTAGAGATCTCGAAGCAAAGCTCAACGCCAACTTTAACGACTTTATGACGGCCGGGATTCCGGTCAATAAACGGACGAATCTCGATTTGATCAACATTTTGTATTATATTTCGTTGTTCGTCAATTCCACCCAAGAGCTTCGAGTTCGCAGTATCGATGCCCAAATTTCCATTGCATTAGACTTTTTCGAGCGTTTTTGCCACCAACATGAAATTTCCCTTGGGAAGTACAAGGTCGATGCCCATTTTACGTTATGCATCCGTCCCCCGGAAGATCCATTGTATCAGATCACCTCGTATTTTCTTAACAATTTCTCGAGTGTCCCTCCGGTCGCTGAACGTGTATCCACTGATAGTGTAAAACGCGGTGGATCGTTGCGAGTGAAACTGTCAAAAAAGACGTGATCAAAAATTGTATTGTGTGCTTCGTGACGACCGTGAAATTGGTGGCG
>NW_011887299.1:526893-764582 GCF_000151315.2 Capsaspora owczarzaki ATCC 30864 | reverse complement strand
AGTAACGGAAAAAGGGTCCGTGATTCTATATCAATCGGTTTGTGAAAGAGTAAATCCTCACGAGCGAACCAGTTAGCGAAATAGTATTTCCCCGAGTCAAGATTATGAAAAACGTAGCGGAATGGGGTCTTGAACTGAACGACGGTAACTTCATCGCCGTTGTGATCCTGGACCACTTTTGTTTCCGCCGAGGCGAATTTCTCTTCTATATACTCCTTGGACGGGATGAGATCGTTGATACTGAACTCCATTTTATAAATTGGTTTAGTGTATTTAAACCAATTTCAATTTTGATATCAATCGTAATTTTAACGCACCGGTGTCAGGATTAACTTTTCCACATCACCCACAATTCGGACCTCTTTGGTTGAATCCAAAACGACAATTTTATCAAAAAGCACAGTCCCCATGGCTTCCGTATATACTGCTTGAATCTTTGTTGGGATACACTTTAGCGTTTCCCACTTTGGTGATGATTTCATGCCTACCCACGTATCTTATACTCATCTCTTTCCGTCCCAGATGTGTTTCTAAACCCTCCCGCAATGAGCAACCATACCACGATACCATTTCGATCTTTTTGTGGAAGGATAAATCTCGAGGATCTTCTTGGTCGCAACAATAGTATTCCCCTCCGGGAATGTTATAAAAAAAATAGCGGAATGGGGTCTTGAACTGAACGACGGTAACTTCATCGCCGTTGTGATCCTGGACCACTTTGGTTTCCGCCGAGGCGAATTTCTCTTCTATATACTCCTTGGACGGGATGAGATCGTTGATACTGAACTCCATTTTATAAATTGGTTTAGTGTATTTAAACCAATTTCAATTTTGATATCAATGTTTCTGATTTTTACGCCACTTTTTATGAGCCTCCTCCAACCAATCATAGTAAGTTTGATGTGCTAATAGCTGAAGTGGATATTCAATAAAGGTTTCGACATAACCACAAATGTGGATCGCTTTGGTTGCAAACCGAATTCTAATGCAATTGATCCTCACACGTCCCATACCTCTCAAAAACTCAGCATCGGGGTCTTCGTGTCGATGATAATCCCTTTTCGGTCCCCCAACATCCGCTTCAATTATATCGTACCCCCTGTATTCGTTAATGTCCTCTCCTTTAGTCATCAGACATTTTTTCAAGGATTCAAAGAATACAGGTTGGGAATAGGGATTAATCACGATTGGTTCGATGTGGAGATATGTACCCCAATGATAATCAACGCTACCAATGTTCTGAAACACGTAGTGGAACGGAGACTTGAACACAAGATCGAAACCCGGATCGTCACGTGGGATTAGTATCGCTGAGGCGAATTGTTCTTCCATATATTCCTTGGACGGTTTGAGATCGTTGATGCTGAACTCCATTTTTATAAATTGGTTTAGTGTATTTAAACCAATTTCAATTTTGATATCAATCTTTACAAATGTTGGATATCCGCATCATCCACCCACGAGTTAAACTTAGCCGGACGCCCACGCCATTTGACCAGGTGCTTCTTTTTACCGCGAACGGTTTTGGTTTGGAGAATTTCCTCAATTACCGCTGTATCCGATGGTTTCGACACTTTCTGTAATTCCTGATTGTAAATTGGGGAATCGATATCTTCTCCCGCCAGATCTTGGATTTTGTACGTGACGGGAGTGGTTGGATTGATTCCGACCACAATAAAGGTTTCTTCCGTCCATTTCACGATTTTCGACGTATTCGCAAACGGATCGCGTTTAATACTCATCTTGACATAATCACCGACCTTAAATTTAGCGCGTTGTTGTGGGATTTTATTCCATTGGGCTTGGAGTGTGTCCTGGATTTTTGATTCGTTTTCCGGATTGCGCGCTTGTGTCGGGGTCATTTTGATGGTGGAATGTCGAGTCGTGTTGTAATTTTCCGTTAAATCCGGCAACACTGAGACCCAATCGAACGTGTTATTGTGTCGGCTGTATCGGACCCATCGCATTTTCATCGTGAGAATAACGCGTTCCGCCATCGATGCCTTCGTATCACTATTCGAGTGATAATGGGTGATGTTGTGCTTTTCCATTAATTTGCCCATCGGCTCATTGAAAAACTCTGTCCCTTGATCCGTTTGGAGGAGGGAGGGGTGACGATTGTCGGTGAGGACCGAGGCAAATGCTCGCGAGACTTCTTCGGCGCCTTTCGTTTTCAATGGGATAGTCCACAAAAATTTGGAAAAGGTATCGATAATCACGAGGATGTAGCGATACCCTTTATTATGTTTGATTTGAAAATTCATGTCCGCGAGATCGGCTTGCCACAAGTAATCCAGTCCGCGAGTGATCGTCGGCCGGCGTGGAAACTTGAAGGAATTCGGTTTCAAATAAGTGTATGAATCTTCCGTCGTTAAATCTTGTGGCGGAAGTCCATTCTCTTTTAGCTTTCGATTGAAGGCGGTTTGTCCGATAAATCCGAACTTTGGATCAGTGTATGACATTTTTGTGTGGGTGGAAACTTTTATAACGAACTTTGTTTCCAGGCTCCGGTGTTTTACGCGCGCGAATAAAAAATCAATTTTGGCGAATCGAAAATTGATATCAATTTAAATTGTTTTCAACTATTTTCAAAAATCATGGCCATTCGTCGTACCCGAAATCGTGTTCATCAAACTCTCCCGCCCGTTGATTGCTCCCAATGCACCTCGTGCAAAATGCGGGAGCTCAATGTGGAGATTACTCTGTCAGTTCTATCCGTGAAATCGGATCTCCAAAGCCAGTATCGATACGATGCGGTCGAGAAGAAACACTATCTGAGAAATGGTGGCACAGAATCGGAGGCGACAGTCGAGGAAGTGAATTCCCTGCTCAAATACCTCCTCGATCGGACGTTGAACGATATCAAACGTAAAATTGATCAACTCGACCTCCCCGAAGGAAATCTGAATGCGTTCGTGTTTAGCATTTTCAACGATCTGTTGTCGTTTGCATTCGTAAATGCTGTAAAGTCCGCTGGATATCCGATCGAATAAATATCATATTTCTGTTTCACACAGACATATGAAATTGACAATTGTACAATATTTTTTATTCATTTCAAAAATGCTGGCAAAGAAACAATTGTCCAAGCTGTTCGATGACCTGGAGTTATTCGTTCCGGCGAGGGTGCAAACCGTAAAGAATCCCCGTCAATCGTTTATTTTCGATGGGTCGCGTTGGAATCCTGTGACTGAAGAAGTCGCTAACAAATTTCGGGACCAAATCTATCTTGTATTTGTTGCACCACACATTGATAATTGCAGTGATGATCCGGATGTTTGTGCGCGAGCGAACTCTGCGAATGATCGTTTTGTGAATGTGTTATCCAAAACTTTTGTTTGCGATGTTCCTGATGAAATTTCATCGCTACCCTCAAGGATCCAAGAACGCTTTGCTTTTCAACGCTGGCGTTGATTGTCCAAAAATATTACAAATTTTCAAAAACATTTACAAGTCTTGTTAGAACTCTTGTAAATTTCGAATATAACGGGACAGAGGTCAAGGGTTCGAACCTCAGCGACGACATTCGGATTGCATTAATGAGATCCGCGGTTTTTTGTTTTTCGGTTTTCAATGTCCGAGGACATTTCTGGCCGGCCGAGCCGAGCCGAGCTTCGGCATTTTTATTTTTTAAATAAAAATGCATTTTTCCTCCAAAGTCTTTGAGCAAATTCCAGAGACAAACCCTTATTCTCCATAATCTGATTCGCTGAGAAAAGGACCATCGCCCCGCCCCCCTCCCCCCTTAGAAGGAGAAATAAAAGGACCATCGCACCCCTCCCCCTCCCTCCGAAAAAAAAAAGGACCATCGCCATCCCTTCCTTCTCTGGTGGAAGGAACGAGACTGGTCTGAACCATACAGTACCTCAATAAAAAAGAGGTGAAAAAGTGGGTGGTCCTCCAAAAATCTTCTTTTTTTCGCTAAGGCCTTTTTTTTCTTCCATACGAAAGCAATTATTCTTTATCACTCTCTCACTTCTTCACCTAAAAAAAATAATAATATAATATAGTCTATATTGATTGGGATCTAAAATCGAGGTTACCCTCGGTCACTCTCACCCGCGCGAAGCGCGGACGTCAAATCGCGCCAGCGATTTCATCCTCTCTATCTACTACTGTGAGCTGCGGTTTTGCAGCATTTGCCTCCTCGTTCACAGTAGCAACAGGCAAACTTGGGCTTGTGTGCACGCAGCGTCATGACAGTCGAGTGACCAGTATGGCACGCTTCGCGGCATGGCTCGCAGATCCCTACAAGTGCGATTCAGGGGAAATGTCAGATGGATCTCCAACCCTTTTTTTTCGTTCCCTCAAACTGGCTCGCTGTCAACACGCTTACAGTTCAATTTGCACGTGCCGCATGAATAGTAGTTTGTGATGTTGCTTGCGCCTTCTACAAAGCTGTCCTTGGCACACAACCGCGGACACTCGCTGCCAACGAGCAGTCAGTGAAAAGACGCTTCGGTTTTTTTTTTTTGGTGCAAATCGTGCGCCAACAAACAAGCAATCGATATTCCGTACCTTTCCCACGTCAGTGCACCAGTGAACAAGAGCGCATTCACTGGACGCAAGGAATAGTCTCGCAGAAGCGTATCCTGGGCGCCCGACCAAGGAATGGCAGTTTCACCGGCTTCCGCCTTCACGACCAGAGTGGACGGCGACACGATGCGACTGGAATCCCTGTATGTATCGAGCATAGGCACAAGGCACACAACGTTCGTTGCACGATCAGATGAGTCTTAAGGAACACCTCGCCACTCAACACCACCAGACCCTTACACGGCACAAACGAGCAAGCCTGCATCGGCGCTGGCGGACATGATCTTGTCACCGACCAACTCCTCGAAGCGCAGCTGTATTTGCTGAATCAGCCGCGAAACCTTGTCCAGGGGAGACATGACCAGGTCGCGAATGCAGATGCGAACACCGCCGCGCACAAGGTAGCAGTTGAATGCCACATTTTCCGTCTTTGTTAACACGGGTACGTACAACGCACGCTCGAGATGTCTGTTTGAGGTTCACCGAGCAAGAGAGAGAGAGAGAGAGCGAGAGAAAGAGCGAGAGAGGGCCGTGTTTTGTTTAGCCTCAACCCACCAAAGCTCCGAACATTGAGTCGTACTCACTTGTCGCAGCTCGCGATCGTATTGGCAACCTCCTTGTCAAAGCGCGCAGCTACTTGCTTGAGGCGCTCGGCATCGTCCATGCCTGTGGGAAAAATAGGCGATGTGTTTTTCTAATGCCGCAAACTTAAATCATCACTCGCTTGTTCAAGGGTGAATTACCAGCTCGAAGGCGCAAATCTGTAGAAATTCGAGACAACTCCGCCTGCTTGTTTGCTTGTGATTCCTGTGCATTCAAAACAACAAGACATTGGCAACAATTTCAATTTTGTTCAATCGAGCACAACCACTCGAAACGCTCCTCCTGCATACCTGAATTTGAGCTACATAGCCGGACACTGCTCGAGCGAGATGCTCTGTACACCCGGTTTCAGCATGAATAGGTGAGCCCTTTCTGAGCGAGTCCATTGCGGCACGAAATCAACAAAACTCTTTCACCTACTCGCAAACACGCGTTGAAGCTCAGTCACCGCGCCAGAACTGTCCAGATCTGCGTCGTCATGCACGGGGCTGTCGCTGGCAAGCGTTGTTGGATCATCAATCACAATCAGGGGCTCGTCGGAAGCCATCAGAAGAGCAGGAATTGGCGCAGCGCGGGTCGGGGCGCTGCAGAGAGCGGACGTCTCTACGAGGCGCACCAAATGTGCTGCATCGGCAGCCTTGCGCTCTTTCTGGATCATTTCTATCCCACCATCAACGGATCGAGAGACGAATTGAGAGGGTGACGGTCAGGTTTGGACGCGATCAAGCTCTGAAACGGCACACTCACCTAACAGTGCGTCGTACTGGTGGTCCCGCTGGAGCACAACGCCGCCACTCAGCCTTGTGTTGCAGCATGGGCAAACGGGTCTAAGCAAATCAGCAACCAAGTCACGACCCTCAGTGAGCAAAGTCGGATCGGAGCAACAGCGTTCTTTCGTTTCGCACAGTTCTGCAGTTGTCTCGCTTACTTGCGGTTGAGGCACTCGTCGATGCATGACTTGCAGTACCGGTGACCACACGGGATTGTGATTGTCGTGTTTGACAGCAGACTGCAGCAAATGGGGCATGTAAAATGCTCAAGCAGCATTGTTGACTTTTGATTCCCAAAAAAAAAAAAAAAAAAAAAAATCCCATCCCAAAATAACTCGAACAGTCAGCGTTTATCAAAGCAGAGGCGCCAGCTCGCTCAGCCAGTCTCGACCCGGTGTAGCTTCGCGCGCAACACAGCATGACAATGTAGCAATACTATACGAAATGGACGTACGCACCGAAATTAGGTCGGGTGCTTGCAAGGAGAGCGTTGACATTTTTTGGTTTTGTGTTCGGTGCTTTGTTTGGTTTTTGGAAAAGACTGAGCAGCTACAAATGCCCCCTCCTGAATTCTAAATTTACCCGAAACGACCATTGTGCATGCGTGCAACGAGGTGGTACTCAAGAAACGCTTGTTGTACATCAATAGCAGGCAAGCAACACTCAATCATGCGAGCTGTCCGCTTTGAAATAACGCGGCAAATCGCTCAATATCCTCGGTAGTCTGCACGGATAGCACATCTGCAGGGACCTTGTACGCGCCATACTCGGAAGGCTGGACATTCATGGGCGAATCCACGACGCGAACTTCGACCGTTTCCCCTGAAAGACCCTCTAATTCCTCCCAGTCAAAGAGCGCCGTGCTCGTTGGCGCGTGATATGGGTTGAAATCAACCAGTTTGATAATTTCGCGCGAGGGGTTGAAGTACATGTCAAAGACATCTGCTCATCAATCGGACAGAGTGAGAAAAAAAATGCAGTCAATTCAGATTTTCGTCCGCCGTCGCTCAACGTCCGTTCAAGATTTCAAGAAGAGAGGCGATCATCAATCAGCTCAACCAATTCAAGGCGCGACCTACAATCATTGTTGGGAAAGTTTTCGCGCACATGCTCGGCGAAAAATTCAGCAATCTGCAATCGGATGGTCGCGCGCATGCCGGGAAGAAAATCATAAAAGTTGGACACGTCGCGTTGTGAGATTGCTGGACAAGGTTGGCAAAGGGGGAATACGTGTAAGTTAGCAGAGTAGCAAGCATCAGCATTTAACGCCCAAACGCACAAGACGAAACCCGAAATGAAAACCGAAAATCTAACTCTCTCTCTTACCGATCAACTGGCGATTCCGAACAAAGCACCGAAACTCCATCGACCTCAGCAAGTCGTGCCACCGCCGCAATGCAAGGAACATGGGTACAGAGTCGGGCTCATCGTGCAGATCCGAGCATTCGTCAAATCTGCCAGAGTGGCATGATCAAACCATGAACCAGACCATCCTCACGACTCCTTCCACAACCACCACCAGCAGCAACACTTTGAGGACGTACGAGTGGCAGAGGTCGTGAACAATAAAATCCGAGCTCTTCAGCAACAAGAACACTTCGTCTGCGCTGACACACTTGATGGTGCCTCCAGGGATGATCCACGAGGCATCCTATTCCAAAAGAACAACGGTAGTCCCTGCAGTCAGCACAGCGGCAAGTGTCTCGACAATGGTCGCAACCCTGCTTGAGGTCTTTGAAACCCAGTTTGACCATCGTACCTGTGGAGCACTCCAATTGAGCTTTGGAAACACGGGTCCAAGCGTTGCAATGGCGGCTTTGATTGCGGCTTCGAGTTCGGGGAAGTTTGGCGCCTGTCGACAAAGCAAAAGGCAAAGACATGAGACATCGGGTCGCAATGCGCCATGTGTGAGGAAAGGGGTGGATTGCAGCAAAGTGTCATCACCGCCACACGAGTGACGCCAAGCTCAATGTCGCGCATCCACCTTTCCCCACTTTAGAGAGCAAAGTGCTCGACTACCACAACCCCCATTACATCCAGCGCACATGGAGACACACAGAGCGACACACATCAGGGTCGGAACGTACGGTCGGAGCAATGCTGTCGGTCTCGCTCTGGCTCTGCTGCTCCCAGTCGTCGTCGCTGCTGTCGTTGCTGTCAAACCCAGACGCCGCCACTCGGTTTGGCTGTGCCAGTGAGCGTGCCGTGCCGGCCAGAGCAGAGGCGCCGTCGTCGTCGTCGTCGTCCGAGTCCGAGTACGAGTTGAGGTCGCGTGGATCCACCTTGCCAATGGACGAGCTGTCAATCATGAACACAAGGGCATTCGAGGGGGTGGAGCAGTACAGTTTGATGACATGTAGGATGAGCAAAAGCGAATCGACAATCGCTCCAATGGAAGCCACTTCTGAGATTTGGAGATTGTTGTCGCTTTACTCTTTCGACAGGAAGACGCCGTCGGCAAGCAAGTACTCGACAAAGTCCGAGGTCAGGGGCAGGATTTCAGTCCGCAACGACACATGCTTGAATCGCGGATACCACGATGGCAGTGCGCAATTGAGCACATGCTGGCGGGTTGGTTTCGCGGGCATTCTGAGAGAAGAACGAGAGAAGGCAAAAAAAAAAAAAAAAAAAAACTGAGACTGAGCCGCCAGAGAACAACAGATCAAACTCTCAAATGGAGTGCGTAGTGTACTTGATCTATTACAATTTGCATTGACACTACATGAACGATCCAGTCGTCCTCTATTCAATGCCGGTTGAAGAAGTTTCGTATGAGCTGCAGCGCGACGACTTGCCGTCCGATCGTCAGCCAGCGTCACCGCCACCGCCACCGTCGCCGTCGCCAACACTCGGCGAGCGTCTGAATCAGGTTGCGCCGTTCATTGACGCGCATCTTCGGTGCGTGATTTTTTGTTGACAGTCCGCGACGTGATCTTGCTGATGACGCTGACTTCGGTTGTTTGGTTTTTTTGCCAAGACACAGCGAACTCCGCACTGCTGCCACAGTCTCACTCGGATTCGCGACTGTGCTGGTCGTGATGCGTTACTCTCATCATGTAATATTGTTCGTTCATTTTGCGAGCGAGTGAGCGAGGTGCAATGCCCTGGTTGCCGGTCGCAATCTCAGCAACAAAAAGGCTCAACATCTCAACGCTTTGGGTCTCGCACAGGTCACGCGTTGGACTTCGACTGCTCAGGTGCCGCAGCAGGCAATTCTAAGTCGAAAACGGATACGAGCAGCGGTTGTTGGCGTCGATGTTCAGCAACAGGCACTCCAAGTGTGGCATTTGCCGCTGTGGCGCGTCTGGTTGCGCAGCTACAATTTGCCACCAGCGGGACACATGGCAGGTCAGTCGAGTCTGAGGGGGGAAACAGATTTTGGATATTGTAGAGCAGTGGCGATTATTGTTGCTCATGATGGATGGGATGTGATTTTGACAGACACCCTGCTCGTTCGGTTTCCGGGCGTCCAGCTTGCAACAGACGAGGAGAGCGTACTTGCCTTGCACAAGGAACTGTGCAAATCACCCCGTTCATCCCAGCCTATTGTGTTGAACTTTGAAATCCTGACAACGACCAACGCAGTTCGCGAAGAGCTTCGGAAAACACTTCCGCAGGCTTCCGCTGGAGGCCCGCTTTCGTCCCATCTCATCAAGTCCCCAGGACGGTTGCTTGGCGAGGATGTAAACGCTCTACTGTGTCATGGCTGGCGTTCGAAGGTAGGTCGACAAAGTGGCAACTGAAAGACTTGTTTTGTTTTTTGGGTGTTTTTTGTTTTCGTTTCTTTTCTTTTTTTTATTATGTTTCCGCCAAGACCTCAGCTCTCAACACTCTGCTCATTCGACAGGGATTTCTTGGACGAAAAGATGAAAGTATCGAACACACGCTTATCAGTGCCGGGATTGCCACGGTAGACCGAGAGTTCTTGACCAGCAGCGCGCCTTTTGTGCAGGAGCTGCTCACTCCGTTCGAAGTGCACGAGCTGCTCGAGGCGGAGCGGCACGCAGACACATACGAGCGTGGTATCTGGAAGGCGGTGCATGTTGCGCGTCGACAAGAGCAGCTCGAGCACGCTCGGCAACAGCTGTTGCGCAATGTCGTGGAGCCAGCCGCGAAATTGGCATCTGCAGGTGCCAATCTTACGGAGCACGCAAGAGCCGCAATCGCCTCCGTGTCCGAAGCCACTGCCTCTGCAACTCAGTCTGTACTCCAACGCGGTGCAGCACTCTCAGACGCAGCCAAGTCGTCGCTGACTTCAAGCGTCGATTCTGTCAAGTCAGCGGGTGCCTCCTTGTCCGATGCGGCAGCCAGTGCCGCTGAGGCCATGAAGAAGGCTGCCAGCTCTGCCACATCATCTGCCAATGCAGTTGCAGGGGCGTCGGCCAGTAAACTTGGCAACGTTAGAGCCGATGTTGCCGAGCGCGCTAAATCCGCTGCCGATGCAGCGGCGGAGACTGCAGCCAGTGCTGCGGCTGCACTCAAGCAACACAGTGCAAAGATGGCCGAAAGCGCCCAAGCAGCAGCATCTGTCGGAGATCGAGCGGTTTCCGCTGCATCGAGTGCCGCCGCCGCGCTCAAGCAAAGCAGTTCAAAGATTGCAGAAGGCGCCATGGCATCCGTCACTGCAGCATCGCAAAGCGCGCGCACTGTGGCCAATGCTGCTCAGAGCACTTTGGGCACGGCTGCTTCGGCTGCCAATTCCGTGTGGAGCGCAGCGGCCAAAGCCCTTTCACGGCAAGGTCGCAATTCCCAACCCAACAGCGATGCTGAAGCATCAGACAAGAATCAAAAGCCGCCGCAGCAGCAGCGGCCCAAAGATTGGCCGTGAGCATTAGGTGGTCGGCGAACATGCACGAGGAAATAAACATTGTATTTCATGATGAAACAAAAAGTTTCACGAAAAAGGGGATTCAACTCTTCGAAGAGGTCAAAGAGAAAAAGAGTTCAGGGTTCTTAACAAAAAAACGCGGTCGAAAACCAAAAAGAAAAAAAGGGTGTCACAACAATCCAACATATTCAATCAAAAAATTAGCCAGAAAAAAAAATAATCAAGAAAGAACGGGCCAAAATTACAGAGCATGGCCAAGGTTTTCAATCTCGTCCAGAATGAACTGAATATCCTCCTCGGTGACGGCCGGGTTGGAGAAGACCATTCGGAAAAAGTTGGGGAAGTCGTCGAGCGGCTGGTAGCCAATCATCATGGAGCCACGGTATTGCATGCCGGCCTTGATGACGGGGGCCACGCGATGCAGGGCTTCTCGTCGCTCAGTGTGGTCGAGGTGGCGCAGCGATGGAGGGACGTACCAGAAGCAGACGTTGGTGCACTCGGGCTCGTAGACAAGCTCAAAGCCTGGTCGTGCGCGGATGAGCTCTGCGAGGCGTCGCGAGTTGGCAAAGGCATAGTCAATCTGGCGCTCGTAGCCCTTGTCGCCCTTTGCCTTCCATGCCAGCCAGAGCTTGAAAACGTCGACCTTGCGGCCGCACTGGATGGCCTTGTCGCCAGTGTCGTACTCGGTGTTGATCTTGTCCTTTTGGAAGAGGTATTGGGCGTTGGTGGCGTTGCAGCCCGAGAGGAGACCAGAGGTGCGGATCAGAATGGCAGAGCACTGGAGCGGGATGCCCATCATCTTGTGCGGGTTCCAGGTGACCGAGTCGGCAAGCTCGACGCCGCGCAGGAGCTCGCGTTGCTTGGACGAGACGAGCGCGCTGCCGCCCCAAGCGGCATCAACGTGCATCCAAACGCCGTGCTTTTTGCACACGGCGGCAATCTCCTCGAAGGGATCGAACGCGCCGACAACGGTGGTGCCCGCGGTCGCGTTGACAAAGAAGGGGGCAAGGCCGTCGTCCTTGGCAAGCTGGATCTTGGCGTCGAGGTCGGCGGGAATCATCTTGCCGCGGCGGTCGACGTCCACGGCAATGACGTGGCGCATGCCGAGGCCCATGAGCGCGGCGCCCTTCTTGATCGAGTAGTGGCTGTGCGACGAGGTGAAGACGACGGGGATTTTGCCAATGGCCAGCAGGCCGTGCTCCTTTGTCTGGGGGAAGTGGTAGTGACGAGCAGCCTGCATGGCGTACATGTTGCTGATGGAGCCGCCGGGCGAGAAGAGGCCGTCGCCGGGCACGTTCACGTCCCAGCCAATGAATTCGCGCATGCGCTCCAGCATGTACGCCTCCATGAGGATAAAGACGGGGGCAACCTCGTACGTGTACATGCTCGTGTTGACCATGGTTGTCAGCCACTCGCCGACCATGGCGACAGGGTCGATGCGGGCAAAGAGCTGGTTGTAAAAGCGCGGGTGGGACGTGCGGACGCCGTGCTGGAGGGTGGTTTCGCAGTACTCGACAATCTTGCCAAGCGACTCGGGCTCGTCCGTAATGCGCATGTCGAACGCAGCGAGCAAATCCTTTGGTGCAATGTAGTTGACGACCTTGGCGTCCTCGCGCGACGATGTTTCGCGCATATAGTCGGTGAACAGGGTGGTGATGCGCGAGATGAAGTGGGTCATGACGTCCGTCACGGTGCCATCGGGCAGGGTCAAGTCTAAAAGGCAAAAACAAGAAGGTATGGGGTTAGGAAAAAAAAAGCGTCGGAAACGGAAGAAGAAGGGAGAGCGGAGTCATGATGAGGGACGTAAGGCAATCTGAGGGAGTTGAGGGGTCGCCCCTCTTAGCTTTTGCGTTTCAAATGCATGACTTGCAACAATGGTCATTTTTCGATGCATGTCTGTGTGGGGAGATGGAGTAGTACGATGGACGGCAGTGCGGTTTTTTTTCTTGCCGTTGATCACAAGCTAAAACCTGGTGATTTTCGCTCGTTGTGATGATTGTGAATGAAAGATGGCCAAGCAAAGTCCCACACACACACACACACGCATGCATCCAGAATACCCAATCAGAATCACCCACTCACCCCACTCACAGTGAACGGGACACAGAGGTTGGACAATGAGCTTCAAAAAGTCATCCCCGTGGGGTTGGTTGGGGGTTGAGGTTCTTTCCTTCGCTCCTTCTCTCTCATTTTCTGAACAGTGATGACTCGAACGCTCCATTGTTCACACACTCACACTCTCATCCCCCAAGTGCTAGTCACTCGGGGCTCGGGAAGAAGGAGAGCGATGATGATGACGATGATGATGAAAAGTCACAGCATCTTCACGTGAAGTTCGCCGCAAATCAAAAAAAGTCAAAAAAATAAAATAAAATAAAAAATAAAAAAGTCATGTGGACATCAGCAGAACCGATGACGAACAACCAAAAAAGCAAAGAACGAGAAGGATGAGCATATGAAGAAGGAGCAAAGGAAGAGGAAGATGAAGAAAGAAAGAGGAAGGGAAGAGGAAGGAAAGAGGAAAGGGGGGGGGGAAACGGAAAAGTAAAAGGAGAGCGACGTGAACGAGGGGCGAGCAGATGAAGCGTACCGCGGTGGAAGAGCGCGTTCAGGTCTGTCTTGGAAGAAGGGGTCACTGTAGTGGTTGTAGTAGTGGTGGTGTTGTTGCTGCTGCTGCTGCTGCTGCTGGAGGGCAGGGGAGAGGAATCGCCATCGCCAGCCATTGTCGCTAATCTGATTCAAAGTGTGGTGCTGTTTGAAAAAAAAACGGGACTGACTGAGTCGCATTTGGAATATCGAGGCAAGAAAACAGAGATGATGGAGCGGTAATAAGCAAGGAGCAAAGGGGGCAAGGAGCAAGGGGAAAGGAGCAGCGGGAGCAATCGAACTCGCGAAAGCGCGAATGCTATCACGACACGCTCAAGCATCAAGCGTTCAACAAACGCAAAAAAACAACATGTCACACACGCAATAAAGTCGTCAAAAAAAAACCATCCAAGAAGCTCAGAGCAACAAAAAACCAAAAAAAAAAAGAGTTACAACAAGCAGTATTCCCGCGTGGTCTCCCACCGCAGTACTAACTACTCTCATGGTGGTTTAACTTCGCAGAGCGGAACGGGATGCGGTGCATTCCACCAGATATGGCCGTAACTGAAATAACATGGTTGGGCGAGGTGTTCATAACTGAAGCAACAGTTTCTAAGACTTCCAATTCCCCACGACTGCACGCCTTTGCCGATTCTCTTGCCGTGCGTTCCCCCCCTTTTCCTTCGCGCAATCTCGCATCTAATCATTCAACCCAAACTCAACAGACAAAAGTCAGGCAATCCAAAGTTCATTCTTTCTTCCTCGCTTCTCTTTCTTCTTGCTTCTTCTTCTTCTGCTTTTTCCTTCCCCCTTCCCCTTCACCTCGGTCTCGTCTTCTGTTCCTCTTCGATGAGCACCTGGCAGCAGCAGCATCAGCATCAGCCACCGTCGTCGTCGTCGTCGCCGTACCGCCCTGCTGCCGCCGCTGCCACGGCATCATCATCATCATCATCGTCTGCACTCGCCCCTTCGTTCGCCTCTGCTGTCGCCGCCCCATCAGGATCATCGTCCCTGTCATCGTCGTCGTCATCGCCATCGCCACTGTCATCGTCGTCGCTCGTCCACACCGACCCCGCCGCGGGCGTCGTGGGCCAGCAGCACCAGCTCCAGTACCAGCAGCACCCGTCGAGCGCCAAGTCATCCGCGTCGTCGTACTTGCCTGCATCGCAGCGCATCCGAGCCGATCGCTTTGGCATTGCATCGCCGGGATACCAGGCTCATCAGGGGTCGTACGCGTCCCCATCGTCGCCAAGCATCAGCCTCGCGCCAAGCTCGAGCGGCGTTCGCATCTCGTCCGCCTCCGCATCCACGGCCGTCAACTTCCACTTTGATCCCGAAGACGCCTCAGGCAAAGGCAGGCGGCGTGCTGTCGGTTTATTTCGTGTAAGTTTCAGAGAGTGTTGCACTGGATCGACGTTGATGCTGTTACTCACTTTCATTGATACTCTTCTCTTCTGTTCGACTCTGCAACGAATCTTGCAACCCGAATTCATGGTCATGATCCAATCCAACCATTTCCATGGCGGTGGCCCATCCCCATCACTCTAGTTCTGGAATCAAATGACAAGGCTACAACGCTCTCTGATTCTCGTGCTGATGCTGACCAGCGTCGTTCTGCTCGCCACGTTCCTGCCAATCTCGGAGACAGTGGCTGCACAAGATCCGCTGTTCGTGGACGAAGGACTGGTCGTCAACGTTGGCGGAAATGGGACGCATCTGCTCGACCAGGCGCATCAACGGTTTGCAGTGGGCCAGACGCGCGAGCAGCTCGGGAAACTTCAGCAAGACATTGCCCGCAGCGAGGAAGAGCGTCGACGGAATGGAGGAGGTGGTGGTGGTGGTGGTGCTGCGGCAGGGAATGACCGCGATCCAGTCCCGGATGCCGCGGAATTGCCGGAACGAGCTGGCAAGCTCGCCAATCAGCTGGAGCAGGCAAACCGTGCACAGCGGCAAAAGCAACTCCGGGAACAGGCCGAGCAGGTGCGACTCCAGAAATTGCAACAGCCTCCACAACAACGGCCACAGCAACAACCTGCTGCAGAACAGAAGCCAGTAGTCGGTGTTGCCAACCCAGCATCACCCAACCAAGGTCGCACTACTGAATTCACCCAACGTCAGCGTGCCGTCATTGACATGTTCAAGTGGTCCTGGGCTGGCTACAAAAAGTGCGCCTGGGGCAAAGACGAGCTCTTGCCTCTGAGCTGCTCCTCCCATACCTGGTTTGATCTTGGTCTCACCCTGGTGGATGCCCTCGATACCATGTATTTGGTGAGATTTCATGATTTATTGGTCCACAAAACCTTGGGGAAGCACCGAGTTAGCAAACGGTGGACTGCCTTTTTTTTTCTGTTTTTTTTTCTTTTTTTTTCTTTTTTTTCTTTTTTTCTTTTTTTTTTTTTCTTTTTTTTTCTTTTTTTTTCTTTTTTTGTTTGTTTGTTTGTTTGTTTGCTTGCTTGTTTTGTTTGCTGACTCTTTTTTTCTTGTTTTGCATCGTCCGCCACAGATGAAACTGCAAGACGAGTTCAAGGAAGCCCGTGATTGGGTTGAAAACCACCTCCGCATCACCGAAGCCGGTGATGTCAACCTGTTTGAGACCACGATTCGCATTCTCGGCTCATTGCTGACCACGCATCACTTTACGCAAGACGACATGTTCAAACAGAAGGCGGTATGTTTTCACCTCAGTGTTGGTTGACTTTTTTGTTCAAGTGCTACGTTGTCAGCCATACCTCACACTTGAGACTGCGCTCCATCTTCACTTCATCCAGATCGAACTGGGAGACATCCTGCTCCTCGCATTCCAGACACCGTCCGGCATTCCATACTCGGATGTCAACTTGAAGCAGCGGCGAGCGCACGGGCCCGTGTGGTCTTCGGACTCGTCGACTGCTGAGGTCACGACCGTCCAGCTCGAGTTTCGGCACCTCACACACATCACAGGCGACCCCAAGTACGCCGGCGCTGTCGACAACGTCATGAACGTGATGGAGCGCAACATGCGCGAGGATGGCTTGGTTCCCATCTACATTAGTCCCACCTCTGGCACGTTTTCGACCAACCACATTACGCTGGGCGCGCGAGGTGACTCCTACTACGAGTATCTGCTCAAGCAGTGGCTCCAGGGTGGCAAGAAGGAGGCTCGGTTGCATAAAATGTACACGCGCGCCATGGACGGCGTCATGAGCAAGCTCGTTCGCAAGACACCCAACGAGCAGCTGACCTACGTCGGCGAGCTCGACGGCGGAGTCAGCTTCTCGCCAAAGATGGATCACCTGGTGTGCTTCTTGCCGGGTGTGCTCGCCTTGGGCCACGTGAATGGGTTCCCTGCGTCGCACCTCGAGGTCGCCAAGGAGCTCCTGTACACATGCTGGCAAATGTACGAAAAGATGCCGACTGGCCTGGCGCCCGAGATTGCCTTCTTTGATGGCGACCAGGCCACCAAGTCCGACATTCGTGTCAAGGACGGCGACGCACACAATCTCATGCGCCCGGAAACGGTCGAGTCACTCTTCATTCTCTACCGTCTCACCAAGGACGAGCGCTACCGCGAGTGGGGCTGGAAAATCTTCCAGGCCTTCGAAAAGCACTCGCGCGTGCAGAACGGCTACACGAGCCTCAACAATGTCAAGGTTGATCCTCCGCCACGCCGCGACAAGATGGAGAGCTTCTGGCTGGGCGAAACAATCAAGTACCTGTTCCTGCTCTTTAGCGACGATGATACTCTCATTCCGCTAGACAAGTATGTCTTTAACACGGAGGCGCATCCTCTTCCGATTTTCTGAAATTTGTAATTTCATTTTAAAATTTGTGTCAATTTTCAGTTTGTGAACGAACTATTCTTGGTTGTGTGTGTGTTTGTGTCTTCGTAGCGGCTGTACAATGCCATCATCGAATACAACACTTTCTTTGCCATGTTGTGGACGGTTGTGTTGTTTTTTCGAAACTACTGAATGGGTTCATTCATTGAAAACAGGTGTATCAATACAAGCAAACGAAAGAACGAGCTCTTTAGGCCTTTGCTGATGCTTGTTGCTGCATGAGTTGGTTTTGCAGCTTCATGACCTGGTCCCAAAAAGCAAAATCAATGAAAAGCGTCAGCAGCAAGACAAACGGCAGAGAGAGAGGATTCGACTTTTATTCCGACACTTACGGTTCCTCGCAGTGTGTTCATCTTCTCGTCGTACTCCTTCATGGCCTTGTCGAGGCGATCGCTGTCCGAAACAACCGCAGAGTCAGTATTCAGTCGTTGAACGAGAGTCTGCCAACAATCTGGTTGGTAAACTCTTACAGCTCGGTTGTGATAAAGCCAATGCGCTTGTCAACGTGCGACTTGGCCTCGGGCAAATCTTGCTTGACCAGAGCGGGACCAACAAGCTTGTAAACAGAGCCTTCCGAGTCGACAAGACGCAGCTCCTGTCCGAAAGCAACCAAAGCAACAAAACCAAAGCGATTTCGTGAGCATCCGCATTTCGCCCCCCACTTCCTTTGTGATTCAAACACAAACTCCATCAAGTGAATTGCAAACCAAACACCACCATGTCTGACGACATGAGATGACACGACAAGCATGATTCAGATTTCAATGGCTTTTTCGCAGAAATGCACAAGGTTGAGATCTCTGCATTGGAGGCGCAGTTGAAGCGAATCGAGACGCCGCAGTGGGCAGCTCGCTCGTCACTTTGATCAAAGCACAAAACCGTGTCGTATCTGCCATCTGGCTCCAAGTCGCAGCGCACCATGGCGCAGGCGGGGGGAAGCCGAGCAGAACAAGCAAGGCAGCATGGAAGCAACAGGAAAAGTCTGTTACCTCTTGAACGAGCTTGTTCTCGTTGAGCTGGGTCTCGAACTGCGTCCGGCTGTCGACAAGCTTGGAGTAAGCTAGCCAAAGATGAGAGGGAAGGGAGGGGAGGGGAGGGGGGATGTGAGTTAGGAACGAGCAAGCCAATGCACACCGCCTTCCACTCCACTTGGTTCTCCCTCTCTCCGATCTCCCGCTCGCTCTGCAGCTCTTCCACAAAGGCGGCATGTTGCAACAAAACACGGGTGTTTGGCGCCGGGCATACATTGCTGGAGCTTTCGGAGCTCGTCGACGTGCGACTCGAACTGTTGCTGCAATGCTGAGATGGACATGGTTGTTGTTGTTTGGCAAAAGTCAGACTGAGCTGTTCCGAGGTCTCTGAAAAAAATGGGCAAGTACATGTACGACAATGGAAGGGGGGTAAGGGTGGTGGTGGAAGAGCGACCAACAGCAATGGATCTCAGAATTCGCCTGTCAAAGCAATCGTCCACCGTCGAAGCCGAACGCTGATTCTGCCGTCCCCTCCGTTCATGCACCTTTAACAAGCACCAAAACAATGAAATAACCAAAGGCGCAGTAGCACGCACCTCCAGACTCGTTCGCGAAGAAGCGACTTGTAGCCGTGAACCAATCCAATGCTCACAGCCACCCTCGTTGTCGGATGATCATTTTCAATACTGCAGATTCGAAATTACCGACCACTCCATTCTTTATTTTGTTAAACAACTCTTGATTTTGCACAATGCGAGAGACGCGGTCATCAGCAGCAGCAGCAGCAGTTGCAGCGGTTCCGTCGCCAGTTGCTCCTTCGGCAGCAGCAGCAACAACCTCCTCAGCGTCCGCGCTGCTGACCCATCCGCACCTGCCGCACAACATGCACGATGCAAACGAGATGATGCATGCAGGCGCAACGCTGCTGCACGACGCGGCCGTCGAATCCGTTGAGGCCGTCAAGCACGCGACGGCCCACGCCATCGACGCCATGGCCACCGCCAGCAAAACCGCCACCGACCGCGCCCACCACCTCGTCGAGCGCGTTGAAGAGACGGTACAGGGACCACTGGCATTTTTTCCATCCATTTGACTTGCTGTGCCTCTCTCTCTCTCTCTCCTCGGTTACAGTTGCACAGAGCACCATCGCAATAGCCCAATCGGAGGAAGGCGCGAGATTGATTGTTGGGGCAAAACCAAAAACTCAAACAAACGGCCGCTTTTCGTTTCTTCTTATTGTTGGTCGCTCCGCTTCCGCTCTTTTCACTCGCTGGCTTTTTTCTCCTTCCAAACCTCTTTGCTTTTCTTCTTTGGTCTGACCTTGCTTTTTCCATTGTTCGACTATTTTCCATCCAACTGTTCCCGATGTTTGGTTGCTTTGTTGTGGTTTTTCAAAAGTGGCGCGACGTTAAAACGAACAGCAGTCGATACACCTGTCAACCCAGCTGACCACCCGCGCAGGTCCCTCGGACATTGTGAACTGCGTCGGTGCGCAGATGGAAGGGTCTAGTTGCAGCTATGCAGCTCTACGCAGTCATGGCGGAAGGAGGGAGAGCGAGAGAAGCGAGAGAAGCGAGACGCGAGGGAAATCGGAGAAAGGTGCGGTTTGTGGTCTGATTTTTAATCCCCCGCCGTTCTTGCCCTATGACAACATGATACGAAAGGGGGGGGGGCTTGTCCCTTTATCGTGCTCGTTCGTGTCTGTCTGTCTGTTAAACTTTGTAATGACCGTCTACGTCGCTTCTTCCCGCGCTCACCTTGAATTTGTCCCTCTTCGTCCGTCCGTTGTTCCAGGTCCACAACATTTTCGCCCTGTACTCGTTCCACCACATCCCGGACTGGCTCAGGGACAACGATTTCATTATCGGTGGCTACCGCACACAGATGAACTCATTCCGCGCTTGCTTCAACTCCATGTTCTACCTGCACAACGAGACGGGCAACATTTACTCGCATCTCATCGGCTTTACCATCTTCCTGGTTGCCGCTTGTTGCGCTGGCTACGGCTACCTGTCGCAGCACGATTTTGCCGACCAGGTAGCGTATTCTTGGTTTGTGCCTGTCTGGATTTATTCGAGCATGTGACTGACATACAGGAATGTTTTCCCCTCTCCTTTTGGTTTTTGCCAGGCCGTCTTTTGGATTTTCTTTGTCGCTGCCATGATCTGCCTGATGATGTCCACACTCTTCCACCTCCTGTTCTGCCACTCGCCACGCATGTACGGCGTCTTTAGCCGCCTCGACTACACGGGCATTGCGATTCTGATTGCGGGCTCCTTCTACCCATTTGTCTACTATTGCTTTTACTGCCACGAGACGTCGCGTGTCATCTACCTCTCCATGATTACCATCCTTGGTGTTGCGTGTGCCTACGTTGCCTGCTCTCCCAAGTACGACGGTGTCGCCTTCCGGTACGTTTTGGAAGTTGTTTTGTTTTGGTTTTTTGTTGTTCTGCATTGCTCACCACTCGATCCATTGTCGTTGTGTTGGCTCATCGCTCGCTTACAGAACAACTCGCATGCTGTTGTTCCTCGGAATGGGCGCATCCGGACTTTTGCCTGTCGCCCACTACACGTACCTGTACGGCCTCGCAGCTGCCGTCAACACCTCTTCGTTGGACGTTCTCGGCATTATGGCGCTGCTGTATGTCTCGGGCGCCGTCATCTATGTCACCCGCGTGCCCGAGCGCTTCTTCCCTGGCAAGTTTGACTATTGGGTAAGCAACCATGTTCGGGGTTTTTTTTCCGTATTTGACAGTTTTGTCTCAAGGTGAAAGCTCATCATGCGTCCTTCTTCCACTACCACTACCACAGCTGCACAGTCACCAAGTCTTCCATATTCTGGTGGTCGCTGCCGCCTTGACGCACTACTATGGCGTGTACACTGCAATGCAACACCGGAAAGAGTTCCAGTGCAGCGTTGAGCAGTCCATTCTTGGCCTGTCTAGCTTGGTCGGAGGAGCCGATCAAAATACCTCCAGCGTCTTTGTCCCGAGCTCCGAGTTCTGAGTTTTCCCCAACAAACACCCCCGGCGCATGCGTTAGATTGCTCCTGTTGTTGATTCCGTCCTGTTGTTATTTGTTGTTGCCTATTGTACAGACCCTGGTTGGTTGAACGCGTCATGAGAATTTCCATGTCAATACATGTACTTTTACTCGATCGTCTCTGCTGTTTCTAGGTCGCGTTGTCCTGTTTGGATTGTTGCAAAGCGCGAAACGTTTGCGATTTCTGAATCTGACTGAATCTGAGATTTTCCACTTCGTTGCCGCCATTGTCTGCACTTCTTCCTTCCCCTGATTCCTTCCATTCTGATTTTCTTTCATCATTCTTTTTTTTTTCTTTGTCCCCCGCATTGTCTCAGAATCCAACAACAAATGCCCTGTGGCTGCAGCCTTCGACCAAAGCTGCGGCACCAGCGCTTGGTGGACGGCGTCTTCCCGCTGGACCCTTCCGACGGGATTGTCTCGCTCAACATGACCAAGCTGACCTTCTTTGCTCTCCAGACACCCGGCAAGCTGCCCCAGGTCGGCAAGCGCCTCGCCAAGCGCCTCCGCCGCGATCTCACCAAGCAGCGCTACGGGTAAAGCAGTGGAATGAACTTTGCATCCTCTCCCGCCAAACAGGTCCTTCAGGGACGGAGGAGTGTCTCTAGAAATGGACGTCCATCATGATATCGATCAAGTAGAGTGAAAACGGCAGCAACAGCAACGCAGCAGGAGCATAAAAAAAAAAAAAAAAAAAAAAAAAAAAAAAAAAAAAAAAAAAAAAAAAAAATTCTGTTCGATGTATCGTTTACCATTGCCTTGGGCGAAAGCCAGACCAAGAGCCGCTGAGAGAGCCAGCCAAGTGACAGATAGTGAAGAATTGTCTCACTTTGATGGCTGAACCGAACGCTGGCGAGCAGTCTTCAATGGAAGCCTCCTCTTCAACCCCTTCGCCCTTTGAGCTCATCCTGCTCTTCAGTCACCCTGCTGCCCTATTCACTGAAATTCTTCTGGAAATGCGTGAAATACAGAAACGTCTATGTCGCAATCAAGGCGATGGACTCGCTCGTGCAGGCATGCCACACGCATCTCCACTTGTTCGTCGAGAGCTACCTGCTCATGGTCGAGAACCTGCTCGAGTCGAGCAACGCCGATCTCCAAGTTGCTGGCACAAACTCGGTAAGAGGGGGGAACACGAGTTGGGGTGCTGGTTTGTTGGTGGGGTTTGAACTTACCGATTTGTCATTCAAAAACCCCCACTAGTTTGTCAAGTTTGCATACATTAAGGAAGAAGACACCCCATCCTATCACCGTCGCTACGACTTTTTCGTCAGCAAATTCAGTCAGATGTGTCTCAGCCATGTTGCTTTGGCGGAAGACCGCACCAAGTTAGTGTCTTTGCATCGTTATTTGATTGCTTTTGCTGGTTTTGCTCGGTTTTTGACTGCTGTTTTGACCTGACGACGCCTGCTCCACTTCCTCCTCCCCTTGATTCCCCCAGAATCCGACTGGCTGGATTGCGCGGCCTCTCTGCTCTCTTTGTCAAAACTGTCGATTCAAACTCTGGAAATATCTGGGCCGATCTGGACAAAATCGTGCCGGCCATTCTGCTCAACTTGCGAGACGAGAAGGCTGCATCACACGGGTAAGAGGGCTTCGAAACGTCAATTCTTTGCTCCTCCTTGGTCCTCTTGTCTCACTTGCCGTCTTCCTTTTTGCAAGCCGGCCAATCTCCACGTTTGACACCTTCACACGCACCGCCTCCATCTCTTCCCCGACTCCCTTGGTCGGCAGCGGCACTGGCGCGCTTGTCGCCCCCACATCCACGTCCTCGGCTAGCCCGCTCGACTCGTCCTCGTTGCTGGAGGAAGCAAACCCGGCCGCGTTGGCGCAGTCCTGCTTGCGCGAGATGGTCTCGCGTGCCAACTTTGCCAACGCCAAGGCCATCCTGAGCCCGATGCTGTCCTTCCTCGACGCAACCGATGGCTGGTCGCCCAGCTGGTTTGCCATGGAGTGCTTCCGAATTGTCATGTTCTCGATTCAGTCGCAGTTCTTTTACATTCCAATCACCGACCTGCTCGCGCATCTGGACACGGCCTTTTCGCTGCAACGGCAGCTGCTCTACCTGCAAAATTCCGTTCTTCAGCAGCGAAAGGCCCTGCAGGAGGGTCAGCAATCCGCCGCCGCGGTGCAAGAGTCAGCCTCATCGTCCGCCGCTGCCGCCGCCGCCGCCGCCGCCGCCGCCCCCACCTCGCCGCCGTCGTTCACCACCGTCAAGGTCGGCATGCTTCATGTGCTGAATGCTGCCATTCAGTTTGCACGAGGCGCGTCTGGTCCGTCTGTTCTGCAGAGCTTCAACATCCTGCTCCGCCAACTGCGCATCAGCGTGGACGTCATGTCTGCCATGCAAGAGACGGAAATGAACGACCGGACTGCGCGCCGGGTTGAGGAGCAGCAGTACCAACTTGCCGTCATCCACGCCATTGGCGTCTTTGCCGACAACCTGCCCGACTACCAAAAGATGGAGCTGATGCAAGTGATTGCCGACAAGCTGTCGAACGACGCCTCGCTGCTGATGGACACTGCGGCTGCCCCACTGTCGATGCAGCAGCGCGACAATGCCTTGGTTCAGCTCCACATGCTGCAGGCAATCTTGCGCATTGCCAAGCCGTACGCGTGCCACATGGTGGCCGACAACACCTTCCCTTCGACCTTGTTCGATCCCTTGCTGAAGCTGTCC
Organism: Capsaspora owczarzaki ATCC 30864; assembly: GCF_000151315.2. Classification (NCBI taxonomy): domain Eukaryota; class Filasterea; order Ministeriida; family Capsasporidae; genus Capsaspora; species Capsaspora owczarzaki. The sequence continues at coordinate 740,746 of NW_011887299.1, read as the reverse complement.
GTTGTCCCAGACCCCGAGATGCGCCTGCTGGTCCAGCAGCTGCTCCAGCTTTTGATTTGCCGACCTTCCTCGCCGAGCCTGGTGCCGGCGTCGGTGCTCTCGACCACGGTCAAGTCGCCCATCGACACCATTCTGTCAAAGGATACGCTGATCGTCTGGCGTCTCACCGACTCCGAGTCCAACTTTTTGCGCAAGCTGCATTTCGCGATTTACGAGCACGTCATCCTGCAATCCAACACGGCCATGCACTTCCAGGCGCTGTACACCACGCACGGCCTGCTCCTCCGCCTCTTTGGCTTTTATCAAATGGTCGATCTCGTTCGTGTCCTCTTTTCGCTCCAGGACTATGCCGAACAGCAAACCGAATGGACTCCCAACCACACTGCTGTCATGCACGCGTTCATTGCGGCCCTGTTCAAGCTGAGCGCTCGCCTTGCGCGCAACCGCGGGCTGTACAACTACGTGTCCAAGGTATGTATGCGCCACGCAGCTGGAGAGTGCAAGTTTGGAAGTAGGTGGGGGTGGTCGTTTCGTACCCTTGTTGATTGTCGCTCACTTTTTGGGTGTGTTTTCTGATCGAACAGATTTTGAGCAATCGCATCGCCACTGGCTTTCTCGTCTCACCTGTCGAGTTTGAAGATGACGCGGCAGCCAATCTGGCCTTTTTGCAGTCCCCCACCGCCGAGACAGATGCCGCCGAGTTGGCATCGAGTGTCGCGGCTGCAAACGTCGAAGAAGACGAAGAAGGCGAAGAAGAGGATGAGGAAGATGCAAGCGAAGACGACGACAACGAATCCGGAGATGATGATGATGACGACGACAACGCCAACAACGCTGCGCAGAAACCAGAGGACCAAAGCGACAAGGCTCCGACCGTCTCTCAAACCGAGACTGATGGCTCAGCTCCCGTCAGCTCTGAAGCCGACGCACCCGCGATTGATCCGCGCATTCTCGAAGCCCGCCGTGCTGCGCAAGCCGCTGCCATTGAATTCCTCACAGTCGCGCAAAACATGGAGCCCAGCGACGCCCGGAAGGAAATTCTTGGAGCTGACGACGCTACCGCCGCTCCGACCACCCAGCACGAATCCAGCGGTTCTGGCACCAAGCATGCACAGTTCTCTGAGCAAGTTTCTGTGATGAACGAGTCAAAGAAAGATCAGGGCGCGAAGAAGGAGAAGAACAAGAAGCGTGCGTCCAAGAAGGCCTCTGCCTCTGGCAAGAAAAAGTCGGGCAACCCCAAGTTCATGTTTGACGCTGATGTCACTGACGACGCCGTGCTGTTTGAGCTGTCCACCGTGGTTGCGCTGATCAAAGCCGAGCCCGTTCCGGACGTCAACATGGCCGATGTGGCCGAGATGTTGCACGTGCCCTACAAACACGAGCGCGTGATTGGTACGTTTTCTTGTGTGGTTGTGTGGCGTGGGGTGGGGTGGGGTGTGGCGTTGAATAGCTCTCGGCTGACTTTGCTCGCTTGTTTTGCTTTTTTTTTGTTTGTTTGTTTGTTTGCTTGCAACAGCCGTGCCCTCACCCCGAGTCCGCAAGTCGGTCATTCCGAAGCCCGCCGTCCCAGCCATTGCGCGCCCTGCCGCAGTTGTACGTTTTTGTTTTCAATTTTGTGAATTCGCTTCTTCGCGGAGCTCGGCTTTGAATCTTTCACGTTCTCGAAAGCTGACCTATTACCTCTCTTGTATTCGACCATGAACAGGAGGCTCCTCGCCCCACAACAATCGACGTGTCCGCCAACTCGTTCAAGCGCATTCTCGTTTCTGCCCCGCAGCAAAGCTTGACCTCGTCCAAGCACGTTGATTCGCGATCATTCCAGTTTGTTTCCTTTGGCCAGTTTGTTAGCTCGATTGCGGATACGGCAATCCATCAACACATGATCCTCAGCAAGCTGCTTGAAGTGACCTCTGAAGTGTAAGAGATTTGCGAGGACTGGTTTGTTGATTTTGGTTGCCGCTAACCTTGAACTCTGTCTCTTTTTGTTTTTTGGTTTTTGTGTGTGGGACTGCCTTGCTTTCACAGCTCCGCTCACTTGCCTTTGAGTCCAGAGGAGCAGGCTATTCTCGACCAAACGGCTGCCGAGGAGGACGACAGCAATCCGTTCCTGTCGTCCGCCGCTCTGTCAGGCCATTGCACGTTGAACCTGCAGCTTCCGACTCTGTTTGCGTACTAGTGACGCCAGATGTTGGACGACTTGCGATTGTTTTGAAAACGTTGCTTGAATTTCTGTTGTTTTGATTCCAAAGACGTAAATATTCCTTGCGCTGCCCCCACCCTCCATTTGTTTTATTATTTGCTTGGTGTGATATTCTTGCCTTTTTCTTCAGCATGTCCTATTCTTGCTCCCATGCGGCGTTTCAGTCTATCTTGCTAACGGTAAGGGCAAACTTGAAGCAATTCCAAACCAAAAAGCCCTCCATTGTTTGTGATCAACAATGTCAGGATCAGCATCCGAATAAAAGCAGGTCGCAATGTCAGGAGAGCGGATGCGGGTGGGTGACGGGTGGTGGGTGGTGATGGGTGGGTGGTGATGGGTTCGGTTCATCCAAAGGGCCACGCGATGAGGTGGAAACCACCATCACCACCACCAGAACGCTGGTCACACTGCCAAACCCCCGGCGGCTTGAAGCTGGGTCCCATGCACCTCGGTACCAGCCGGCACCAGAGCAGACCACCCTTCCGACTGGCTGGTGTGTTTGGTGGGATTGTTGATCTGAAATGCATTCGTTTGGGACCCGCATTCACCTCTGCGAGTCCGTTGCTCGCCCTCCCTGACCGCCCCCCCCTCCTCATCTGAGTCGAACCGCTCAAACCTTGTCGATGGATGCATCGGTCGGTGGTCGGTGGTTGAACAAGAAGTCGATGATGCTTGTGGGAATTGTGGCTAAAGTTCTGTTTTGTTTGGATTTTGTAGATCACTCCATGGTAGTACGCGGCCTGGTCTCGCCGCAGAGACGTCTGCTGCTGGTGGCAGTCGCACTATTCGCGGCAATCATGCTGGACCATCCGCGAGACGCTCTGGCTGCGAGTGCCTGCAGCGTCTGTGATTGCTCCACGCCAACGTTCATCACTTGCAGCGTTGCCTCGATTACCTCCGTCCCGACCGGCTTTCCAGTGACTCTTGAGCAACTGTACGTCCTAAGAAAATGCGAACTTGCAGTATCGGGTCTTGTCAAAGCTGTGTGTGTTGGCATGTTTTGGTTGATGTGATGTGCAGAGTCTGACCGATGTTGATTTTGCTCGTTTGTTTTTGTTGTGCTTGGTTGTTGATGCCCAACCCGCATCTCTGCAGATCACTGAGTAACACTGGCATCACAAGCGTTCCCGTGAACGCGTTTTCACAGCTGACCAAACTTGAGTTTCTGTACGGCAGAGCATTCCACTCGCTCTTGTTGCTTTTGTTTCTCGGTATTCCCTGCAGCGCTGCAACGTTTCTGACCTGAACCACTGATTGCTTCAGGAGTCTTGCGTACACTGCGATAACGTCAATCGCCTCCGGAGCGTTTACAAATCTCTCGCACCTGACCTTTCTGTGAGATTTGAGTTTGGCTACCAATGCAGATGGTTTGATATTTTGGCTTTATGAAGCATGCTGGCTGACGCGTCGTCGCCTCGTAATACCGTAGAGGATTGTCCGGATCGCTTCTTGTCAACCTCCCGGCTGGCGCATTTAATGGAGCTCCAAACCTTGAGTTGTTGTGCGTCACTTTCGTGTGAAGCAAATCGCTCCGATCTTTTTTTTTTCGCAACACTCACTTGTCATCCCTCTCAGATACCTTGCGGAGACAAAGTTGACTGCCATCCCCAGCAGTGCATGGACTGGACTAACTGCCTTGCGGTACTTGTAAGCCGTCATTCCAACAGTCGTATGTGTACGCTGAAGGGCTCCTTCTGATTGGTGAGTATTCTCCTGTAGGTACATTGACAGCCCACAGCTTTCAACCATCTCGGCAAACGCCTTTTCTGGTCTCACGGCTCTCACAACTCTGTAAGCAATGAAATCTAGCGGAAACTGCTCGGTCTTTTGTTTTTTTGCTTTGTTTTGTTTTTTTGTGCTCGTTGGTCCCCCTCATTGTGCTCTTCATATGCTCTACAGACTTGTTGGAAACCCAGCATACAGATACATTTCCCCCAATGCTTTTGAGGGCCTCCCAGCGCTTCGAACTCTGTAACAATTCCTTGACTTGACTGGACGAGGCTTCCGCGTTCTCAAAAGAGCGCACCCAACTCACCGTTATTGTTGCTGTTTCTCTCAGGTCTTTAACTGGTTGTTCAATTACCTCCCTTTCGGATGGAATTTTCAACGGATTGGACGAGCTTGAAACCCTGTAAGTGCTCTGAAATGTTTTGGTGGCATTTCGACTTCCACACTGTTTGTTTTTGTTTTTTTTTTTTTTTTTTTTTTTTTTTTTTTTGCTCACCTCTAAAATCTGATGCATCCCAGGGATATGTCGAACACTGCCGTTACAATCCTTCCAGCCGACGCTTTTGCTGGATTAACCGCTTTGCAGGACTTGTAGGGCGAGGTGCAGATTGGGTCCTTGTCCATCCTCCTCCGAAATTGACTTTTTGTTCCCGTTTGCGCAGGCTTCTGGATGGCTCATCCCTGCTATCCATCCCAACTCAAATATTTCCCGCGTTGAGTTCTCTTGAAAGCTTGTATGTGGAACATCTGCTCGTTTGCGTCAAAGGATGATGTTGTGACGAATGGTTTTTTTTTTTTTTGTTGTCCGTTTTGGGTTTGCACAGAACTTTGTCTGGCACGAACATCACAAGTATTGGGCCCAATGCCTTTGTTGGGCTCTCGTCGCTCACCACACTGTAAGCTGGGCTTGCAATTCGCTTGCCATTTGCTGGCAAAACGCTCATTTTTTTTTCTTGTTTCTTGTGCGTTTTCTTCATTGTTTAACTGGCCGTGCTCAGAGATTTGTCAAACACCCAAATTGCGTCAATTGCACCGAACGCTTTTGCTGGCCTGCCGTCTCTTCGATCCCTGTACGCGCAAACAACAAGCTTTGCGAGAAATCAGATTGCTGGCTCATCTTGACCTCTCATTCATCGTCATCTTCTTCTGCTTGAACTCCCCCTTGCAGACGTCTTTCAAACTCCCCAATTACCTCGCTCCCGCCCAATGTATTTTCCACGCTTACTCAACTGCAAACATTGTATGCCTTTCGCTTGTTCGCTTGTTCGCTTGTTGCTCCGCGATTGCATCCTACCTCACATCCTGACAAACCTTTCCCCCCCCCCCCCGGTTTTGAATTTTACGTAGATCATTGCAAGCAACAAGCCTGACCACCCTTCCTCCCGGACTGTTCCAAGGCTTGTTCAACCTGGCCACTGTTCAACTCCAAAACAACAATTTTGATGACAATTCCGGCCGAAGTACCCCACCACCAAGCACTTATGGCACCTGGTCCAATCCGATTCGTAAGCGAGAGGACGAGCGAGAGAAATGGTTGCGACTTTCAATGTTGAAAATCCAAACGTTGTTTTTGGACATTTTGTATTGTGTTGTTTTTTGCTGACCCCCCATCAGCATGCAATCCAACCTGCGCGACGTGCTTCGCCGCTGGTAGCACCTCTTGTTGCTCGACCAACTGCATAAGCTGCACCTCAGCATCCGCTTGTTCAGTCTGCGCTCCTGGATATGTTAGACCTGAAATCGGCTGCCAAGCAACTCAAGCAACAAACGAAAGTCTCGCGACGGTCGCATCGCTCGCAACCGCGACTATCGCGTCTGCCTCGTCCGCCTCCGCTCAAGCTGCTTCGCTGGCATCGGCGGCGCAGCTCGCTTCCGCAGCGTCAACTTCCCTCGCCTCGCTGATTTCACATCTCGCCATGGAATCTGCCTCGGCAGCGTCTCTCGCGTCCCGCGTCTCTGGCAGCTCAGCCTCCGCTGCATCCATCGCAACCGCGGATGCTGCATCTGCCTCCTCGGCCTCTGCCTCGGTTGCTAATCTCGTGTCCTTGACGTCAGCGCTTTCAGCCTCAGAGGCGTCGGCCGCCTCCACGTCGCTCGCTTCCTTGGCGGCTAACTCTGCGCTTTCGGTCTCGTCGGCAGCCGCCCTGGCGTCTTCTGCGGCAGAGCAGGCTTCCTCGATCGCCCAAGTCGCCTCGTTCGCCTCCCTGGCAACCCAAGCTTCCGGTGCCTCGAGTGCCTCGGCTTCCCTGGGATCACAGGCGTCTGAAGCCTCTAGTGCCTCGGCCTCGATGGCGTCTCTAGCGTCGGGTGCCTCGACTGCTTCGGCCTCTGCTGCATCAGCATCCACACATGTTGCTTCAGGCAGCCCAGCAAGTTCGTCGCCTGCCGTGGTGATTGGGATTGTTGTAGCACTCCTGGTGGTGCTTCTTGTTGTGATTGTGGTGCTGGTGCGACGACGGCAGACACGTCAAAAGGCAGCCTTGGCGGGATTTTCGGATGACCACTCGGCCATTCCGATGCAGAGCGTGAATGTTCCAGCGCGTCAGTATGACGACGACGCATCATCGGCTCTGTACGCTACGGCTGGTCAAATCTACACGACAGTGAACAGAGGCGCCTCTTCTCCGTATGCGTCAACCCTCGAGCCGTACGCGACAACCAGCTCTCAACAGGAAGGAGAGACGGCGACGACGACGACGACTGCGGTATACGGCGGATCCGACCGGTATAGCGTGCCAGGCGGGCATGCCACCGTCTACGCAACCCCAACAACTGCAGCTGCAGCGAGTTCTTCCGCGCCAAAAAAGCTTCCTTCACCATATGCGACCACCCTCTTGTCATCTGCGACGACAACAACAACAGCAGTAACAGCAACAACGGCTGCAACAACAACAACAGCAGCATCAACGCGTCCGCCAAACGAAGAAGCAGTTGCTGCTTACTCCACGTCTGGGCGGTACAGTGTTCCGGGATCGCACGACAACGCGTACAGCGTCTCACGAGCTCCTTCTTCCGCCGTACCAGCGGATACTCTGGCATATGCGATTTCTTCCGAGAGAATTTACCACACCGTGGACCCCGCCACGAAGAATCTGCGTCGAGAACTGGTGATTGGCGAGACACTGGGTGCTGGTAACTTTGGTGTCGTCATGCGGGGCAAGATGCCGGCCCGTCTGCTTCCTCCAGATGCGCACTACCTGCTGCACGATCCGTCTCAGCACGACATTGATGTGGCTGTCAAGATGGTGCAAAGTGACGCATCCGAGAAGGCGCGCCAAGATTTTGTTGAGGAAGCCAACATGGTTGCACGGTTTAACAGCCCTAACGTGATTCGCTCGATTGCTGGGCTCTTTGAGACGGAGCCCTATCTGTGCGTCCTCGAGCTCATGCCATACGGTGATTTGAAAGACGTGTTGCTCAAGTCCGCGTCTCAGTCGTTGACGTGGACGTTGGGCGAGTTTGCCCATGCCCTGGCGCAAGTTGCCAGCGGCTTGAGCTACCTCGAGTCGATTCGGTTTGTGCATCGCGACATTGCCGCTCGCAACTGCCTCGTAGGCGCGGACTTGACGGTGAAGATTTCAGACTTTGGTCTGACCCGCGCTCTGGCCGAAGAAACCAATTACTACCGCATGGAATCCAAAGGGCGTGTTCCCATCAAGGTGATTTTATGATGCGTTGGAGCTTGTTTGCGCGATGTGTGTGTCGGTGTGTGTGTGCGGCGCTCGCTCTTGATCAAGCTCACATTGGTTTTGACCTCTTGTTTTTCGTTTGGGCTGGGTCTCCTGCTTAGTGGATGGCACCTGAATGTCTTCTGTACCGCAAGTTTACGCACAAGAGCGACGTGTGGGCGTTTGGCGTCGTTGCATGTAAGCATTGCGCGTGTTGGCTCGATTGATCACAGAAAACAGGCTATGCATATTGAGGCTCGTTGACTGATGTACCTTGCCTCTGTTCTAGGGGAGTTGTTTTCTTATGGAGCCTCGCCATACGGCACAATCAAAGGACCCGAGATGCTCGTGCTGCTCGAAACCGGAAGCCGCCTTGACCGACCTGCCGAATGCCCGGTCGATTGGTTTTCGCCAATCTCAGCCTGCTGGACGCGAGACCCGGAGGCTCGGCCAAGCATTGCCGTCCTGTGCGACTTTTTTGCGCAAAAAGCTGATGGAGCTTCTATTCGAGACATTGGCTTGCTGTTGCGTTAACGCTTTGGGACTTGCATAATTGAACTTTTGAACCTTTAATGGCATTTTATTTACAAAATCGGTACGAGAAACAACGATAAAGCGGGGGGGGATGCTTTAATGAGGAGTTTGGGCTGAGGTAGCCGTGGGCAATTCTGGGGGAAATAGCTCGCCAGCGGCGACGGCGGCGGCTGGGGATGATGGCTGGGTGTGTATCAGCCGTGGTGTTCCAAAGCTCGACTGCGCCGAAAGCAATGAAGGAGGAGGCGCTGTTGTGGCACTGGCACTGGCGCGGGGTTGTTGCTCTTGAATCAAGCGGGCAATGAGTTGGACGACGCACACGAGCAGCGGACCAATGACCACTCCAGGTAGATCAAAGGCGTACAAACCAAGCAGAATGCTCAGACCAGTAATGTATGGGTGCGCATGCTTGATTTCCGTCAGAATTTCGGGATCGACCACCCACGAAACAATCAGGTGAGCTCCCACTAGAAACACGCCCGTCCAAAAGTAGTCGTCAAAGAGCAGCTGGACAAACCCGATGAGACTGACAAGGTAGGAGGGCACGAATGGGACAAGGGCAAAGAACGCGGCGAGCAGCGAGCTAATGTATACCAGGTCGAGACCCAAGACGGAAAAGGACAGCCACGTGAAGATGGCATGAAACGCGGCAGTCTTCAGCGAGGCAGAAAAGACTTGGGTGACAGACGTTGAGAGGCGAGTGGACACGTTGGTCTTCCAGTGCTGATCCAGCATGACGAGCTTGTTGAACAGGGCAGAAATCACATCGTGTTCGGCAATGAGCAGGTAGTACAGGCTGGACAAGAAGATGACAAAGGAGACGCCAAAGTTGACCATGAACGAAACAACCGAGAGCGCAATGTTGTAGGACGACGTGAGCGTCAGCAAGACGCTGCGCGCAAAGCCAGAGCCGAGCGCAGACGCTGACGTCGACACCCCCTGCAGGACGGTGGTTGGATCGACGTCGTTGCCGAGGAAGCGCTGGAAGCCAAGACTCAGCTCAGACCAGGCCGAGGCGTACAGCTGCTTGTCGGCCAGCGAGGCAAAGTTGCCCTCGGCCACTGCCAGAATCAGAGTCGAGATGGTTGGAGCGCCCTGCAGATGCTCTCGGACAAATTTCGACACACGAGAGGGCTTGGGCGCAGCCGCCCCTCTGTTGCCACGCCAGCGTGAGCGGGCGCTGCTTTGCATCCGGGCTGCTGGTCGGCGCCCTTCGTCGACAAAGCCATCGCGAGAATGGTCGCCGCATCCTGTGGTGCCAGCGGAAGCGGAGCCACCGCCACCACCACCACCACCGCTACTACTGAAACTACTCGTGGAACTACCACCAGGCTCCGTGATCGGGGGACCGTCTTGCCCTGCTGCAGCATCGTCTACCGTGGCTTGCTGGTGATTCAGCCTGCCTCGGCGCCGCATGCGTGGCACGTACTCATCGCACTCGTCCTCTTCCCAAGCGCGACAGCGGAAGGAATCGCGCAACTTGATCGTGTAGGTGAGGGCGGGCGACACGCAATTGACCGGAGGTCCGGGATTCACAGATTTGTGGAAGGTTTCGCTGATCAAGCTGGCAATCTGCTGGAAGCTGATGTCCGGGCCAAACACCTCCGTCCACCGACTCTCGACATAGGTGGTCGAGGCATTGACGACCGTTTGGACGGCCGAACGCAGCCGGGGGTCATCCAGCAGTGCAACGACCTTGGTGTTGTGCACGACCTTCTCGTCCAAAAAGTGGTAGGTTGTGTCGGCAAGATCGCGCGTCTCTGAAAAGCACTTGTACGAGAGCGCGAGCGACCCGACTGTCAGGCCAAACAGGAGGGCCAGGATGACTAGAACTGTCGCGATGACTTCGGCGTTGCTCCGCAGCATGTGGTAGATGGAGCCTCCCACGAGTCGGTAAGGGAAGATGATAAAGTCGCGAATTTTGCCCAGCGCTCGCGAAGGCCAGCCATTGAAGTGCTGATCCACATCCACGAGATGTTCGTAGATGTGGAACGGGCTATTGCCGTAGACGAACAGCAGGATTGAAATGATGGCGAGCGCACAAATGAACGCCATTCCGCAGAGGGCGACAAACAAAAAGAGGGTGCCGACACCAATCACCTCAAAGACCAGCTCCCAGGAAATGTAGAGCAGACAGCAAAGGAACAAGGTACGGAAGTACTTGGCGCTTATGGACGCTTGCGGTTCCTGCGAGAATTCGTTGCGCAGCGGCGAGGATGGCATGTACATGGGAGGGGAGGCTGGAGGTTGCGGGATTGGCTGCTCGGCATCATTCTCATCGCCACCGCCGCCATCCTCATCATCAACGACAACATCCTCTTCGTCCTCCAGCCCCTCGGCCTCGTGATTTGGCTGAGGTGCTGGAATGGAGGACGCTGACCCGCGATCCACCGCGTTGAAAAGACTGCTGCTGTGGGCGTGGGCCGAAAAAAGCGTCGATCGGTGCTGCGGATCGGGACTCGGAGGTGCTTGTAAATCATCCTGAAAGCTAGTGTCGCCAAAGTCGTTCGCGGTGGTGGTAAAGCTCGACCCACGGGATCGAGTTGGCGAGCCGAGCGGACCGGCTCCGTCGTTCAGGACGAGCGAGTTGCGCTTGGACGCCGTGCCGAGCGACTCATTGTTCACGTCGCTTTGGTACGCCTGCGACCATGGCGGATGAGGCGGTGGCGGCGGAATGCGAGGTGGCTGTCGACGCATGGTTCGCTTCCAGGCGGCCAAGAACTTGACCTTGAAGGCCTCGGCATACTCTCGCATGTCGCAGTACAGCCGTACGAGCATCATGTGGAAGACGCGCACAGCGGATCGAAAGACAGTAAACATACGCAGCAACGATCGCGTGAACGAGTACGACATGATGAGCGGGGTATCGTCGGCGACAGGGCTGGCGCCACTTCCAGTGACAATCTGGAAGAGCTGTGCTGTCGTGTCGAGGGCGCGCCGAATCTCCTGCCCTAGCCAGACGCGCGTCGATCGGAGCGGCAAGGAGCACAGCACTGCCCAAAACATTGGCGCCAGATACGGCCGCAAGAGAATAAAGTTAAAGTACATGAGCAACACAAACAAGCCGCCGAGAATGTTGACCGTGAGGCTCAGAAGCGCCGAGGTCAGCATGCGCGACTGCTCAGGATTGAGGCCCAGGCTGAGCGGCGCAGAGTTTGCAGCATCGGCCCCGCTCTGGGATGGGTCTGTCTGAGCAGCTGGGTGCGACGCCATGTTGGATGCGAACGAAGCAGCGTGGCCACCGAGCCGACTGGCCAAATCCCCGAGCAGCGTCTGTGAATGCACGTAGAAAGCTTGTTCGCGCGGATGCATCTGCAGCGATCGACGAGATCAACTGGTGCTCAAACCCTGGCGGCGATGCCATTGTGAAGTGGTGGAACTGCGCGGCAGCCATCCCATCGAGACTGACTCCAGCAGCACCAGCAGCACCAGCAGCAGCACCAGCAGTACTAGTAGAAGCAGCAGACGGCGACGCCCATGCAGAGTGCTGGCTCGGTGGTGCGAACGAGTACCAACCAGGCGAACTTACTGCTTGAGCGGCATTGTGAAGAAACTGGGGTCCTGCTGGCGATGAGACAAACACGCCCGACGGAATCAGAGGCGGAGGAGGATGCTGCTGCTGCTGGACGGGCTGCGCTAGTGGTGGTGGCTGCTGCTGGTGGTGGTGCTGGTGGTGGAGCACGGCGGGACTGCTGGCTGCTGAGAAAGCCGACGGCATCGGATGGTGGTGCTGCACGACAATCTGCGCGGGCGTCCCTGGTGCGCCGCCGCCGTAGTAGACGTGGTAGACGAGGCTGCTGCCTGGATGTGGCGGCACTGGCACTGGCACTGGCACTGGCGCTGCAGTGGATGCAGGCGGGGACGTAGGCACACCCGCCATGTTTTGTCCTGCTTTTGGTCCTGTCAAATCCGGATTTGTTCTGTTTCTGAGAGCGTACGAACAAAGAACAAAGAATGAGTGAGAAGCAGAAGAAGTATTAACACAAGAAGTTTCGAGTGTACTGCATGATCACAATGTCGTGTGTTGCGTCGACCAAACAGACACACAGCAAAACTGAACAACAAGCTTATTCTGTAACCCCAACACGCTATGGTGCGGCCGTAGCTCCGACTCGATCCTGTATGTTGTACAACATGCAACATGCGCTCCTGAGACGGAGGAGCGCGCAGCAACAACCAGCAATACAGTATGACAGTCTCACAATTTTTGGCGCCAAAAACAAAAGAACAGAAACCAACATTCTCAGTCAACATCTTTTATCTGCACTAAGAGCGGGAGATTTGAGTTGTTGTTGTTGTTCAGTCAAACCCGACCTTTTAAAAAAAAATTTCTTATTCTGCCTTTGCTTTGTTTTCGTTTTTGTTTTTTTCTTCATTTCTCAGACAAAAACGCAGTTGTTTTTTTTTCTTTCTTTTTTTGTTTTTTTTTACAGCTCTTTCCATTGCAAAGCGAGCCAACACAGCGACTTGAATTGTTCTCACCCCACCCCCACACACCCCTCTCAGCATCAACCAAAACCACCGCAGAGTGAGAGCGTGCCAATCGAGAAAAAGGAGAAGCCCCCAAACCCAGCTCAAAGCGAATCACAGGCACAGGCGCAGGCGCAGGCGTGAAGGTTCAGCGAGATATGGAGGCAGCGAGCGCAGCCGCAGCGTCTGGCTCTGACCCTGGGCCTGGTCCTGGCTCTGGGTCTGGGTCTGGCTCTGGGTCTGGCTCTGGCTTGACCGAGTACGCTGGGGTCGCTGGGGTCGCTGCTGCTCACCGTGGAATTGGCTCGAGCAATGCTTCAGGCGGCACCAGCACCAGCACCAGCACCAGCACCGCATCGTCGTCGTCATTGGTGCATGCTGATGCCATGTCTGGCATGCCACCGGGGTCGTCGTCGTCGTCGTGCTCGGCTGCAGAGTCGTCGTTCAAGCCGCCTGCTTCCTCAAATCTTCCCAATATCAACAGCAGCAGCACTGCGTCCCCGTCCTGTGGTGCAACCGTCGCCCCCGCGTCCCCTGCAGCACCAGCACCTGCACCTGCAGCACTCGATACTGCGCGCCAAGAGCCCCAGCACACCGGGCGGAGCTCGTCCAGCAGCAGCCCAATAAGTAGTGCCAGTCATCACATTGGCCCGTCACACCAGCCGTCGTCAATGACGATGATGATGATGGTGAGGTCTGACACCACCAGCTCAGATAATGCTAGCAGCACTGCAGGGATTAATCCGCCGACTCAGCTTGGGCGGGTGGCAAGCAAGACCACGGTCGCAGTCCAGTCACCAACCCCGCCACCGCAAGAAGTCCACCCTGCAGCGACCATGCCAACAGAACAATCATCGTCGCCGTCATTGGGAACACCTGCTGCGGATGCTGCTGATGCTGATGCTGATGCAGTCGCCGCAACGGCGTCGTCGGACGTCGCACCCGAACAGGCTTGGACTGCTCAAGCAGAGTATGCACTGCCAGTGATCACGTACTCGGATGGCGGCCACGAGCGATCGCTGTCTGATTTGAGCGAGTCCCGCGACCACCAGCATTTGGATGTGCTGCACCTACAACGCGGCCGCAGTCGGCACCGAAGTAACAGCGCCTCGAGCGACGCCAGCTTTTTCAGCAACTCCAGCCTCCTCACAACCGTTAGCACGAGCAGCCTCGAGTCAACCACAAGCGAGGATCACAGTGACATGGAGGCGCTCCATCGGGAACCCCTCTCACCGTCAGCCCGCTTCAGGTATATGCAACACAGCGAAAACCCATCATCCGCAAGCTCTGAAACCTCGCTCGCCGTGTCCCACCTTCGCGACGACAGCACAGACTCGACAACTTGGGCCAGCGGCCACTTTACATCCTCCGAAGCGCTCAGCGATCACCATTCTTCCCCACGGCAACACGCAAGCAGACGCCCTTGGCTGGCCGAGCATTCAGCCAGCGATCCATCCTGGGTGCCAAGGCGCACACGCTATTCCTATCTGCAATCCCTCGAGCACAACTTGTTGCCATCGGACGAGAACGGTGGCAGTGGTGCCCAACAGCATCAACAACAACAGCAACAATCTGCGCCCAAGCAACCTGGTGGACCAACTCCCACCTCGACATCCACTTCTCCCACGACCTTGCAGCTGACGGAAGCCGCCGAGGCCGTGATTGCATCAATACGACGAAATAGCCAGTCGTCGCGTGACGCAAGCAGCCAAGTACCAGCCGACGGCGCATTATCAGCAGCAGCAGCAGCAGCAGCAGCAGCAGCGATCGGAAGCTCGTCGGTGCGACCACATCACCAGCGGCGGCAATCGCATTCCAATTCCGATTTCGACCATCCCGCCTTGGTAACGCCAGTTAGCTTGGACAGGGAGAGCGAAGACGATGACGACACGCTTGGTCCATTTCCATTACCAACAAACAATCTCTCCACGCGCTCGTCGTTCGACGCTGCTGTGGGCAGTGGATTTCAACCGGTGGCGGCATCTCGCGTCCGCTCCCGCTTGCAGTCCCCCAGTGGCGGCATTTCACTCGTGGAGCGCCTGCAACAAACGTCGGGACTGCGCGTGATTGAGGACGACGAGCCGCCAGAACACGGCGAGCGACGTCTCGGCATGCGCCTGTCCAATACCAGCATGGACCAACCCATCGATCTGAGTGCTGCGATTGGCATTGATCTCGATCGTTCCACGGGCCTCAAGCGCGATGACGAGTTTGCGTATGAAAGCGGGCGGCCCCGCTGCACCTCCCTCACCATCCTTCCATCTCAGCTATCGCGCCAAGGCTCAGGGGAGATTCAGGCGGCGAGCTTTGCGCAACAGCTGCCATCTGTCACGTCCATTGCTGACGATCGTGACTTTAACACTTTGGCATCCTCCGCCGACCTGTATCCATCCTCCTCCGTTCTGGACGAATCGCGATCGCCATCCATTTCGAGCGGCCCGAGAACGCCACAGACACCGCTTGATCACTCATCGAGCGCCTCGAATTTCCCTGCGCTCACGTCGCCCGCGAGACGCGCGCCTGTCACCTTCCAAAGCGACTCGAGGGACTCGTCCACGCATTTCAGCGAGTCGGATGCCTCGCCATCCGCGTCTAAGGCGGCTTCGGAAGTTGCCACCTCGCTCCTGGCCCAGAAGCGGGCAGCAAGTCGCCAAATGTCGCTTCCAGTGCGTTCGCGTGTGCTCGCACCCGACGCTTCAGTCGACGTGTTTTCCAGCCCGAGCAATCTCATGTCGCCGCCACCGACCCAGCTGCGTCGAGATAGCACGGCATCCTCGGTTGGCGTCGCGTCCCCGCTGTACATTGCCTCGCAGCATGCGCATGCTTTTGACAACATCCCCCCGACGCCGCCGGGTCTGGTCGGTCGCGACTTTTTGTCACACGGCCGGCACGACTCGCATGGCGAAATGGATGTCCAGTCTCCATCTGCGATGGCGGCCATGCGCGAAATCGAAGAATCCCTTCTGGCCAACCAGTACATTGTTAAATTTTCTGATTTGACGCTCGAGCACGAGGTGAGTCGTGATCAAAAGGGGGTGATGACGTTTGTTTGTAGTTTTGAAGGGTTGAACAAGGGAGACGTGGAGGATGCAGTTATTGCTCGTGAAATGTCTCACCTCATGGATTGGTGGCTGCTGCCTTTTTACCTGATGCGACACAGCTGGGTCGAGGAAGCTTTGGTGTCGTGTACAAAGGGCGGTTACACGGCTCGCCGATTGCTGTGAAACGACTGCTGCTGAACATGCCCGAGAAGCTGCTGAAGGAGTTCAATGCCGAGGTGTCTGTGATGCGGTACGTGCTCAATTGGTCTGAGTGAGGCGGGATTTTGTTTCTCACAGTTTGTTTCTTCCATTTCTGTGTGTGTGTCTTTTGCATGCTTCATCTCTGTGCGTGTATGACGCAGCCGGCTCCACCATCCGAATGTCATCTTGTTTATCGGTGCGACCGTCTCACCCGACCCGCTGTGCATCATCACCGAGTATGTCAGCAAAGGCACGCTCGATGGTATCCTGAATGACGACGGCCAAGTGATTGATCCCAACCGTAAGCGGGTTTCCACAGGATTGCAAGTCTTTGTGCGCGGCAAGGCGATTTCCTAACCTTTTGTGTGCTTTTTTTTTTTTGTTTGTTTGTTTCAATTCATCAGGGAGACTGCGCTTCTCGTTGGACATTGCGCGTGGCATGAGTTGGCTTCATCACTACGGTATCATCCACTCTGATCTCAAGCCCACAAACATTTTGGTCTCGGAAAATGACAACTGCAAGGTACTGACGCCTTACTCTTGCGCATGAAGAGGGCTGCAAAAACATTCCTGGTTGTTGTGCTTCATTTTTTTTGTTCCATTTTGTTTGGCGTTCGACAGGTCGGCGATTTCGGTTTGAGTAAAATGGTCAATTACAATCGCATGTCCGTCAGCAACACTGGAGGCGGTGGCACTGTTGCCTACACGGTAAGTTGCGTTCGATGCGATGCGATCGATCGATAGTTTGTTCCGGATGTATGTCTGGGTCGTCGAACTCGGGGACCAAGGATCACCCTGACCTCTTCTGACTCTGAACTCCATGACAGGCACCTGAGGTCATCCGTGGAGAGCGACTCACAGTCAAAGTGGATGTGTACGCGTATGCAATTTGCATGTGGCAAATTATCACGCGATCCCAACCCTACTCTGGGATGCACTCGCACGCAGTCTGCTTTGCCGTGGTTGCACGTAATATGCGCCCTCCTGTTCCTCAGACCGCTGAAGAACCCTATCTCGCTCTTATGATCAAGTATGTACACTTTGCTGCTTCTTTTGGTTGCTGTCGTCGCTTGCAAGACTGGATTTTCGTTTGCCGAAACCACTCAACTCTTCGCTCCGGCTTGTTTTTTCGTTTTCGTTTTGTTTTGTACCTTCTCCGCGTCACCCCCAAACCCGCGCTTTTCCTTCCACTCTAGTTGCTGGGCCCCAAATCCCAGTGATCGACCGGATTTCGATTCCATCAACACCACTCTCACCACGATCGAACAGAACCTGCTGACGCAAAACGACCAGCTCATTTTGATGAACAGCTCCAGTCTGTTCCAGGCCTCTCCAAGCCACAGCGACAATCCGACCAGCTGGACTGGAGAACAGGTGGCGGTTTGGCTTGACATGAAAGGATACTCGGCCTACATCAACGCCTTTATGGATGCGGAAATCAGCGGCCGCGTCCTGCTCACGCTCACAGAGGCCGATCTCAAGGGCGAGCTTGGTGTTGCTTCTTTCGGCAAGCGCCGGGAGCTTTTGCTCGACATTGACGAGTTGCGCCAGCTTGCGGGCCAGCTGGAAGAGTCCATCAGGCTGCTCGCAGACGACCGCGACCCCAGCAACGGCAACGGCAACGGCATTCCCTTGTCCATTTCCCCGACCGGTCAGCTCTCGCCGGCAGCGCCGAGGTCGCGCACTTCCATTGGCTCCATTACTTCGCTCCCGGCCATTACGGCTGGGGCGATCGGAACCTTGAGTGCTCCCACCTCAAACACTATTCTGGCTGCGCTTCCGGAAGGTATCGCGGTTCACGTCCAGCAGCCCTCGACGGACGACACTGTGCGCAACAACACTCAGAGCCCCAACGCAGCCCCGTTCCGTCCAAAGAGTTTGTCGCTCAGCCGTGCGCCTTCGTCCTCGGTGCTTCCCCAGGGCGCTGAAAAGCATGACGTGCATGTTTTGGTCCGCTCCGGCTCTAGCACCTCGCTGGCGCGTGCCTCGTTCACGAGTCTGTCTCGAGCTCCTTCCCACCACGGTCTGCATTCAGGCTCTCAACTCTCCAAGACCGCCGAACCTCGAGTAAGGAAGGCGTGTTTCCGGCCGACCTGCGTTGCTGGTGTTGTTGGTTTGGGTGATTTTTTTTGTTTTGTTTTGTTTTGTCGTGTTGTGTTGTGTTTTTTTTTTCTGGTCGTGATTGTCGCTCACATTTGCTTTGCCTTGCTGCCCCCCCCCCTCCCCTCTTCCTTTTCTTGCAGAAAATTGCCGTGTTGAAGCGCGTCGCATCCGCCGGCAAACTGGCCTACCTCTTCCGATCACACGATTTGTCGGAAGACGACCTGCCGAAAGCCAAGACCGCCGCCCCAGTGACACTGTGCGACGTGTGTCGAATGCCACTGGCTGCCGTGGTCGATCGTCTGCTCAAGTGCCGTGGCTGCGGTTTGCGATGCCACTTTGAGTGCTACCCCGAGATTGCGCACACTTGCCTCATTCTTTCCACCTACGCCGCCAAGCAACTTCAACTTGCCAACGAGCCGGTGCCTGCCATTGCACCCGCTGCGAGCACTGATACCCACACCGATGGCAGCGCGGCGAAGGCAAACAAAACAGGAATGGCTTCGTCGCCCTTGCCTGGCAAACCCAAAAACAAGGGGTCGTTTTTCAGCATTCGCAGCGGCTTTCCCTCAAGCGCCAATTCTGGCGCTTCTTCGGCGGCAACGGCTGGTGCCACCAGTACTGCAAACGCATCGTCTGGAGCAGCGTCTGTTGCCGCGCCAGCGGCGGCTGTCACCGAGTCGGACGCTGTGGTCGGCCCGCCCTCGACCAAGCAGTACATGGCGTTAGTCACCAGTCCGTCTGCCGAAAACATTGGCTTTGGGACAAAGCCGGAAAGCATTGTTGACATTTTGGTGGAGCTCTTGATGACCATCAAGGACGGCCAGGCGCTCTACAACGCCGGTCGCCACAAAAAGTGCTACGAGCTGTACAAGACGGTCGCCAAACGGCTCACGATCAGCTGCACCACCGATTTGAACAACATCTTGATGGCGCATCCCGACAAGATCAAGCTGGCCGTGCAGCTCACGCCCTTTTCGTCAAAGTTTGCGCCGCCTGGACCCATGTCGCGCGCGCTTCCAT
This sequence comes from Capsaspora owczarzaki ATCC 30864, assembly GCF_000151315.2. NCBI lineage: Eukaryota > Filasterea > Ministeriida > Capsasporidae > Capsaspora > Capsaspora owczarzaki. The sequence continues at coordinate 721,781 of NW_011887299.1, read as the reverse complement.
TCGCTGCGCTTCTCAGCCAGGCCGAGGCGGTTGAAAAGACCAAATCCTCGACGTTGGGCGGCGAAATTGTGCGATCCTTGTCCATGCAACCTGGCGAGACGCGCCCCCCGCGCGAGCCCAGCCAGACGATGCCGCCAATGTCGGTTGCTGACGTGCACAAGCACCGGGCCCAGCTGTTTGCCCGCAAGAAGACCAACCGGAGTCTCGGCGGCGAGGACCAAATCAAGGCATGGCTGTCGTCTGACAACATTACGGCCAACATGATGACGTACAAGCAAGAGCGCCAGCAAGAACTGGAGACCAAGCCCGCCAGCAAGCCGTCCAGGACGCCGTTGTCCTTGCAGTCATCGGTCGGGTCCAACGACGGGGGTGATTTGGCGAGCGGCGACAGCCACGATCAACCGCTTGCGTCGCCGGTGAGCTCTAGTGGATCCTTCTCCACCCACAGTACCGATTTCCCGGACTCGCACACTTCGCCAGTGACTGTGCGATCACACTCGTTCTCGTCAATGTCGCACTACAACGTTGGTGGAGACGCCACGAAAGCGGCGCGCACTGCGCTCAAGAAAGTTCGCGACGAGGAGCGCGAGCGTGACAAGGAGCGCGAGAAGGAACGTGAGCGCGACCTCGCCGAGCGCGAGAAGCGCGAAAAGAAGGAGCGCAAAGAGCGTGAAAAGGAAGAACGTCGCCGCGAGAAGGAACTTCGTGAAAAGGAGCTTCACGAGAAGGAGGAGCGCGAGCGCGAAAAGGAAAAGGAGCGAGAGCGCGAAAAAGAAGAGCGCCGCCGTCGCGAGAAGGAGGCTAGGACTTCCATGGCTGGAGCCATTCCTCCCACCAGCCCAACTGGCGTATCTTCAGTGCCGCGAGCGCTTGGGCTGCACATTCCCCGCAGTTCATCCAACACCATCTTGAGCACACACGCAGCGCACCCGTTTGTGGTGAATGCCATCTACACTCAGCCCGCGCCTCCGTCTCCCTCGCTTGTGGGTGCGACTGGCTCGACTGCTGCTCTCGATTTGGAAAGCACGTTGCAGCTCTCAGCGGTCGACGCGAGCATCCCGACTTCCGTCAAGCGGCAAAGCTGCGAGGTTGACTGGGCACCGCCAGCCAAGGCCGCCGCCATTCTGGGCATTCAGTCCATGCTTGCGCCTGCAGATCAGGCTGCCCTGGCGACCGAGCGGCCGAAAGGCGGCCCGCCCACTGCGCCAAACTCGGCCCCCATGCAAAAGTCGTCTTCTGCCGTCAATCTGCCAATCCCGCAAGACATGCCGGTCCCGCCGTCGCCCACTCTGGCTGCCCTCTCGTCCGAGCCTTTGCCAACGACCTCCCATGCGGCATCTACCGCTGGCGCGGCCGATACCCATCCAGTAGCGGGCAGGTTGTTTTCGGGCTCGTTCTGGGGTGGCGTGATTGGCAAGAAGACGTCGCGGACGTCTGTCAGCTCGCCCGCAGCCGCAACGATTCAATCGCAGTCCAGCACTTCGCTCGCTCTGGTAAATGTCCCCTCGACCGGAGAGACGAGCAGCACTGCTTCGGCAGATTCAGCAACAGCACGCCCGCCCGCCGACACCTCGCCCTCCAACGCTACGTCGACAGGATTGTCCGGCGGGCGCTCTACGCAAGACCTGCATCATCCCACCCCGCCTCCAAACCCGGCCAAGCTGTTTGCAACCACCCTGCTTGCCCCTGGCGGGCTGCTGTCCACGCGGCGGCGCTCAGTGGAGTCCATTTCGTACAATCCGACGCTCGTCACATTCCCGGCCGCAGCCGTCACATCCAAGCCGGTCTTTCGTCGCCCAATGTTTGGAACGAGCATCATCAAGGAGCGCTCAGCGTCCACCGACGACGGTAGTGCCACACCGAGCACCGCTGCTGCTGCGCTTGTCACCGCCGCGAGTGCGGATGCGTCCGCGCAGTCTGCCAAAGTGCTCCGAGGTGGCTCGTCGTCCAGAATCCGCCGGCCGTCCTTTTCCAGCTCGTCAGAGGCCCCGTCCATCGCCGAGCGCGTGTCGTCTCCACCGCCACTAGCAAGCTTTGTCACCTCGATTGCCGGCAGTGGCCATCCAGTAGCGCTGCACACATCCTCGTTCCCGCCCCTCTCGCCGACCGTGGAGCTGCCATCAACCCCAACCTCTCCGGCGGCGCAGCCTCAGCAACAACCGCAACTGCCACAACAGCAACAGCAGCAACAACAACAACAACTTCCACAACAACTGTCCTTGGTCGAACCGCTGTCCGTATCGGTTCTCAATCGTCCGTCTTTGGACGAGTTCTTTGTCTTTGCTTGCAAGCTTGTGGTTCACTTATCGTTCGCACTTCAACGTCTGGACAAGCGCTCGCGCAGCTGGGAGAATGCTCTCCTGCTCAAATCTGCGTTTGACATTGTTTTGTATCGCGAAGGCGTCTACCCGGCCTCGGATGCCAACCAGCAAGAGCAATCTCTCGACTTTAAGGACCTCAAGGCTGACGGCTTTGTTGAAGTTGTTCGATTGTGAAGGATGGTTGTTGTGTTGTTGTGGTGTTTTTCGTTCGCTTTATTTATTGTTATTCTTCTCCTGCATAGATGTAAATGTATTCTTCGGTTTCTTTGTTTCTATTCTTCTTGAACGGTTTCGCGTTGACTCATGGACATTGTGTGTCATTTCTGAGCCACTCTTTCTCTTTCTCTGCGACAATGCCTTCCAAACTCATCAACAATCCTGCGAATGTAACGTTTTCGAGCCGCGCGACTTTGACGATGGAAAATTTGCTGTTCACTGTGACTTGTTCTGTTAATTCTATCATTCTGCTTTGCGCAATCACTGCTCGGTTGTAGGCAGTGGATGAGGCGCTGGACGGCGTCGTTGCTGCCGCTCAGCACCGCTTGGCACGACTCGCTGCTCCGTTCCGCCGCGTCGTTGTGCGCCGTGATGCCACCCACGCTCGATCAGATCGCGTAATGCTTGTCTCTGGCGGTGGGTCTGGCCACGAGCCCGCTCATGTCGGTTACGTGGGTCGCGGCATGCTCAGCGCTGCAGTCTGTGGCGACGTGTTTGCCTCGCCCCCAACGGCCAATGTGCTCGCTGCCATCCAGGCGTGAGTGATTCGACCTTGTTTGTCATTTTGACAGTATAAAGTGGTGAAGAGTTGAATGTCGGCAAGCACTGTCGTTATTTTTTCCACTTGGCGCTCACGAATTCCGATTTCTGATTCTTGTTGATCTTGCTCGGGTCGGTCAGCGTCACAGGTCGGCACGGAACGCTGGTCATCATCAAGAATTACACGGGCGATCGACTGAATTTCGGACTGGCCGTCGAGCAAGCACGAACCTCCGGGCTCAAAGTGGATGTCGTCGTTGTTGGCGACGATGTGGCGTTGAAGAGCGCGAACGAACTCGCAGGTCGTCGCGGTCTGGCGGGGACGGTGTTTGTCCACAAAGTTGCCGGAGCGCTAGCCGACGCAGGGTGCGGAATGCTCATTTTGCTGGTTGTTGCTTTGGCGGGAATTGCGCGTGCTCAATTTTTGCACAATTTCAAATCCTGGATCAGAAACCCGCTGCAAGCTGTGGCGCATGGAGCTCGGATCGCCGCCCAACAAGTTGCAACCATGGGCGCATCGTTGTCGTCATGCTCGCTACCCGGGAAAGAACCGACCTTTACCGTCAAGGACGGAGAGATGGAATTGGGACTGGGTACGATCATGAACGAAAAGGAAAAGGCAGTGAAAGAATATCTCGAGACAACTCTGACGGTTGGTTGGCTGTGGTTTTTGATAATAGGCATCCATGGCGAGCCTGGAGCGCTCACCACCTCCGTCAAAACAGCCGATCAACTTGTGGAGACGTTGCTCGATCGCATTGGCCAAGTGGGTTCGGCTGGATTGTCGTCATTCCTTGAGGCTGAAGCCCCTGTCGCCTTGCTCGTGAATAATCTGGGAGGCACAAGCAACTTGGAGCTGAGTGTTGTTGTGAATGCCGCTGTGCGACGACTTCGTGAGTAGAGGCTGAGCGCGTGCTTGGGGAGCTGCCAATGGTGCTCATCGTCTTGGATACACTATTGGGCAGAAACACATTATCGAGTCAAAGTTGAACGCGTCTACGCAGGCGCGTTTATGACCTCGCTTGAGATGGCTGGCATCTCGTTGACCGTGTTGCGACTCGACTTGGCCGAACCAGTCGCAGGGCTGACCTCGCTCGCTCCGCTGTTGGACGCTGCAACGGAGGCGTCGGCTTGGCCTGCCACCTTTGCCTCCTCAACGGTGGTAGAGTCCGGAGACATGCCACTCAATCCATGGATCCAAGTCCCAACGCAAGCTTCAGATGCTCCGGCTCAAGACGGTGGCAGTCCTTTGACTGAACTGACACCTCAAGGTGAGTGCAATCCGGGTTTTTAATTTGTGACGACTGCAAAAACAGCTCACCACACAATCGCGCATCCGAAATGCAAATGACCGCAGGGAAAGCCATGTCCTCTCTGCTCCAGGCGATGGCACAGGCACTGGTTGATGCGGCTCCAGAACTTGATCGTCTCGATCGGTTGGCGGGAGACGGTGATTGCGGTGAAACGTTCAAGCGCGGAGCCATTGGTACGCGGATGCGTCGTAATTCCTGAAAAGCGGTTTTTGGCAGCGCTCAATCTCACTCCTTGTGTTGTGATCTGTTTTTTTTTTATTTCTGGCTGTGCCGTCAAACTCATGCTCAGCTATTCAACAAGCTTTGAGCCATCCAACGTCAGACCTCACGAGAATGCTGAACGAATCACCAAAGGAACTGCTGAGCTGGATTGCGTCGACCTTGCACTCGGCCATGGGAGGTTCGTCCGGTGTGCTCTATAGCATCGGATTACATGCTGCTGCACAGTCGCTACAGGCCACTCAAGGCAGCAGCCCACAGCCGCGTGACTGGCTCGGTGCGCTTTCGCGCGCGATTGAAGCAATCCAGCGTCACGGCGGTGCCGCTTTTGGAGATCGGACCATGCTGGATGCGCTTGGTCCTGCATTGCAGGCTGGATTCACTGCGATCGGTGCGTTTTCCTCGGTTGAAGGCGGTGCGGCAGTGGTGCAAGCAATGGCATCGGCTGCTCGAGCGGGCGTTGAACGCACGGCCACCATGAACGCCGTTGCCGGGCGGGCCTCCTACCTTCCCCATGTTCATTCCGCGGATGCCGGTGCCAATGCCGTCGCCGTGTGGCTGCAAGCCATGTATGCAGCGCTGTCCCAAGCGTGAAGCGTTGTGTCGTTACTTTTGGAATTGGCGTTCATCACTGATTCACTTTTTTGTTGTTATTTTCAAATCTGAACTCATGTTGTTCGCCCTCATTTCATTGATAGCATGCCGTTTCATTCTTATTGCTTTTTGCATAGCTGAGCATTTCCTTCTTTAGAATTTACTTTCATTCCTCTTTTTTTTTTTAAAAAAAAATCTCTTCTTCTTTGAATAAAAATGGCGGGTAACGGCAAACTGAGCAAGTTCCCGGCTGTCGCTGCCGCGCTGCAGGTCATGCTGCTCGTCTTCTTTGCGTGCTTTGTTGCGTATGGCCACGACGCGTCCAACTATGCCGACACGGACAATGCCGCCGCCTCGGCTGCGATGGTCTTCAAGTACGGCAAGTTCCAAGACGTCCATGTGGTAAGTTTGGATGACTCGTTTTTGCGCAGAAAAATGAGAGCAGAAAATTGGCGGATTTTTACGTTTTCAATGCTCGTTGCACAATGCTCGAGGAAGGGAGAGAATGTAGCGCGAAGAAGAAGAGTTAGATGGTGGATGTGCTCATGAACATTGAACACACTGAAAGATGAGCTCAACCGAGCGAGATACAGCGATAGAAAGACAGAGGCGTGACCTTTTTTTTTGCTTTTTTTTTAAAACATACAATAAAAAATCCATGCTAACTCTTTGCTTTGCTGTTGCTCTTTCTTGTAGATGATGTTGATTGGCTTTGGCTTCCTGATGACCTTCCTGAAGAAGCACGCCTTCACTGCAGTCGGCGTCAACTTCTTCCTGACTGCGTTTGTCCTCCAATGGGTGACGCTGACGAACGGCTTCTTTGAGAAGCTCTGGGAGGGTCACGACGCGCTCGACCATAAGATTGAGTTTAGCATCCTCACGTAAGTTTCCGCATTCGCTCTCTCTCTCTCGCTCTGTTGCGCACCCGTCCCCCCTTTCTCTTCTTCTTCTTCTTCTTTCTTTACATCCCACTACGCAATGACGTAGCTCTCCTGAGAGAGCAGATTTTGCCTTTTTTTTTCTTTTTTTTCTTTTTTTTAACTGTTGTGCAAGCCAAGAATGCCAACCTCGTTTCCATGTGCTTTGCTTTGCTTTTTTTTTTTCTTGTTGGGGGACTTTGACTCGCTCCTCCGCCGTTCTCTCTCGTTCTCCTTCTTTCTCTCTTTCTCTTTCTCCTTCTCTCTCGCTTTGAAGTGTGTTTCTTCAACCCTTTTTCTTTCTTTTTTCTTTCTTTTGCTTTCTTTTTCTTTGCATTGTTGTGGATCTTCAGCAAAAAAACGAAAAACGGGGCACTTTTTAACAGTTAAAATTTGACCAAACGAACAAACGAGCCTTTTATCGTTTTTATTTTATTGTTGTCACTTTTTGATGGTGTTTTGTGAGTGCGGCGGGAGTGCGTGCGACTGCGTAGACACTGCAACCGAGTGTGTAGCAATGGTGTCTAGCAGATGCGCTGCGGAACAAGCACCCACACAATCTGAGCATCCGAAAAGCGCACAAATCTCGTCCCATTTTGAATGCGGCGTGACTTTTGTTTGGTTTTTTTCCGTCCATTTTTTTTTTTCCTTAATCCCGCCCATCCCCTCGCTTTGCCTTCCTCTCAATGTGGAAGTTCAAAGTTGCGCGAATTTCGGCCATTGTGTGCATCACCCTCAGCATTGGCCGGGTTTTAAGTGCTGCAGCAGGCCGAAAATGGTGGGTGTCACATTGTCAGTGTGACAACATGGTGCTTGACTGTGATTGGAGCACTGAAATCGCTCTGGCTCTGACCCCCCCCCCTCTCTCACTCACTCACACTCACACTCTACCACGTTCCCCAAAATCATAAAATCATGCGCTTGTGATGATGTTTCGAACAACCAATTTTGCTCACGTTCCGACGGTCGGTCTCACGACAACAACAATAGAATGATCAACTCGGACTTTGGTGTCGCCGCCGTGCTCATCTCGTTCGGTGCGGTTATCGGCAAGGCTTCGCCGCTCCAGCTTGTCACCATGGCTTTCTTTGAGTGCATTTTCTACTCGGGCAACATTGTAAGGCGGCGGAGGGACCAAAAAAAAAAAATCGGAAAAATGCGATTCGCGTCGCTTGGCGTGTTTTCGTGTGTTTGTTCACCGTGGTTGTTCCTCACAATCTCTGTTCTGCGTAGATCCTTTGCATCTTCAAGTTCAACGTTGTCGACATTGGTGGCTCCATTGCCATTCACACGTTCGGCGCGTACTTTGGCCTGGCCGTTTCGTACATGATTACAACCCCGAAGGCACGAAACAACAAGAACAACGGTTCCATGTACTACAACGATCTGTTCGCCATGATCGGCACCCTCTTCTTGTGGATGTTCTGGCCCAGCTTCAACGGTGCCCTTGCCTCTGGCTCGGCCGAGCACCGCGTTATGACCAACACCCTTCTCTCGCTCTGCGGCTGCTGCGTCTCTACTTTTATCTTCTCCATGCTCCTCCGTCAAGGCCACAAGTTTGATATGGTCAGGATTGCGGCGACCACGGGGCTAGTTTTCGATGGATGTAGAGGCATATTTGCTCACCCCGGTTTCTTTTTCTTTTTTTCTTGGGGGTTTTTTTTTCACACACACGATTGCAGGTCGATATTCAAAACGCCACTCTGGCTGGCGGTGTTGCTGTTGGCGCTTGTGCCAACCTTGTTATTCAACCTTGGGGCGCACTTCTTATCGGCATTGTCGCTGGCTTTGTTTCCGTTTTCGGCTACACTCGCATCCAGGTATTGAAAAATTGGTGGTTTTTGGCTGGATGATTTGACCTTGATGCTTTGGAGGGCCTTTTTGTTGTTTTAACTCAATGCGAATTCGCTTGATGCTTGGTAGGGTATGCTTGAAGAGAAGATTGGCCTGCATGACACTTGCGGTGTGCACAACTTGCACGGCATGCCCGGTCTGCTCGGTGGTATTGCTTCTGCCTGCGCCGCCGCTGCCGCTGATACTTCCACCTACACTGTTAGGTACGTTTTTAGATTGTTGCAATCGGTTGATGGATGCTTGAATGTGTCAGCAGGTAGCTCACTTTTTGCGTTTTGGTTTGCGTTGTTGTTTGTTTTTTGTCTGTTTCTGTCCTTTGTTGCTTGCAGCGGTATTCTTGCCAACTTCCCAGACCCGATCGATCGCAGCCAGTATGTGCAGGGCGGCTACCAACTGCTTTCCGTGTTTGTCACGGCCGGCATTGCCATCGTGTGCGGCCTGTTTGTTGGATGGATTATCCGTCGCCCGTGGTTTGAGCCCCCGGAAACCAACTTCAACGACGAAGAGTTCTGGCACGTGCCTCTTGGTACTGAAGATGACGACCCGGAGATGGACCCTGCCAAGATTCGCGAGATGAAGTTGGCCAAGCCGCAGATGAACGCCCGCTCGAACAACTTCAACACCGCCATGCGACGAAAGGGCCCTGGCGCATCCAACAACACGATGCGTCTCTCGGCCACCACCTTTGGAGCAAGCCAGCCAGTCAAGGACCCCGCCGCAGATCGCGTTATGGCCGCAAATGCCGCCTGGGACAACCCGCTCAACCGCGGCAGTCTCGACGTCCCTGGACGCGGTCCTTCTATTATCGTCGAGTCTAGCGATGATATCATTGCCCAAAACTACAAGCTAGACATGGAAGCTGCCAACTAATGGGCTGTTTGTTTGTGGTTTGTTTTGGGGCCGAGGGGTCTTCTCCTCGTTTCATTGGTGCGCCGTTCTTTTACTTATTTCGTTTTTTTTTTCCTTTTTCTTCTCTTGTTCGCTCCTGGCTCTGCTTTGACGTTTGTTGAAGACTAAGGAGCAAAAGCTTTGTCATGGTTACTTGTCGTTTCGTCTGTGTTGTGAGCAATTGTCCATGTGTACGTGCAAGGATATGCAATTTTGTCACTTTCACCATAATCGTGTTTTCATGTTTCTCAACTTTGAGCAATCATCAAGGGGGTGAACACCGAAAGCGCAGCGAGCAGCGTTATTTGTTCTTCTTCGTCTCGGTAGATTTGGCGGCGGCGGCGGCGGCAGGCTTCTTGCCCCAGTAGAGCGCAAGCTGCAAAACAAGGACACTGTTGAAGAACGAGCTGGCAAGGACGATGGGGTCGCTGACCTGCTTGAGAGTAGTAAAGACGCGTCCAAGCGAACCACCGAGATTCATGGACAGAGTGACAGCCGACAGCTGGCCCGTGTGACCGTTGCGGAAGTTGGTGAGGATCTAAAAACGCAATCGGCGGGGTTTTCCATTGTGTGAGTGGCGAAACAAACAAAAAAAAACATAACAAAAAAAAAAAAACATAACCAAAAAAAAAAACATAACAAAAAAAAAAAATACAAGAAATGCCGATAAGGCGAGCGCCACCACCAACTTTGTACCTGGGGAATCTTGCTAACAGCGAAAACGGGAATGGTCGCCAGCAGCATGAACTTGAGGTGATCGCCAGAAACAAGGCCAGAGAAGATCGAGTAGGCAAGCGCAACTTCGAACAGGATGGCCAGGCCGCCAAGGACGTAGGCCTTCGAGAAGTGAACGAGGAGCAGCAGGAGAACGAACGACTGGATGGTCAAGAAGAGGTACTCGCCCCAGGTGCTGCACGAAATCCAACGCAAAGTGAGATGCAACCAAATAAAAAATAAAGCGTCCACGCATTCCTCCATCGGTCTTCAATTCGAAGACAAACCTGAAGGGATAGTTGAGCACAGCGTTGTAGCCGAAGGTGGTAATGTAACCAGCGAGCTCAAGAACGTTGGAGATCATGCTGATGCCCTCGGCGTTGCCAGCCTTGACAATCTTGAGGATTTGCGGGATCTTGACTGTCCAACGTTCACCGCAAAGCAAGACGCAAAACGGTAAGACAAAAGGTATACTTTCCAGTAGTCAATACTGCATCGGTGGTTCTCTCTTGTCGGTCCTGCATGGGGGCACGGGCCACACATCGATGCTTTCCGTTCGAATCTGGGGCGCACTGCTGCTCCGATCGCCAGCCGCGTCAGACTTCTCCAATCCATGGTGCTTACCAAAGACAGCGCCGAGGATGATGACGTAGCCGAGCATCTTGGCGAGCAGGTGGGACAGGCAGTCGACTGCTCAACCGCAAGAGTTCAGTTCAGTTCAGTTCAGCTCAGTTCAGTCCATCCCAGTTCAGTTCAGCTCATATCCATGGATCGATAGACAAGCTAGTTTACAGTTGGCAATGTTTTGCTTGACGACAAGCTCATCGAAGCAGTGCTCGCCGAGCAGAGTGACGAGGGATTGGGTGACGGTTTCCATTATGAGCGAGCAAAAAAAAGAAGGACTGATCATCTACATTACAGAGAGACAATCCGGATGTACCGGTCGGTTGGAACGACCAGGAGGAATACAAATGCAATGGGTTGGATCGTGTGTGCGTTGCTTGGAGAGTAGCGCTCCGATTTTCTCAGAATCGGAGCACCAGCGCCCAATGGCTGATTTTGACTGTTTCGAGGGGGGGGGTTGGATCTGATCGTGTGTTACGAGCAAACCCTGGCACCTCAGGTCCCACAGCCGGTTATGGATGGGTTATGATGGGATTCTCGTATTTAATACAAAATAACAAGAGTGGGTTAGACCCAAGGGGTCTTAACCGTAACAGTGTTGCTTGGAGAGTAGCGCTTGGATTTTCTCAGAATCGGCACTGATTTTGACTGTTTCGGTTTTTTGGATCAGTTCTTGTTTGCGCTTTCACAATGCTGTCGTATCAGAGTATGACTAAGCTACAGCGCATGCTGTATGACCAAGCCAAGAGTGCAAATGCATATTATGACCTCCTGTAAGAGAAAGCCCGAGTGTATTGGAGACAGCGGGACAGCGCGTGAGTGTGCTGATGAAGTGGACGAACAGGCTGCCGGGCCGAGTTGGCGTTGCAGGAGCGCAGGCCATTGCCGAGGGACTCAAAGTGAACACGACGTTGACTTCGCTCGAGTAAGCTGAATCTCGCTTATACTGAAACATTTGGAGGTGGGGGGGAGGGGCATTGAGAGTGGCTCACTGATGGGAGGGATGGATAGACTGATGGAGCATGATATTGGCAATGATGGCGCCAAGGCATTCGCTGAGGCACTCAAAGTGAACACGACGCTGACTACGCTCTCGTAAGGCATCTCACTTTGACTGATACATGAGAGTGGGTGAATCAGAAGAGTGCTCACTGAGGGAACAGTCTGCCACAGAATCAGATTGGAGACGCTGGAGCGCAAGCGATTGCTGAAGCACTCAAAGTGAACAACACTCTGACATTTCTGAGGCAAGGCATCTCACTTTGAATGATGCATGTGGGTGGGTGATTCAAAAGAGTGCTCACTGATAGAGGGGATGGACAGTCTGCCACAGAATCAGATTGGCCAAGGTGGAGCGCAGGCGATTGCTGAGGCGCTCAAAGTGAACAAGACGCTGACTCTGCTCATGTAAGTTATCTCCCTTTGACTGATGCATGTGAGTGACACCAGCAGAGAGCATTCAGAGTGCTCAAGGATGGAGGGGATGAACAGTCTGCGTGAGAATCAGATTGGCTCCGCTGGAGCGCAGGCAATTGCAGAGGCACTCAAAGTGAACACGACGCTGAAGGAGCTCCGGTAAGCCATTCCACTTTGACTGATGCATGAGACTGGGTGATTCAGAAGAGTGGTTCCTGATGAAGGGCATGGTCAGTTTGGATAAAAATCAGATTGGCGATGCTGGCACAAAAGCGATTGCTGAAGCACTCAAAATGAACAAGACGCTGACTAAGCTCAAGTAAGGGCATCTCACTGTTACTGAAGCATCCACGAGTGGGTCATCCAGCAGAGGGAATTCAGTGCTCACTGATAGAGGTGATGGACAGTTTGATTGGTAATCAGATTGGCGTTGCCGGAGCAGAGGCGATTGCAGAGGCACTCAAAAGGAACATGACGGTGCAGACGCTCTCGTAAGACATCTCACTTTGAATGGTGCATCCGAATGGCTGGTTTCAGCACGGCATTGAGCGTGCTCACTGATGGACGGAACGGACAGTTTGGAACGGAATCAGATTGGCGATGTTGGAGCTCGAGTGATTGCTAAGGCACTCGAAGCAAACATGGCGGTGACTACACTCTCGTAAGTCATCTCACGTTCACTGATGCACGTGAGTGGGTGCCAACAGAGCACAGTGAGAGTGCTCACTGATGGAGGAGACCGACAGTCTGTGTGAGAATCAGCTTGGCGATGCTGGAGCGCAAGTGTTAGCTGAGGTGCTCAAAGTGAACGCGACTCTGGCTGTGCTCTAGTACGGCATCTCACTCTAACTGATGCATGTGAGTGGCTGGTTTCAGCACGAGTGCTCATTGATGGACGGAACGGACAGTTTGCATGAGAATCAGCTTGGCGATGCTGGAGCGAAGGCCTTTGCTGAGGCACTCAGAGTCAACATGACAGTGCAAAGACTCGAGTAAGTTGCGGTGCGCTTGACTCGCCTTGGATATTGAGCCAGGTCAACAAGGGCCTTGTTGCGTTGCCATCCTCACTCTCGTTGAGCGACAGTCTAACGGGTAATTGCATTGGCAATCTTGGTGCTCAAGCGATCGATGAGGCACGGCAAGTGAACGACGAATGTCGCGTTAAGTAAGTTGCCCTTGTCAAAAGGAGCCGAGTGATGCTCATGGACTGTTTCTTCCCCCCCCCCAACCTATGGATTTGCGCTGGTGACTGTTAATTCATCTTGCTTGTTCTTCGCGCAGCATCGACCGCCAGATCAACCCTCTCACACTCTCCTTGCGTCCACGGTTGGCAACTGCTGAGGACATTCAGGCCGTGTTTCACCTGCTGACAGGCGGACCGGAGTTGGAAGCTCAACCCGCATCTCTACCGGCATTACCATTCGAGATTGCGGAGCCCATTATGGACGAAGCGCATTACTGGCAAGGCGTGCAAGATACCAAACAAGTGCACTTTGCTGACATTTTCCCCAAGCATCCGCTGAAAGTCACTGTGCCTCGAAGCATCGATGAAAATCCGATCCAAGTGAAAGCAATTCGCGTGATTCGTGAATGGAAGAAGCCTTCCCACAATGCTGGTGACAGCGTTGTTGAGTTGACTGTCCAAGATGAGCAAGGTGCTGTTCGATACAAATGTGTTGCGAACCCGACTTTGGTCGATTCCACCTTGGAGTTTGTGACGATTTGGCGTGCGGATCATCACATCATCCGAGAGATGCGCGAAGGTTGGAAAGTTCAACTTGTGCCCAGCGAGTTTTCCGACGAGTTCTTGTTTGAATCTCTTTATGTCGGATATGTCTAGTGGCAATCTCCAGCTCAAATAAACAAGCCAAGTTCTCAACCATTGTAACAATACGGCTTTAGTTACAGGTCCACCTCGGGCCAACAACCTGAGAGATGAATCTTGGCACTTGAGCGATTGGCTGGAACTTTTTCTTCGTGAATCGACAGTCCATTTTTTTCTTCGAATTGGGGGTTTTGGCTGCTGAAATGCCTCCGCGCTCATCAACCAAGTCCGCGCTGGTGTGTGCGAGTATTCTGGCGCTCGCCATGGCAGTGCAGGCGGTCGCCTACGACGCTTCGACCAGACCGCCTCAGCGCGTCGTCTTCCCGTGGATGGGTCTCGAGCGGACGCAGGAGAACATTCCGCAAGACCTCGCCACACTCCAGGCGCACAAGGATGTCATCCCGTGGGTGTCTTTCGAGCGATTCAACTTGGTACGCAGTGCCCTGGAGCTGAGTTGGTGTGCACTGGAGTTGAAGTGGGAGGCCGCCTTTTTTTGCCGCTAAACCAGGCTTTGCTCAACCTCGCTTTCCTTCTCTCTCCTCATGGCTGTATCGTGCGCTTCTTTGGTAGGGTCCCAATGGCACTTTTGTCATCAATGAACTCACGCAAGTGGGTCCGACGCTGATTGCTGAGGGCTTTGGTAAACAACATGTTTCGTTGTCAGTGTTGTGTTAATGCTCCGCATTGACAACGCACAATCCGCTTTGACAACTTGTCATCACAGGTACCTTCCCGATGATATCGAGCTTCCCCGATACCAATCCAAACCTCGAGTACACGCGGGAGGTTTGCGCAAACCCCGATCCGTTCATTGCCGACTTGGTCTTCAACCTGCTCAAATTCAACTACACTGGCGTCAATGTCGACATTGAGCCCGCGGGTGGCATTGGCACCTACCAAGATGCTGTTGCCTATGCAGGCTTTCTGGACAAGCTCAGCCGCGCGTTGCACCAGCACGGATTGACGGTGACGGTCGATATTGCAAGCTGGACGCCCGTTTGGAACTTTACGCTGCTCGCCGAGACGAGCGTCGATCTGTTCGTGACCATGGACACGTATACCTACAACCAAACGGCGTGGACCCACCTCTTTCAGAAGGCGCTCGATGCCTTCGGGCCGCATCGGCTGGGCGCAGGCATCATGACGGTGAACGCCGACAACAACCAACCGCTGTCGCCTGCTGATATCAAATTCCGGTTTGATGCGATTGTCGCCGCCAATGTGAATGTGATTGGCATTTGGTGCATGCCGATTCCCGATCAGTTCTGGCCCTTCATTGATGCGTACATGGCGGGCACGGCCATGCCCGAGTTGTGAGGGTGCTTTTTTTGTGTGTTCATGTTTTTGTTTTTGTTTTTCTTTTTGTGCCATCAATAATAGAAGGCGCGCAGTGCCGCATGAATGACGTTGCACAAAGAGTTGGGTTGTACCGGATACGTGTAGTGTCGCAGCCGAGTTTTGGTTTGGGCGCGAAAGTCAAACAAAACGTCAAATTCTGTCGCAGCTTCGTCGTGGCCAGAGTTTTCGCAACTGACTTGAGGTCGATGGTTAAATCGTATGCGCATTGATCTCATCATCGACTGCAACAATCATGGTCGTGTCTGCGACATTGAGGTGTCCGAAAATCCAAACGAGGTCGAGCACATGATCTCGCCAACTGCAACATCTGTCTCGCCCCAGCTGTTCTGTCTCATTTTACTCTCTGCTCGTCTGCTCTGAAGGCATTCTTCCCCCCGTGCGCACCTTGTCTGCAAAGGGGGCTACGCACCTGATTCTCGACCTTACAACGAAAAAACAACTGCGTGAGCCAACGGGGGTGAGATTTGTGGGAAGAGCGGCTATTTACTTAACGCTTTCGCTTCACGTTTTTGGCTTATTAAACGGATTTACAACCACCATAAAATACAAAATCTTCCACCTCGCTCTTGCAATTCATTTTACAGCTTGGCAGATCATTGCGCAGCAGTCTGCGAAGCAGCGATCAACATGGCTGGGGTAGGTGAACATTACTCACGCAGCACGCAGATCAGCGCGCTGATTCCACCGACAGCAAAGCCAGCAAGCCAGCAACAGTGACCAGAATCACACGTGTGACTTTGATGTGGTTGCTCGCCCGCCTTTCCCCCCCCCCCGCTACTCTGCTCAGCCATTCCGTTGGATTTTAAAATACTCTGTTACCACAAGTCACAAGCATCAACGCGGCTGGCTCAGCGCAACGCAAAGCGCCAGCGAGCCGCGTCTCACAGTGTGCGCCTCGACCAATGAAATTGCTGCAAAATTGTGCGGAACGTGAACAAAACACCAAAATAAAACCCCAAAATAAAAATAAAAAGCAAACAAAAAATTACCTGTCATGTGTGCGCTCCAAATCTGCAGGCCTGGAGCACCCCCTGCGATTGCGTAGATGCATGGATGGGGTGCGCGCGCACACTACGCAACGACCTGCATTGAATTCAGGCCCAACTGGCCGACGCAGCGGCCGCCAGCGTAATTGTCGGCTTTTTTGGCTTTTTCGCTGTTTCCCACTGTGGTAGCGATTTTTGGCTTTTTTTTTTTCTTTTCTTTTTCGTATAAGTTTGCTCCTTGTGCCGTGTTTGACCTGCGTTCGAGCTGTTTTCGTGCTTTAGTGCACCTTGCTGAAGCATCCTTCCTCCTCGAACAGCCACACAACTCGTTATGCATGGCTGTGTTGGTTTGAGATCATGCACACAAAATTTGGCTTTGCTCAGTCTTGCTTTTTTGCCGCCAACTTATTTCACGTTTTCAACGCCGTTCTTTATTTTCTGCTTCTTGTTTTCGCTTTTTTGTGAATTCTGGACCACTGTCGCCGAGGTGTTTCTCTGGTATGTTTCCTTGTCCATCTCACGCACTTGCGCACTCGTGCTCCTGCTCCTGCCCCTGCTCCGTGTGACAAACGTGCGCTGGAAAATGTCCAGCCACTCAAAATCGCCCACCCCCTTTTTCACCCTTTCACCCGGTTTCTGCTCAGCGGTGCTTTTCCCGCGCTGCCACTCTGCACCATTCCGCCCTCCCCGCCTCCTCTTTGACGCCGGTGGTTGCATCGTCTCTTTCGATGCCCTGCGCTGCAGCGGCAGTGACAGCACCCCTCCGTGTCCCCTCGTTTTATGCACATGCGGTTCTGCTTCTGGCGGTGGACTCACTCAGAACGACATCAGCCACTTTTATTTTCCTTTTATTTCGATTTTTGCCGCTACCTCCACTCGAAAAAAAGAAAAAGCCGCGCAAACTGCTTCCTTGGCTAGCGTGTGTCCGTTTGCACATCCAGCTCCGCCGCTTGGAGGATGTCACCGTGTGCACTTGTTCTCCCTTGCTGATCAGTCACACTGCGGTGCGCAATCGAAACGAAGGCAAAAACGAACGAAAACGCAAAAAAAAAAAAAAAAAAAAAAAGCCGCATTTAAAATTGAGGCCGAAAACATGACCAAATGAAAAGAACGTGAAAAGCGTTTTTCTGTACCTCCATCCGAAACCTTTATTTTTTTTTTTTTTTTTTTTTTTTTTTTTGCAAGCCATTTTCCATTGGTTTTTTTGTGATTGGGTTTTTGCGAGCGTTCTTTTGTTTTTGCTTTGTGTTGTCTTCTCTTTTGCTTGTCTCGTTCTTCTGCTGTTTTGATGTTGAAATGGCTTTTGGTTTGTATTCCATTGCGAATTTGGCGAGTGGCGGGGAGTTTCTGTGGGACTGGGGTCACACATGGCTTATATTCTCACCCACAGTTGTCAAACCGCTTGTTGTTCTTGTTGTTCTTGTTACAGAGTCACACACACACACACACACACACATCTACTTGACACAACAATGACCGTCTCAAAGAAGCACGTCTACCAAGCCATCGACCAGGTGCCCAACGCCGAACTCCGCGTCAAGGCGGTTGTCAAACGCATCTTGGACACGGTCGCGCCCGCCTTGCAACAAACACAGCAACACTTGGCCGCATCCGCCCTGGCCACTGCTACGAATGCTACTGCTGCTGCTGCTGCTGCTGCATCATCTGTGCCTGCCGTCAAGCCGTCATCCCTCTTTGCATGGGGCCGCATGACCATTACCATCAAGGACGACGCGGCCAACACGATTGAGCTGTGGAAGCCAAAGCGCGCCGACATTATTGCCGTTTTTGCTCACATTCACATGCACCGCCGAGCGCTCTTCTCGGCTCTGGCGCCCGACTTTGAGTACGTCTACGAAGACGCGTCCGGTGACGACCGTGACTTTTCCGCCGCCCAAGCAGTCGCCTCGCAGCAAGAGCAGGCCTTCGCCCAGCAGCAGGCTCACTGTGGCATGCCCAACCCCGACTGCCCCGTCACACAGGCATGGTTTGCTGCCGCAACAGCTGCTGCTGCCCGCTCCGCCGAGGCTTGCTCGGAAGCGCTCCCGCGCGTCGAGTTGGACGCACCCGAGTCTGATTTTGGCGCCATCCAGGAGGCGCTCGATCGCTGCTGGGGCGTTCACAAGCGCACCCTCTGCCCGGCACTCCGTCGCATTGGCGGTGTGGTTGCTCCAGTGGCACAGGCACCCATGCCCCGGCCGCAACCCTCCGCTCCGATGATGGTTTTGCGCCAACAACAGCAACCACAACAACAGCATCAGCATCAACCAACGCTCGAGGCGCCCGTTGATGCATCGTTGCCCGTCAAGAGCAACCCCTTCCGTGGCCTCGAGTTCCTCGCCTCGGCTGCCAGCGCACTGCTCGAGTTGGAGCTCCAGCAGCAACCCGCACAAGTCCGCAGCCTCTCGCCTGCCGTGTCTGTCTCCTCGTCCAGCCTGTCCGCGCCATCGTCGCCCGTTCCAGCGCCCTTGCAGACACCTTCCTCGCCCGAGATGCAGCTCGTCGCGGACGTCTACGAGCCAGCCTCCTACAGCTACGGGTCGCCGCAGCCTTCGTCCGAATCTGAGTGCGAGTACCCTTCCTCGCCCAAGATCCGCGAGTCCAAGAAGCAACAACGCAGCATTGCCCCATACTCGATTGCAGCTCGTCCCCGTCTGCAAAAGCAGCAGCAACAGCAACAGCAGCAGTTGCAAATGCAGCCGCAGCCACAGCCGCAGTACTACTTTCACCAGTTCCAGCCGCAAACCCACGCGCAGCCTCGGCAAGTTGTGCTCTTCCAGCCACAACAGCAACAGCAACAGTTTGTTCAGGAATCAGTGGTTGTGTCGCAGCAACAGTACTATATGGTTGCTCCTTCCTTCCAGCCTCAAATGATTCAAGTCTTTCCAGCGCACCAGCAGGCTCTGATGCATTGATTTTTTTTCTTGTTTATTTTTTTACTATTTTGGGTTTGTATAGATTGATGGATTTTTTTTTTTTTAATTATCACTTTGTCAATAAATCTAGGATTGAATCTCTACAGCGTTCATGTTTATACGCAATGCTGTGTTGTTCGCTGTTGACTAGTTCGTCTATTGCAATAGCGCGCGCTTTAACTGTGATTCATTGGGACTGAGGAGGGTACCGTTGTGGTTGGTGCTGCTGCGGGCGCTGTTGCGATTGCTGTTGCGATTGTTGTGGCTGAGAATGCTGCTGTGGCTGATGATGCTGTGGGGGATAATGCTGCAGTGGATGTTGCTGTGGTTGATATTGCTGAGGCGGATGTGGCTGAGGCGGATGAGACGCAGCGGAATGGGTGCTTGGTCGCGGCGCATATCGCTCAATGACAAACGCCGGGACTTGGAAATCTCCACGACGAAGACAATTGGGAATACGATGCCGCGGATTTCTCGGCGCCACATATGGCAGGCTTGGATCCACGTAGTGCGGCAGATGGTGCGTCACCCAGCTGTGGTCGACGGGATTTTGAGCGAGCCGCGGGATCAGGACGCTCCCGAGCGCAGACCCGATTCCTTGAACGCTTGCTTCGACCATTTTGTCCGCAATCGTGCAAAAGCTGTCTGTAAACTTGGTGCCGGCAGACTGCTGGTAGAGCGGGAAGAGTCCGTTGGCCAAAATCTCAATGATGCTGTTCGAGCCCCGCGTCAACGCGTCCGGACTGTACTCGCGCTCATCGAAGAACTTGACAAAGTACAGGCACGCTTGGCGATCGGTGAGCGTGCCGCACGCGCAGTCTGCTCCAGCGAACAGGCCGGGGCTCTGGTGATCGACCTCCTCGCGCCACTCGGCGTTCAGCTGCTGCGCTGCTGCGGCCACAAACGCAGGCGCAAAAAGGCTCTCCGGCCGGTCGGCTCGGGCGCGCAGCTCCGGCGGGACGTCAAAGCGCCCGCCTGGCAGGGTAATGCTGCCCTTGTAGCTCGCAACGAGGCGGATTTTGAGCGCGCTCGTCCTGCGTTGCATCATCTGCGCGTTCTGCAATGAGGGAACGTCACTTGGAGCATGGTCGAGCGTGAAGCGCCATTCCGTCGGCGGGACGTAGATGGCAATGCCGAACGCAACGTTGTCCGTTGTCGGTTGCATTGAGTTTTGCAGATACTAAGACTGGACGAGGACGAGGAGGAGATTGTGTATTAGGGAACAAAAGAAACTCGGAAATACACACACAACCAGGACGAGGTGAACACAGGCCAAGGAGTGCGGAAGGGAAATATGCTTGTATCCCAACATGTGAATGTTTTACTGCTTCTGTACGTCCTTGAGAAGCGCTGCCAGACGACCAAGGGCTGTGTCCTGCTTGCCAGCAATGCCAACCCCAGTGCACACACAAGTTAGAGTAAGCAGGCAAAGCCACAAGAGCCGGAAACCAATGAAACAAAAAAAAAAAAAAATACACCACCACATCCGAAACTCTGCTTGGTTTTACCATCTGCTCGGGAGTGGCGACCGAATAGGAGGCGCGCACATACGACGATTGACCACCGCCAGGGACAAACGCATTGCCGGGCACAAGCAGCACATTCTTTTGAACGGCCTGTCGCAGAATGAGATCGCGCGTGTCCGCAATGCCGTTCAGCTTAAACCACACAAACATGCCGGCCGTCGGTTCGTTCCACTCGGCAAGGCCCTTGAGATGGCGATTGGCAGCTGCAAGGAAGGCGTCGCGTTGAGTGCGGTAGAATTGAGCGACATGGCGCGCGTGGAGCTCAAATCCAGGGATGGACAGCTTGACGAGATCCAAGCCAGAGTCGTACGGGGCACTGGTGTCGCCGGCAAGGAATTCGGGCTTGGGCATTTGCGTCTTCCACGTCTTGAGCAGCGAAGCGGCGAGTGCCTGGGAAGAGCCGCTCGCGTGCAGGTTGGTCGCCTGCGAGTGCAAGTCGATGCGCTCGACCAAAGGAGTCGGTCCAGTCACATAGCCGAGGCGCATTCCGGCCGACAACACCTTGGACAGCGAGTCAAAGCGGAGAACGCGGTCGTCAATATCGAACGAAAGGTACGACGGCACGCGAGGGGAGGTAAATTGCAAAAAGTAGTATGGGTCGTCCTCGATAATCACAATGTTGTTTTCAGGGCGGCGGCAAATGTCGTAGATGCGGTGCTTGCGCTCGAGCGTCTGGGAGCCCCCGCTTGGGTTGGATCCGGTCGGAATGGTGTACAAGACACGCGGGCGGCGGCCTTGCGTGGCCTCGTTCCAGTTCGTGAGGGCCGAATCGAGCGATGCCGGGATCAAGCCTGGATGTGCATGAGAAGAGGGGTGTGTGAGCAATCATATGCGATGTGAGCGTGGCAACACAGCAGCGAATAGAGAGGAACTCACCGAAGGCATCGGTAGCCAATCCATGCAGCTTGACTGAAAGCGGTTGGAGTGCCGACAGCGAACCGCTGTAGGTTGGGTTTTCAAGGAGGAGCGTGTCGCCCGGACCCAGAAGCATTTCGAAACATTTGCCAAGACCGTCTTGCGAGCCGACGGTGACCGAGAGGGAGGATGGAACCCGGAGCTTTCGGTCGCCGTAGTGATACTCGACCTGCATTTGCTTGAGAGCAGAAACGAGTTCGGGCAATCCCGGGGTGGCCGAGTACTGCAGCGATGCGCTCGTTTCTTCCGGCGTCAAGTGGATGGTGCTTCCGTCTGCGAGCGTGTAGGACATGCCCTTGAACGGGAAGGTCGCTGGGTTGGGCATTCCGCCTCCGAGCGAGATCTGCCAGTTTGAGACAACACGCAAAAGAAATTGTTGAGTTAGAGATGTTTAGAAATCCAACAGGACAGGACAAAACGGGAATTTCGGGATTTTTGACATTTCTGAGATTTTTCTTCTTTGCGCGTCTCGGCCAAACCCCCTTCCCCGATTCGTGTGCCCTCTGGTCTGGCTGGCTGTGGCGGTGAACCGTACCATGCCTGGCTGCTTGACGAATGGCATGAGCGCGCGGATGGCAGACTCGCGGCGCACGCGGCTTGCAGGGCTCAGGTACGACGCATAGTCGAGCGGCGGGGTTGGGGTCGCAGGCGGACCAGCAGCAGCAACTGAAGCTGAAGCCGAGGCAGTCAGGGAGGTCGCCGAGGTCGAGAGGTGACTGCGTAGCTGGTTCTGGATCTGGATCTGGATCGGAACGGCCATGGTGGCAGTGGCAGTGGCAGTTGTGGTGGCAGTCAGCAGCGGTGTCAGGCGGACGAGCGAGGCTGAAACAACCGAAAGCATGACCCCCAGACGAGCACAGAAGGAGAGAAGTGAAGTGATGCTTGCTTGCATCGTCCTTCCCATCGAAATTTACATGGGCTGTGCTGTAAACACAAAAAACTTTGATCTATCTGCAACACCACCTGAAGCACTGCTGATGAGCGTGCAATGTTTACATCTCCCGTTATTTGAGAAAAACAAGGGACGTGAAACAGAAAGCGCGGCTTTTGTGCAGGCACTTCCTGACAGACCTCCTCTGACATTATGCTTGATCTGGCTATCGAGTACTGCACTTTACACAAAGTACTCGTGCAAGTGCGCGAGGGTTGAGAAGCTCGGCAAGTCTGCCTGAAGAAGTGCGTTTCGAGTCGCTCTAGATTGAGTGAAACAACGAGACAAATCCAATGCATGTCCATGCGTTTCTAACTCATTTACTCACCTCCAGTGAAACACGGAAATGCTTAGCACAGTTCTGGAAAGCGTCGATGCGAGCAAGTCAGTCACTTTTTCTTCTAATTTTTTTTCTGTTTGGAAAGCTCACAGCTTGTTTAGCTGTTTGTTCAAAATCTTCTCAAAATGCTGTCGCCTCATTTGATGACCCCGAAACAGTACGAGCTGTATGACAAAGTCAAGTATACGAATGGATTCCTCTCGTAAGGCAAGCCCGAGTTTGTTGGAACAGTGTGACAACGCGTGGGCTGATCAAATGAAAGACAGGCTGCAACACAATAAGCTGGGCATACCTGAAGCTCAAGCAATTGCTGTGGCAATCAAAGAGAATGCGGCATTGCATGAGGTCCAGTAAGTCATCTCACTTTGACTAACGCATGGGAGTGGGCGGTCCTGCCGAGCATGAAGAGCTTTCACTGATGGAGGGGATGGACAGTCTGGGCTGTAACCAAATTGGAGAAGCGGGAGCGCAGGCGATTGCTGACGCACTCAAGGTAACCACGTCGGTTACTGGATTCCAGTAAGGCATCTCACAACGTGGATGCGTGAGAGTGGGGGATGCCAGCAGAGGGCATTCTAAGTACTCACTGCTGAGGGAACGGACAGTGCTCACCGCAACCAGATTGGCGACGTTGGAGCGCAGGCGATTGCTGAGGCGCTCAAAGCGAACACGACGATAACCAAGCTCGAGTACGTCATCTCACAATATCTGATGCTTGTGAGGCGGGGGACAGGGTGTGATCCAGCAGAGGATTGAAACGTGCTCACTAAGAAAAAAAAAAGTCTGAGTCTGAACCAGATTGGCGACGTTGGAGCGCTGGCGATTGCTGAGACACTCAAAGTGAACAAGACCCTGACGTCCGTTCGGTAAATACTGAGTGCAGCAAGATGCTTTGAATATCGATCGACTCGTATGCCAATTTGCTCTAACAAACATGCCACGTCAGTTTGAATGATAACTTCTTGACCCACGTCGGAATTTCTGCTCTCAGACAAACAGGCAATACCATTTGTAAATTCAAGTAAGACCATTTGTTTATTGCATTCGGTTATGAAGAAACAAAGTCGAACGGTATGTCACTCACATGGTTTTTGTGAACTTGGGCTTCTTCGATGGAAGTTTGGAAAACCAAAAAGTTCCACCACCTGCCGCATCGGTTCAGATGACAGGCAGTGTCGCAGCAACCCCTCAGCCCCAACCTTCTGTCAATCTTGCAGTTGAGAATCAGCAATTGCGCTCCGAACTCGCTACCAAAGAGCAAGTCCTCGCTGCAAAAGTTCAGGAGCTCGCTTCCAGAAATGAGGCGCTCGGGACCAAAGACCAAGAGCTCGCTACCAAAGACCAAGAGCTCGCAACCAAAGTGCAGGAGTTGCAACAACTGCGCTCAAGTCTCGCTGCCAAAGATCAGGCGCTCGCTGCCAAAGATCAAGAACTGAAGTCAGCTCTTGATCGGATTGACGTCCTTGAGCGCAATCAGCCCGCTGCTGGATCCGCGTCGAACTTTGACGGACCCATCCCACAAGTTCCTCTCGCAACTCTTGTCGCCGCCACGAACAACTTTGCCGCTGATTCTCTGCTTGGAGAAGGAGCATTTGGTCGCGTGTACGACGCCAGTTTGCCTGGCCCTCGCGTTGCCATCAAGAAGTTGTCTGCCGAATCCAAGCAGGGCACGGTTGCATTCAAGTCGGAACTGGACTCTTTGTCCAAATTCCGTCACGCAAACATCATTGCGATTCTGTCGTATGCAGAGGAAGGTGACGAGCGATGCCTGGTCTACGAATTCATGCCGAATGGTTCAGTTCGCGATCGCTTGAATCTGAAGAACAACACCCCTCCGCTGACCTGGGCCCAGCGCCATAAGATCGCGGCCGATGTCGCCCGCGGCATGCACTACGTCCAAACGGCCTTTCCTGACCATGCCCTGTTCCACCTCGACCTCAAGACGGACAATGTTCTGCTGGACGCGTACTTTAACGCAAAAGTGTCTGATTTCGGTCTCGTCCGAGCTGCTCAACACCTCGATGATAAAAGCTACCTGCGTACTCAAAACGTTCAAGGCACAGCTGCTTACATGTG
This sequence comes from Capsaspora owczarzaki ATCC 30864, assembly GCF_000151315.2. NCBI lineage: Eukaryota > Filasterea > Ministeriida > Capsasporidae > Capsaspora > Capsaspora owczarzaki. The sequence continues at coordinate 697,292 of NW_011887299.1, read as the reverse complement.
CCCCGAGTTCTTTGCCGAGGGCAGAATGACCATCAAGACGGACGTCTTCGCCTTTGGCATGATTCTGCTCGAGCTCGCGACCGCCGCCAAGCCCGGGCCCAGACTGAAAACTGATATGCGCAAGGCTGTGAAAACCCAGAAATTCGTTGAGATGCTGGACTCGGCCCTCAAACCAAGCGAGACAGAGCTCCAGAGCATCAGCGAGCTTGTCATGCTTGCGATGGAGTGTCTTGACGACGCTGCAGACGATCGCCCGTCCTTTGGTAGCATCCTTGTTTCGTTGGATCCGTGATGATCCATCGGATCGCTGAAACCCTTTGAGAATGGGGCGATGGTCCGCAAAGTTGGGGCTCTGTCGTGAACGCAATCCGCCTGCATTTCGTTGAATTGTGCTCTTGCATGATTGTCGTTTGGTGTTTTTGATGGAACGTCGGCGTTGTTTTTGTGTGTTGCCGAATCACTTTGTTCAATCCGATAGTCAGTCTGGAAAATCTGTGTGAACTGTTCCATTTATACCAGTGCATGAATGGGGGGGTACGGTAGCCAGTCTTTTACACCTGTCTCAGATTCTGGCAAATTTCCCCCAAAATGCAGCCACAATTCGCGCTGCTGTTTGCTGCAGCGCTCGCCGTGCGATTGTGCCTGGTTGTCTACGGCGACTGGCACGACGCTCACTCCCAGGTCAAGTACACGGACGTCGACTACCATGTCTTTACAGACGCGGCACAGATCGTTGCTCATGACGGAGGGTCGCCGTACGATCGCCACACGTACCGCTACACGCCCTTGCTCGCATGGATGCTCGTGCCGAACGTGCTCGTCCACCCTGCGTTTGGCAAGATGGTCTTTGTCGTGGCCGATCTGCTGGCTGGCTGGCTCATCGCGGCCATCCTCGCGCTGCCCCAGTCGCCAGCAGCAGCCGTCAAAGCGTCCGGCCGCTCGACAACCACCGCTGCGACGCCAAGGTCACCGAATAGCAATGATGCGACTGGCATACCTCGGCGATCGTTGCGAAAGCGCACAGTCAAGGATGGACTGGGTGACGACACCTCAACCAAGATTGACCAATTTGACAATTCTGGCAATCTGAGATCGTCCAAGGCCGAAACTCCTGCACCCACAGCAACTCAATCAAGCAGGATCCATTACCACTGGTTCTTGGTCGGGCTATACCTGCTCAATCCGTTGCCGATTGCAGTGAGCACGCGCGGCAATGCCGAAGCACTGTTATCGGTGCTAGTGCTTGCTTGTCTCTACTGCGCCTCGCGTAAATGGCACTCCACGGCCGCCGTGCTGTTGGGTTTTGCTGCGCACATGAAGATTTTCCCAATCATGTATAGCTTGCCCCTGTGGCTGAATGTTGATGGCGACTCTGACACAACTTTCACAACTCAAGCCGGGTACCTTGATCGTATCATCCAGTCTGTGCGAAGGTTCTTTTCGTTGAAACGGCTTTGGTTTGGCGCCATCGCAGCTGGTACATTCCTGGCTCTCGGTCTCTGGATGTGGACAATGTAAGGCAGCAAATGCGAAATGCGTGCTTTCGACTTTTCAAACTAATCGATTCGCGTGCCGCTGTCAGCTACGGTTGGCCGTTCTTGCACGAGACATTTCTGTATCACATCACCCGCAAAGACCATCGGCACAACTTTTCGCCGTACTTTTACATGCTCTATCTCACGAATGGGGAGAGCGATGTGTTTGCGCGTGTTGTCGGTCTTGCCGCGTTCTTGCCACAAGCCCTTCTTGTGGGTATTGTTGGCGTCGTGTTTCATCGCGACCTTGGGTTTTGCTGCTTTTTGCAGACATTTCTATTTGTTGCGTTTAACAAGGTCTGCACATCGCAAGTAAGCAGCGAAAAGCGGTTGCATGTTGTTGGGTCGTTTGTGTTTGTTCTCCTGACTCTCTCTTCAATATCTCCTCTGTGTGTTTCTGCACCTTTTGTTCTTGGAGCAGTACTTTGTCTGGTATGTTTGTCTACTACCCTTGGCAGTCAGGTCGACCAATCTCACCTGGAAGCAAGGCGCAGGGCTGTTTGCGCTCTGGATGGCTGTGCAAGGCCTCTGGTTGGCACCTGCGTATCTCCTCGAGTTCCAGAGCCAGAATACCTTCCTATGGATATGGCTTGCAGGCCTAGTGATGCTCGCGGGCAACATTGCCATCGCACGCGCGTTTATCCTTGCTCGAGTCGTCTGAGCGTTTGAGTGTATCTTCCTTTTTTTTCCTTGCAACAAACAGCTCGCTTTCACATTTCATGTTCATTTCTTCATTTCTTGCTTTCCAAGTTCTTCTTCGTGTTTATGTTGCTCAGTCTCAACTTTCACACAATGATCAAGAAGCTGTCATCAGGGTCTGACATTGCCGCCACTCGTGCGATTGAAGCCGAAGTTGCGCGGCTGCACCAGCTCGAGACCCAGGCCGGCCACGCTCTGAGCGCGCTCCTCCTGCTCCACCACAACGCATCCACAGAGCCAGCGTCGTCGTCGAGCAAGAAGGGCGCGTCGTCGACGACCTCTGCGTCGGTCTCTGCCTCACAGCAGCAGCTCCGCCACGCTGTCGGTGATCTCCTCGCCGTCCTCAAGGCAAGCCACCCTCGGCCATAGGCGTTTTCCCCTCCTTCTACACGAGCTCATTTTCGAGATCTCGCGTCGAATGTCCAAGTCGGGGTGGGAGGAGCGCAGGGGGGGTGTTGCTTTCAGTGGGACTGACGTTTTGGCGCTCCACATGGTCCGACTCCACTCCTCCCCAGTACCCCCCTCTCAGTCACAGTCACAGTCACAGTCACACAGCTCATCACCCACTATTGACAATCTCGTCTTGCATTGGAACTCATCGTTTCGTGTCTGTCTGCTTTCCAGGCTGCTCAATCCGCTGCAACCAAGGACGCAAACCCAAAGCTCGTCCAGCGCACTGTGCACGCGGCATTGCTCGCTCTGCGGCGCGTGATGACACAGTTCCTGCATGCTGAACATGCTGCTTCGTCGTCGTCGTCGTCATCGAAAGACACCTCCGCTGCGCACAAGTCGAAAAAGTCGCGCGTCGAGCAGGACGACTTGGACATTGTGCCGTGGCTGCACGAGCGCTACCTCGAGTTTGTGCGCCTCGCGCTCGGACTGCTTGCGCATCGCAACGGCGTCATCCAGGCAACGTCCATCGGCGTGCTGATGGAACTGCTGAGCGCCGAAGCCGAGCAGCTCGCACAGGAAGCCGACGCTCAGTCCAAGACGCCCTTCCCATCGCAGCTCTTCTCGCGCATCCTCGCTGCTCTCGTGTGCAATGCCCACTTTGGCGATCAACTCGCGAGCGCGTTCATCACCGGCTACCTCGAAAAGTTTGACGATGTTCGCTTTTACACGTACAAGCATCTCGCCAGCCTGATTGCTGTTGAATCCGCACGCCAAGGCTCGCCCCAATCGCAAATCACTCAGGCCAACATCACCATGGCCCAGTTTATCCAGCACATCTTCCTTCTGCTCAGCAGCGCCAACATGGCCAACACTGCTGAGGACTTGAACGGCTTCCACTGCGGCGAGCCTGTGGGAGGTATGATGACTGTTTCTGTTGGTTTCCGTAGTGGGGGGGTATTTGTAAAGAGTGGGCGAGGGTAAAGTGCCTGTCTAACTCAATTTTTGCTCGTCACTGTTCCGCAGCCTCCAAAATCGCCAAGGCAAGCAATCGCCAGGACGCCCGCAACAACCGATTGAAGGTCGCCTTGTCCCACGCCGAAATCAAGCATGACGGACCCAGCAAACGAAGGCGAAATCAAGCGGCCAGCGAAGCCGATGCGGACAACGCTGGATCGGATGACGACGACGATGATGCCCCCAAGCGCAAAGGCAAGGGTCGCCAGTCTCAGCGCCAAAACAAGTACAATAACGACGACGACGACGACGACGAAATGTACGACATGGATCTCGTTGGCGAAGACATGGACACGAGCGACCTCGGCATCCAGGACAACAGCCTCCAACTCCACCCATTGAAAAACCTGACCGAGCATCGCGCCGTCTTTACCGACTGCTGGCTGGCCTTGCTGCGTCTTCCACTGCCGATTGACATTTACAAGCGCGTGCTCATCATCTTGGACGAGCAAATTCTTCCCCATCTAAACAAGCCCAAGTTGCTTATCGACTTTTTGACGGAATCTTACAACGTTGGTACGGTCGCGCACGTCTGCTGCTTGTCTTTGAAGGTTGATTTGTGTTTCTATGACGCGCTGATCGTGTCTTCATGCTGGTTTTGTTTCAGGTTTGTTTGTTCCAGGTGGTGTGGTCAGCGTGCTTGCCTTGAGCAGTCTGTTTACCTTGATTACCAAGCACAATCTGAGCAGAACTGCTTTTTGAATGACGGTCGCTTTGACTCAATCCGACGTTCACTTGTCATTGCTCGCCCTCCCTTCTTGTGTCACAGCGACTATCCCGAATTCTACGCCAAGCTGTATGCCTTGCTGGACCCCCAAATCTTCCACGTCAAGTACCGTGCTCGGTTCTTCCACCTGGCTGATATCTTCCTGAGCTCGAGCCATTTGCCGTCCTACCTTGTGGCCTCGTTTGCCAAGCGATTGGGTCGCCTGGGGCTTTCGGCACCGCTGCCTGCACAAAAGTTGATTCTCCAAATAATCTTCAACTTGATTCTTCGCCATCCTTCGTGCATGGCTCTTGTGCATCGCAATCTCGAACGCAAGCTGGGCGAGCTTGCCGAGTCTGTTCCATCCTACAAGGAAGATCCTTTCGATGCCGATGAGCCCAACCCGGCTGCTACCCGTGCAGCTGAAAGTTCGCTTTGGGAGCTTGATGTAAGGGCTGCTTGCAATATGTGCAGTGCTGTTTGGCTCGAATCCTTTTGCACGTGTGCTCATCCCAGTTGGGGCCCCTCTCAAACACTCTGTAGGCAATCAAGAGCCACTTTTCGCACGACGTGACGCAGCAGGCTGCCGTCTTTGAAGGCAAGATTACCAAGATTGAGTACGATGTGAACGACATTGTTGAGGATTCGTACGCTTCGGTAAGTCTACCAACTGGTTCTCTTTGAACCCCCAATGAGAAACGCGCCAACGCTCACTCGCATTCCTTCTGTTTCCAGCTGTTTTCCAATCTCGCAGGTCGCAAGTTCAAAGAAGTTCCGTTGTCCTTCGACACGGTTGGAACATTGCTAGACTCTCAAGAACTGTCGCAGTTGTGGGAGATGAGTTGATTTGCAATACAAAGTCGTTTACGAACAGGGTTGACAAAAATACATGAAACTAACATAAAGTGAAAATAACAAAAAAAAAAACAATAACGATGAGTTTCGCTGGTGGGGGAAATATCAATGCATGGCGCCTGATCGCGAACCTGTCGCAATGACGCAGGCAGGATTGGCATACGTTCGTCGGTGAAGCCAGTAGCAAACGACAGTCGCAACTGCACACGCCAAGGCCGCCAGAATGAAGGACAGCCGGAAGCAAGCGACACCGTAGCAGTTGGTTTGGGTGGGATCGGCAATCTGCGACACGTAAATTTGGCTGTACATGATGCTGAACAGAATCGTACCCGCGGCAGGCGACAAGACTGTCATTCCCCAGTTGGTACCGAAATGCTTGAAGCCAAACAGCTCGCCGACAATGACGGGGCCCAGCGCCATGAGGCCGCCAAAGCACAGCGCTACAATGATGGACGCCAACGCCAGCTGCGCTGGGAATGCTGCAACAAAGACCATTGCACCACCCATTCCGGCCACCGTGAGGAGCAGTACCAAAACGGGCGACAGGACCCGTCGGTAGGCATCGGCAACAGAGCCCCAGAAGATGCGACCACATGCGTTCGCAATGGCAAACGCGACCGTGAGCGTGCTCTTGTTGCAGCCACAGTCTGGCTCTGTCGCAATAATCGAGCCGAGCTTGTTGATAAACATGGCACCAGCACCATCTTGCATTGCCATGACGAAAAACAAAATCCAAAAGTTTGAATTGAGCAGCAAGCGCTTGCCGGTAATGTCGAGATTCGGGTCTGTCTGTGCGAGCTGTGCGAGCTGCTTGTGACTCTCCTCGTCGACAGAAGGTGCGTTCTGGCCTTCGTCGTCGTCGGCGGCGGCGGCGGCGGCTTCTTCCTTCTCTGCTTGAGCATCATCGTGGTCTTCGTCGTCGTCGTCTTCATCTGCTTCTTCCTCCTCTTGAAGGCGAGCGTACTTTGCCGACCGCCGCGACGATCGCTGCCGCTTTGGTGGTGTCATGGCAATTTCAGTCGTGCCAGCCGACGTTGACGAATGCGCAGCAGCTGCTCCGTCGCCACTCGACGGAGGGAACTTGAGGAATATTGCACCAATGATACCCACGAACGTATAGGCGCCCGCGACGAAAATGTAGTAGCTGTTGGCCTCGTTGAACGCCTCGTAGATGAGGGTGAAGATGCCGGACGAGAGCCCGACGCACGCCGCGAGCACGCCGGTCGCCTTGGCCCGGATGTGGAACGGCAACCAGCGCAGATTGACAGCCATCGCGGCCGTGTAAAAGCCGTGGGAGGCCTGTCCGATGCCAAAGAAGAGGGCGACGAGCAGCTCGTACGGCGTATCCGTGGGCGCCCAGAACGTCCCCGCGAGGCTCGCGTACGTCACAAGGTAGCATCCGCTGGCGATTGCAGCAGAGACCAGGCAGGTCAGGCGCGGGCCAAAGCGGTCAAAGAACAGGCCCGACGTCACGCCAAAGTACATCCCGAGCAGGCCCGCAGTCTGGATGGCCGTGATCTCGGGCTCGGTCAGCTCCAGGCGCGACTTGATGCGCACGCCGAGCACGCCGAACGAGTAGATGGTGCCCATGCATAGCAGCAGGAGCGTCCCGCAGCTGAACGGGAGCACCAGGCGGCGTGGCGGACGCAAATCCGTTAAGATGGCCGCCACACCCATTGTGCTCAGTGTCTGAGATATTTTGTGAAGGGAGATGGGGAGATGGGAGTGGTCGAATAAAATCACTCGAGCTTGATCTATTGCAGCGAGTGAATCAAGAAGACTGCGTGATTGTGTTCTGTTCATTATTGTTTCCTTTTCTTAGAATTTGTTTTGTACAAAAGCAGATGCTCAGAAGAAGAAACAAGCACCCACCACTGAAAAGAAGCAGAAAATACAAAGCAGTAAAAAAAATATCAACACACGTTTCGTTTTTTGGTAGTCGTAGCATGCAGGATCATCGGACAATCGCCGTTATCATGCTGAAACAGTCACATCAGCCTCGCTTGGGGCCGAGCTTTCAGCCTCGCTGCTCGTCAAAGTGACTGCTTTCGGGCGTTCGTGCGTGGAAGATTTACGGAGAACGTCCAGCTCGGCCAATTCCTGCCCGATGGCGACGCGGTGGTGCTCGTGCCTTTCTGCAATCCACTTGGCATCGAGCGTGATTTTACTCAAAGCATTCTGTTTGAAAACCCAAAGGAGGCGAGCAACAGTTGGTCTCAAAAAAAAAGAACAGTAAAGCTTCTGCGTTGCCTCGGCATCGGTTTCCCGAGAAGGCAGCGAGGTTAACATTTTGAACAGGGCGCCAGTGTCATGCAGCGACATCAGCGACATCAGCTCGTCGTGGTGGCGACCGATCATTGCCAGGGCAAAGTTGAAGAGCAGGTTTGTGCCCTCAAAGAGGATGCAGTCCCAAATGCGAAGGGCAATCTTCAGAAGAAGAAACAAAACAAAACAGGAATCAGCAACGATGATCAACCCAAAACTTGTGCCAACAATACCAAACCAACATCTCGAAACCTACCTTGAGCGGCACAACGTTGGCAAACAGAGTCAAAAACCAGTTCAGCGAAATCAGCGTGATATCGACGCAGTGCTCCTCCAGCTTGGCATGCAAATCAGGATGGCGTTGCGCAACAAGCTCCTTCAGCACACGCTGGTCTGCTTGAGCGCCGAGAAGGACCTTGGAATAGTACTGATCGGGCAGCATTCGAGCCATCAACGTTTCCATCATCCAGTAGGCTTCCTCTTCTTCCATCAGAAGCAAGAAGCTGGCGACAATCACGCCCATGCCTTGGCAGTAGCCGACCTCGGGGAACCGCCAGCACAGCGCGTGCAGGACTCGTCTGAGTCGCGCAATGCCGGGGGCATTGGCAGACGCAAAGAAAATGTTATCCGGCATGGTTCGCAAAAGATCCTGGAAAGAGAGGCAAGCAGAGGCCCAGGTTAAACCACTTCAAACAATAACAAAGAAACACAAGCAAGTGACGTCGCCCATGCTGCCTTACCTTTTCGATTTGTCGATGGTACTCGCCATGATCACCACCGGATTGTTGCTGCAAGTATGCATACATGTCTGGCTGAGACCTCCATTGGCTCATGGCGGAGGTGGCCCTCAACCAAATCTGCACAGGAAAATCGAAAACAAAAACAACGTCAATGCTCAACACAAATCCCTTGAATCCATTCCTTGCTTGTCTCTCAAGCTCCTCCTTACGTGACGCCGGAACTTGTTGGGGATGCCTCCGCGAATGAGCTGGGTCAGATTCTCGGCAGGCGGAAGCGTCGCGCCAAGAGTCGCCCACCGCACCTCCTTGCTGCGCACGTTGTACACCTTTTCAAGATAGGCAAGCCATCGAATTTGATGCCTTGTGCGCGCTGTATCGAGCTCGGGCGAGTGATGGTGGTGCGGAGCGGGCACCAACGCGCGGGAACTCGAGCAGACCGAGCTCAACTCGACACCATACTCGTCCACCGGCATCAGCCGGGCAGAGCCCTTGCTTGGAGCGACCGAGGGACTGGCGGCCACGACCGTCGCTTTGTCTGTGGCTTCCGCAGAAGACGACTCATTGCTGCTGCTGCGCGCATTTCCTGATGTTGGACTGGCGGCCGAGGGTGTGGCTTCATTGCCAATCTTGCTCCAAATCGAAGAAAACAAATCCTTGAGACCTTGCGGGACAGAGAAGAGATCCTCATCGCTGTCCTCCGCCTGGCCGGCAGAGCCTTTTTGCCTGCTTGCAGCGGCAGTCTGACGCTCCTTCTCCAGCTCCTCCTGCCGGCGTTGCAAGGTGGCCAGAGTTTCGCTCGCCCAGCCACCGGCTTCCCAAGCATCGGGTGTGGGGCGTAGACTACGAATCACGCACCGATACGCCCGGACGTTGCTGGACAAGGTCGCTGCCGCGGTCGCCGCCGGTTGCGTGCGCGATGGTCTCGCGGTGGCATGAGTGCGTGAGTGCTTGCCGGCGCGTCGGTTGGATGCCTCGTCGCTGTCGCTTTCGGTGACAGTGTTGATTGATTGCGAGCGCATGAACGACGCATGGGGCACACCGAGACTGAACGAGGACTGGTGGCTGTCGCTCTCGTCTCCAGAGCCGTCCAAGTCGGCAAGTACCACCGGCTTGTACTTGAGCGAGGAACGAAAGTTGGACGACGATCCCGAAGAAAGGACGGGGAAGATGGACGCCGAAGGGGCAGGTGCGCGCTGTGCTGGCGACCCCCCAGACTCGGCCTCGTCCTCGGAACTCGGAGATGTCGTACTCTTGTCGTTCTTCTTGCTGGAGGATGTGGGCTCGTCCATGTCGCTCAAGTCGGACTCGCTTGCCAGACTCTCGACAAAGCTGCTCGCGTCGGAATCCGCGTCTTCCTTGCGCACCATTTCGGCCCCTTCTTCAAACAAGGATGTCGACGACAGGGACATGCTTGATCCATCCGCGGGTGTGGAAGCTTCCGATGTCAACGATACGACGTCAATGAGCTGCTGTGTGAAATGTTGCCAAAACAACAGAATTGATCATAAAAAAGTAAGTGACTCGATCGGCCTTTCTTTTTTTTTTTTTTTTCAAGAGACGCTTTCCAAGCTTAGTTACCTGGCTGGGGTTGTTCGCCTTGGTCGCTGGGGCGTTGACGGACGGTGTCAGAGCATTCCACTGGATGTGTGGCATGACCATTGGCTTGGCTTGGATGGCTGAGCTACCAGTGCTGCTGCCAGTCAACAGGCGATGCGATCCACTAGAGTGCTGTTGTGCCTGTTGCTGCCGTGCATTGGGCGCAGAGTGGAGACTGACAGACGTCGTTGTTGGCACGCTTGCAGACCGTGCCGCAATACTGCTTTGGCTGGCTTTTGTCGCGCTCCTCGCGCCAGTCGGTCCGCCTGACGAGCTCCGCGCCGTTGCTTGAGGCACTACCGACGACACACTGCGTCCAAACGGAGTCGGGGTCGGAGTCGGGGTCATGGCGTTACCTTCAGGGACCTTGTCGGAGTTGTTGGACCTGCATGTCGTCGCCCAGCCCGTCGAGGTAGTTGCACATCGAGTCGCTGATGGTGGTGGTGGTGGTGGTGGTGGTGGTGGTGGTGGTTGTATCTGCTGCTACATCTGTCTTGCCGTGGTGGGTGCGGCGGTGCTTGGCAGGACGGCGGACGGGCGCACGCTCATCCGCGTCATCATCATTCTCAGCGCCGTCCTCCCAGTCGTCGTCGTGGTCCTCGTGGTCCTCGTCCTCATTCCCGGCAACAGAGCGGTAGAGCGATGATGACTGTGATGATGACTGCTGGTGCTGCTGTGGCGCGGACGAATCCACGAGCGACGACAACCAGTTCCACATTGAGAAGAAAGGGGGTGAAGCGGGCGAGGAAGGAAACGAAGCCGTGTTCCACACTGGCCAGAAGAACGAAGGAAAAGCAAATGCACGCAAACCAAAGTAAGACTGCAGATGCAAGTCGTGTAACGGGAATTAAGAAGCCACGCAAAAGAAGAGGGACATCGTGCAGGTGGCAAAAATGGTCGGACAAGTCGATCATCGCTGCAAGACCGGGTGCAACGCATACAAGGTGCAATGGAGGCAATGGCATCAAAATAACAATTTCAATTTGAGAATACCAGATTGCAGCAATACCGACGAAGCAAAACAGAAACACCAACAACAAAGAACAAACACAAAAACACTGCAAAATCACCGGGCGGCTGGACAAAGTGGTGAGAGAAACAGACAAAGGACAAAGGCAAGAATCAACAACACAAGAGAGAACAAGAGAGAACAGGTGCGACCGACAACAACCGCACAATGAAAAAAAAATAGCAATCGACCGGCTGTTCAAAAATTACTTCTTGAAGAAGCGCATGTACACAACGATACCAAGAATGCCCATGAGAACCAAGACGATAATGTACATAATGAGGCGGTTTTGGATGATTCTGTAGGCAGGGCGCAGGGAGCTGTTAGTCCAGCCGCTCCCCCAAAAAAAAATCAAACAAATCAAACAAACAAACGCTGTTGCTCGCCTTACCGGTAATACATGCCGTTAAGAATACGCCGACTGCGAGTCAGGTTGTCGTCCGTCTCGTGCAACTATAAGAACAAGGGTTTCAAGCACCACAGTGAGAAATTGGAAGCGCGTGGACCAAACCTGCCCGGCAGAAAATAATAAACTCACCCGTCCTCGAACGCGAACAATGGTCTCACGCTGGGTGCCAAGCTCGCCAAGAATGTCCTGGCCAATGGCCTCTGTGATTACGACGCGACGACGACGATGTGAGAACAAATGAATCCCCCTACAAATAAACAATTCACCAAATTAAAAACTCACCAGATTCGGCAGCAACACGCTGTGCGTTGTCTAGCCGGCCGGTAGTGCGGTTCAGACGGTCGTGAGAGTCGAGAATGCGCGAGCGTTGGTCGTTGGACTGTGCCTCGACATCTTGGTAAGCACTTCGGCCGCCAAAGCCAGCAGGGGATCCAGCGCCAGAGCCTCCGCCGAGAAGATCGTCGCGATTGCCAGAATTTGTCAAGCCACGCTGTGAAAAACGACGGATGTGAGTTTGCTGGACAGGGGAGAGGGGAGACAAACGAAAAAGTTGGAACGGCATTCATACCAGCTCCTTCTTGATGCGAGCAAGCTCGTTCTGGTACGTCTTCAGCTTTGTTTGCAGACGCGGGCGGAACTGTGCCGGTGCGTTCTTGAGCTCGAGCTCCATGCCTTGCACCTGAGAGAAGCGGAAGAACAAAGTTAGGAACGGTGTTGAACTGTGACTGAGCTCGTGTCTCGCCCGAAAACCGAGCCATTGCGCCAACCCCAACCCCAACCCCAACCCCAACCCCAACCCCAACACAATGCAATCCTGTCTCTCGATTGGATGTGCTGTGATTGACGAGGGTCCAGAGAGGGCTTCTGGCTTACAATCTCATCGGCCTGGACGATTTCCTTCTCGACCGCCTTGATCGCAGCCTTGCGTTGCTCTGTGGCATGAAGCACCAAAAACAGCACACAAAAGTGAGCATCCCAGCGATCATCCCAGCGTGTTGCAAAGACAGCCGAGTGTGGAGTAGAAAGAAAAGCCAATGCAAACTCCATAGAACTCCATGGAGTAGAGTTGGATGGGCTGTTTGTTTGGGGGCCCCAGCATTCGAGCTTTGGCGCTTTGAGCACATTGGCAGCAGTAGCAGCAGCAGCAGCGTGATGAATGAGGGAGGACAGAAGAGGGTGGAGGGTGAAGGTGGGAAGAGAGGAGAGGTGAAGAGGAGAAGGAGAAGCGTGTGACTGCTGAACGACTGGACGATGCTTTCAACGGCGGGCCCCCACCCCCCTGGGCCGCGCAGCTCCATCAAAGCGAGGTGCTGCTGGTGAGAGAGAGTGGAGGGGGAAAGGCGACAATGGAAGTGCGGGAAGAGGGGGGAAAGGGCAAGGAAGCAATAATAATAATAATAATGAGGAAAATAAAAATAAAGGGGAAAAAAAGCGACGATGACGAGATTGCAAAGTGATAGGAACGGGATTCACTAAACGGCGCGTGTGAGCCAAGGAAAATAAAGGGCGGCTGCAATACGCTCCAGTGAGCCCCCCACAGCTCACCAACAACAGATGTAAAGAATCATGAAGCCTTACCGCCGGTAAAGTTTGGGATTTGCGAGCTCAGCTTCTTGGTGATGCTGGCCGAGATGTTGGTAAACTCAAACTCGTAGTTCTCAAAGAGCTCGCTGGACGCCATGTTCGGGAGAGTTGCACAAAGGAGGAGTGGTTTGGATCAGAGACTGAGAAACAGACTTGCAGATTTCGGATCTCGGAGCTGCAATCGAGGATTTATGTTTGTAGTTCATGTTGCAAGGCTTATCAGACGGTGGTACATTCGGGTTTGAAGCACCGGGTCGAAATGGCACTCTTTCGATTTTAATCGTCGGCTTGCTTCTCTTACGACCTCACCCGGAAACTGTAGCATGCTAGTATGGACACACAAAATTATCGTGTTCTCAAGAATATCATGAAGAATGAGGGGAAGGGCCGACAGGGGCAGAGCAGAATCCGGATCCAGCTCACTTTGGTGTTCGCTTTTTGCGAGACGCATCGCGACAACAACAGACAGAACAAGACAAACAAGTATTAGTCCCCGTAGAGGTCGTTGATAAAGGCTCTGCTTCACAATGGTGACGGTTACGCGGGATAGAACTGTGCTGCCGCTGCCTAGCCCATGCACTGGAAATCGAGTCGGATGCACTTCAATTTTAGGAAATAACCCAATTGCGATCAGTTTTTGTTTTTTGTTTTTTCTCTCGTAAGCTTTATTTGTTTGTGTTTTGGCGTGTTTGTTCCTTGTTTCTCTTTGTGTGAGTTTTGTTTTTGTTGGGAGCGTTGCAAACAAACTGCGCGGAATTCAGCAAAGTGGGTGTGCAAGGCCGCTGTTCGCGCATCTCTCCCCCTCCCCCTCTTCCTCTCTCTCTGGTGTGAGAATTTCCAGTCGCGCCATGGTTGCTGTTTGTTTTGTGTTGTTTTTGTCTTTTTCCATCGGAAGCTTCCGCGCTTCCGTCTTCCGCGCTTCCGTTGCTCCGTTTTCGCGCCAAACCCTTCCCTCCCCCTCATTCTTCACACCCCCCTTCTCCCGCGCCCGCCCCCTGCTCTGCACGCTCCGCCTCTGCCAGAGCAAACAGCCACCCTTCCAACGCAACTTTGCTGTCGCCACTGCAACTGCTCTTATCCTGCGCTTTGCTTTGGTGGCTGATGGGAAACCTCAATCAAAACAAAAGGCAAAATGCAAAAAGTAAACAAAACAAAAAAGCATACCATTCAACCAAATGCGAAACCCAGGCCTGGGTGCTCGCCGCTGTTTGCTTGGCTGATACGCACGATGAGGGGGGTAGTCTAGTACAGCGCACCATTTGAAGTGGGTTGGGACTCGGTCAAGCTTCGGCGGAAGGGGAGAGCAGGAGAACCCGGAAGAGACCCGTGACGTTGAGGTCTCGACTCGGTGCCACTTAACACCACCACCCCCCGGGCTCCCTGCCCCCTCCCCGAAGCCTCCCTGTCCCTGCATCTCCGCTGTTTAAACATTTGGCTAGTAATACATCGCAGACCAAGTGTAGAGTGCGGGGAAAAGATGCGCTGGAGCGTCTGCGCGGTTGTGAGAACAAAGCCCCGCAAAGATCGCCTCATGATCGCACCCAAATTCAGATCCAATACAGCCGCGCTCGACCGTGCTCGTCTTGGGCGGGTTGAGCGTCCCGTCTACAGCCATAATAGCGAGTCATTGTCATTATTTGAGAAACCAGCAGAGAAGTCTTCGGCCTATTCTTTGTTGCATACCATCCCGCTTCAGCAGCAATCGCTTTTCTCAGTCAAAACCGTTGGGGGGGGGGCACCTCGCGGTTGCATGCGCACACGATTTTGCTTATTAACTAGATGCAAAACTTGTCTCGACCCTGGCTCACTTGTTCACGCAAACAGACAATGAAGACACGCTCTTTCGCTCTGCTGCCGTTGCTGGTGCTATGCTTCATGACAATGCAAGTCGAGTGGTCGCAGGCCGTTCCTTGTGGTCCAGGAGACATATGCGACTGCACAGGAACGACCGCTGCCTGTGGAGACAAGGGTCTGACAACAATCCCAACTGCCATCCCTGCAAACACGACATATTTGTAAGGACAGAACCCATGCGCACTACTGCCAACCCCCTTTTTTTTGCTAAAGATTGCTTGAGTCGAGGACCTCACTCCTCGATCGCGACTGCCAGATCTCTCTACGGAAACCTACTCACCAGCCTTGACTCAAACGCATTCGCTCACCTACCCGCGCTGGCAGTCATGTAAGAAAAGGAGCATGCGGATGATAGAACACGACTTGGAAAACTCACTCGCGTCCAGTGCGGTGAGCTACAACCAAATCACTAGCATTGCCGCAGACGCGTTCGCCGGGCTGAGCCAGCTGACTCAGATGTACGTCGCAGAGGTTGTATTGTTTGGAACAAGGATTTGCCTGCTCACCTTTCGCACGGTTTACAGAATAATGCACTACAACAAGCTGGTCAGCATTCCTACAGATGCACTTGCGGGACTGACTTTGCTTTCCAACCTGTACGCACTTGCTTTCCTGGAGAAGAATTTGGGATTTTTGCAAGCATCTCACGTGTCGCACGGTCCCTAGGAATCTGGCCTCCAATTTGATCACCAGCATTTCGGCAAACGCATTCGCTGGAATGGTTGCGTTGGCAGATCTGTCAGTGTCGATGGTTGTTGTACTTTGAACACAAACAAGAACGGTTTGCTCACTTGTTTGTCAACGACTAGGGCTGTTGGCGGCAATCAAATCACAAGCATTCTGCCTGGTGCTTTTGCAACCTTAACTGCACTGACAAAACTGTGAGCCATTCATCCTTTTGTCTTGGGAGACCCGAATGCGAGCTCATCCTGTTGCGCGACAACTTGCATATTCAGGCAGGTGAACAGCAATCGCCTGACCAGCGTTCCAGCGGATGCCTTCATCGGACTCACAAGTCTACAACACCTGTAAGAAATTCATCTGACGCTGGTGGCAGAAAGAACAACGGCTCAATCGTCGACAACGACATCCTAGCACCTTCAACATTAACCAGATCACCAGTATTTCCGCCAATGCGTTCCCAGGACTGACTTCGCTGCTGACGTTGTAAAGAGCTATTTCGTTTGTAAGATGATATGACCACTCGGACATGTACTGGGACCTCATCCAGTGCGCGTTTTGTTAGATTCCTTAACAACAATGCAATCACGAGCGTTTCCGGCCGTGCTTTCGAAGGGCTGACGGCACTGACCTACTTGTACGTACGCACTTGAAGTTGAGTTGTAATAAGGATCAAGAACCTGAGCTCAGTCGTCGCATGGCAGAACCCTGGAGCGAAACCAGATTGCGAGCATTCCACGAGCTGGATTCACAGGGCTTCCCGCTATTCGGATCTTGTAAGCAAAAGATCTGACGTCAATAGGAGTTGTCACAAGTATCTCACTCGTGGCACGAGTGACTAGAACGTTGAATGAGAATCAGATCACAAGTCTTCCGCCCAACGCTTTCACTGCCATGACTACTCTGACCTCCCTGTATGCAAGAGCGCTTGTTGTAAAGTGTACGTCAATGCTGTGTGAATTCTAACGCGAAGGACTCAGGCCTTTGAATGCGAATCCGATGACAACCCTGCCGCCTGGCTTGTTCAAGGGCTTGAAAAACGGTCTCATCCTCAGTAGCTCCAACGCTAAACTCGCGCCGAACAACTTTAGCTTTGCTGAAAACACTGTTGCTCCGCCAAGCACTTATGGTACTGCGACCCAGCCATTCCGTAAGCTACAGTGGTTGTCGGTTGTTTTGCCTTTGCTTTTGGTGGTTTTGGTGGTTGTGTTTGTTTGTTCCCTCTTGGCTCTACTGTATTTCACTGACATCTTTTTTTTCTCCGTAGAGTGCGACACAGCCTGTGCCACCTGCTACGCCGCCGGAAACAGCTCGTGCTGTGGAGCGAATTGTCTGACCTGCAGCTCGGTCGATGCATGCACTCAGTGCTATGACGGTTATGAAATGGCGAGTGGATACTGTGTTGCGTCGGCGAGCACGAACGCCTCAGACGCTTCAATTGCGTCGGTTGCGTCAACCGCATCGGCATCTGTCGCGTCGCTTGTTTCAGTCACATCCGCCTTGTCTGCTTCGGCGGCATCCACCGCTTCTGCGTCCGTTGCGTCTGTTGTGTCTGTTGTGTCTGATGCGTCTGTTGCGTCTGATGCGTCTGTCGCGTCTGTTGCGTCTATTGCATCTGATGCGTCTGTCGCGTCTGTTGCATCTGATGCGTCTGTTGCATCTGATGCGTCGCTTGCTTCAGCCACTTTTGCTTTGTCCGCATCGATCGCAACTGCATCGGTGGCGTCGATTGCCTCTGATGCGTCTGCTAGTGTTGCTTCTACGATCGCGGCATCGATTGCCTCCGAAGCGTCTGCAGTCTCTGCCCTTGCGGCATCCGCCTCGTCGGCATCTCTTGCGTCGATCGAGTCTCGTGCATCTGCATCTGCCGCAACCGCTTCGTCCGCGTGGCAGACATCCGCAGCGTCGGCAGCCTCTCACAGACCGAACAACAGCAGCGATGCCGCTTCATCGTTGCCAATCATCGTTGGCGTCGTTGTCGGCTTGGCTCTTCTGTTGCTGCTGGTCCTAGTTGTGGCTCTGCGACGCCGTCACGTATCAAAGGCAACCTCCGATGGTGCCGGCACGCTCCTCAAGGGGCCGACTGAATCGGATCCTGTCCATCATGCAAGCTTGCCAGCAACGACCATGCTCAACCCGACCTATGAGGTCATTGCCGAGAAAGCGAATCAAGGCTTGTACGAAGAGGTCGGAACGGCCACGCGAGCTCCGGCTGGTTCCGCAGGACTCGTGTACGCTGAGACATCGGCGGCTGCATCCACAATCCGCTCCCACGCGCCCGCCTCCACCAGCACAACCTACGCAACGGTGATTAGCACGGCCGAGGGTCCGTTAGACGCCACCTATGCATCTGTGTCTGCAGTGTCTGGCGAGGTGAGCCTGAATGAACTGGGAACTGCTGCTGCCTCCAACCCGTATGCCGAATCAACGTACAGCGAGCCCATTGATGCCCAACATGCTTCTGTCGAGTATGCCGATCCTTCACTGCCAAGCCCTTCGACTGTTCGTGTGGCGAACTCGACCCCAGCCACCACGTACTCGACGATAGCCGGAGCACCGTCGTCTGCTGCCAGCGGTGATTACGAATCGCTTGCCAATTGATGTTTTCAGATGGTTGTCCTCCTTTGTGTTTCTGCTTTGTCTATGGGTCTTTCATTGTGTTGTCTTTGTCTTTGTATCAGCGGTCGATCTTGGTTTTGTGACCGTTTCAAGTTCCTTCTGTTGCAACATCGTTGTTTTTTTGTTGCGATTGTTTCTGTTGCAACTTCACTTTTTTAGTCTTTCTCAACACGCTCAGATTTGGTATTCTCATTCACTCTCAGTTTTTTTGTTTCTTGAATTGCGTTCGCTCTCAGCATTGTTCAGTTCTCTCGCGTTCTCAATTCTCTCCCTTCCTTTCACTCTCTGTCTCTATTATCCGTTTTTCATCCAACGTGCGCACGCAATGATGGCTGCCGACCAGCAGTCTGACGACGACGTTGCCAGCTCAGCGTCGACTACTGCATTGCGCGGTCGTTCTGGATCAGACACGTCGTCCGCTGACAATGCGGCTTCGCTCACTCCCCGCGTCCCACCATCACGACCATCGCTACCATTATCATCATCATCATCATTATCATCATCATCGCCGTTCAGTGACGCAGCCGCCGAGTCCGGTGCTCGACGCGTGAACAGCACTAGTAACGCCCGAAACCCAGCCACGGCAAGCACAAGCACGTCTTCTGCATGGGACGACCAACGCGCCCCAGACAACAATAGTGATAATAATCATGATCATGATGACAATGATGATGGAAATGATGAGCGTCGGCGTCCTGCTGCCAATGCCAATGCCGATGCTGCTGCTGCTGCTCCACCTCCAAGAACAAACAGCCAGCAATTGAGCGAGTCGCATCTCGAGTGCCCAATATGCATGGTAAGGCGATCATCACACAAAACGAAGCCGCGAGATGCGCTTAGATACAGTGGCAACAAGCTATCGGAGCTTCAAAACGCTC
Source organism: Capsaspora owczarzaki ATCC 30864 (assembly GCF_000151315.2). Lineage (NCBI taxonomy): Eukaryota > Filasterea > Ministeriida > Capsasporidae > Capsaspora > Capsaspora owczarzaki. The sequence continues at coordinate 678,455 of NW_011887299.1, read as the reverse complement.
AATCCAAGTCACTCAAGTTCCAAGTGCAATTTCACTCATCATCCTGGTGTGGTGTTGCGTTGCGTCTGTTTGGTAAACAGAGCCTATTTCGAAGTGCAACGGATCTTTCATGTGGTCACAGTTTCTGTGGTAAGCGGCTTTTTGCACCTTTGTTGCTTTTTGTGTTGTGTGGATGTTTTCAACATGTTCGCTGAGCCTGGATTGTTTGCCTTGTGTTGTTTTGTTCACGATCGTAGCAAGTTGCATCTCAACGCAGCTACAACAAGTGGAACCCAATCAACGACGCTGCCCAATCTGCCGGACACCCGTTACCTCCATCCATCCGTCCTACTCGCTGCGTCGCGTCGTGGATGCGTACATTGAAGCCAATCCAGAGAGAGCATCGCAACTCTCGCCTCTCATTTCACAAGAACAGGTCGGTCACTGCCAGTTGCATGCTTGCCATACGAGAGAGAATTGCTCAACTCCATCGAGACCGATTTTTTTGCTGACATTTTGCTCTACTTTGCGTTTTAGCTCCTTTCGTCAACCGGACCCGTCTTCCCATCACCAAACTCGCTGGTCAATAACAATGCCAACATGGACAGAAACTACGAAGGCCATTTCTCCCCAGCACCCGAAAACCGCTCGCAGCGATCCCAGCCAAGTTCGGGCTCCGAGACGTTGATGGTCATTGTGTTTATTTTTACAGTCTTGCATATTTGGGATCCCTTCGATATGAAGACGCTCTGCGGGCACACCTGGTGGTGCGATTTGCTTCTCGATTCTTACGACGAGGTATTGATAATATTCTGGGTGGCGTTCTTCGTCATGCGAGCATTGTCGAACTTGGAGAATACGGCACAGTAGTTTGGATGCTTGCTGTGCGAGCGGCTACCCGGCTGGTTGTTCATTTTTGTTAACACGAAGTGCGCTTCATTGATGGTTTATTGTCCTTGCTGGATTATTGGACGCTGTGCTCTTAATTGTGCATTCATTGACAAGGCTTTTTGAATCGAGCAATTCTCTTCCAAGTGCGATAAACCAGGATCTCGCTATGGTAGCACATCTTCCGGGTTGACTGGATGCGTCAACGGGATGACGGATAACTTGTCCACATCGCGAGATAGCGCCTTTCTCATATCTGAAGGGTGAAAGAGTGGGGGGATAACAAAACCAGACAACAGGAGATCGACAACGATGAGACAAACACAAGAATGACAGCAATGCGGCAAAACTGCAAAAAAAAAACCCCCAAACACTTACCGTAGGCATCTTCCTCTTCCACGCCAGAATAGTAATTGAGTACAGTCCGGTACACAATGTAGCCAAACTTGCGGTACATGTTGATTGCAACCTCATTCGACTTGCGAACAAAGAGGTCGACAAAGTAGCATTTGTTTCTGCAAACGAGCATCAAAATGTTGAGAAAATCGTGCCGGGGCTTCCTAGATTTTGTTGTTGCCAACGCTGCTCATGGATACTTACTGCTCTGAGAGACGCTCCAGCTGAGCCATGAACTTGTCTGCAAGACCCAGACGGCGGAACTCGGGTGAGACGGTCAGAGCGGTAACATGTCCGTGATAGTCGGAATTGTTGCCCTCGTCCTTTCCCAAAACTGCAAAAGCAGCAACAGACACGCATTACAAGTGATGTTTGCCATTGTGAATGAGTACGAGCATGAGTTAGCAGTCACAGTGCATTGTGGATTGATGTTTGTTCGTACTGTAGCCCATCAGGCGTCCTGTGGTCGACTCTGCCGTTTCGCAGTAGTTTGGCCAGCGCGCGAGGTACTGCAAGTAGAATGACAGGTTGTACTACATCCCAACATGCGCACAGTGACAATGAAAGTGAAGCAGAGAGAGACCAAAGTGAGTGAAGCCAGTCAGTCAGTCAGGCAGTCAGTCAGTCAGTTCCTCTGCTGCTGCGGCTGCTGCTCCTCCCGGTGATCACCACGGATCAATAAGGACCAAGCTTGGTCCAATAAGATCAAGAATTGAGGGTCGACGGTCGACGGTCAACGGTCAACGAGGTCGCTCTCTGCTCGTTGAGCAACATTGCAATCACTCGCGCCTCATGGATGTGCATTTGCTTGCTTGTGACTCACCGTCTCAGTCAACGGATCCAAGTTACTAAACATCACATTCATAGAGTTCAACATCAGACAGAGAACACACCAGAGTCGTAAAAGTTGAGTCAACATCAGTACAACGCAAAAAAGCAAAGGGGAAAAAACGCAATCCCAAAAGTTCTCAGAGAAACGAGTTTTTGTTTGAAGTTGGTTTTTTTGTTTTTGTTCTTACACATTGTTGAAGCGAAACAAGTCGTCGCACACGAAGCGACGCGTCGTCGTCATTATTGAAGCAAGACAAAAGAAGAAGTGAAAATGACTGAATTCGGACATAAATGGATTGAAGCAGTTACTGCTTCAACTCGCTCTATTTTTTTGATTTTGTCTTTTCTTTGTCTTAGTGTCTTTGTTTCGTTTGTTTTTCACTCCTTTTGTTGTTGAGGAAGTGTAGCGGAGATGAGACGTGCGCCTGGCTACTCGTCCTCACACCGAGACAGCGACGACCACCACGACAGCTACGCATCCGGCGACCTTTCTGCAAAGCGACTTGCAGGCTCCTTCGGCTCGGCTGGACGGGCGGCCGCCACCGAAGCGCGGATTGGCCAGATGCAGTCAATGCTAAACCAGCTCAGCGGCAGTGGTCGATCTGGCGCATCCTCATCCTCATCCTCATCCTCATCCTCATCATCATCCTTGCGTCATGGTAAAGGGTTTTCATCGGCAATGGAGGACCAGGCGCCATCGTCCGGCTCTGGCGCGTTCGCTCGCGCGCAGTCCATTGTAGCGCGCGCGTCATCCTCCAAGTCCTCCACATCATCTAGCTGGTCCAAACGCAGCGACCGTCATGATTATGATAACGACAGTTATGATGACGCTGCAGGCGTTGGAGATGGTGATCCATCCAGCGGTGCATCGTCCTCCCGGCGCTCTATCTTTGGTGCGAGCACGCGACCGGCTCGCTGGGGTCGTGGCGGCTCAGACGATGACGATGACCATCACGATCATGACCGCAAAGCGTTCGTGCCGGGCACTGCTTCATCTCGAAGTCGAGCCGAATCGCGACCGTCGTCCTTCCCGGCGGCTGCGCGCGAGCGAAGGCACCGTGCTGCAGAGGCTGCCAACCCAACAACCGGCTTTTGGAGCATGTTTCCGAACGTGAGCAAGCGAGACCGAATTCTCATCATGATTGCCCTCGCCATGTTGCTGGGACGACTGGTGCACTTTATCATTCTCTTGCCGATCGTGCGAACGCCAGAGCTCGTCCCAGAGTACAATCTTGTCACTCTGCGCGAGTGGGATCGATCGTCCAGCGCTGCTCCACACGAGTACCAAACCAAGAGGCGGGTTCGCTTTGCCTCGCCTTCTGCTGCGTTGTCCGCCATGACTGGGAGACATCCCCGTGATGTCGAAGCACTAGCAGCCTTGGTTTGGAACGCGACCATCTTCATGACAGATCGGCCTCATCCCATCGTCATTCGCGAGTCCGGCACCAATCAATGGGCGGCGTTGGATACATGGTCGGTTGACTCCATCGTCCACGACCGAAACGACATGCTTGACGCCGTGTGTAGTGCCACCAATCCGCGTGTGCCCGTGCCCTCTTTCAACCCTCCTGCAATCCACTCGGAACGACTCACAGCCGCCGCTGTCCGACAAGCGTTTGCGACGGCACGGTCGTCTTCCTTTGCCCCTCTGGCGTTGCAAGCGTCCTTTTCCGACAAGGTGCCGCGCAAAGCACTCTTGCCGCAGAAGGCCGGACCCGACGCGCACAATCAGTACAGCGACTCTCACCAAGCCGCACCCTCCAGCGGCGAATCAAAGTACTGCATCGTGCAAGGGTCTCCTGAAACAGTTTTCGGTCGGGAGCGAGCTGCTGACATTTACTTGGGCGATCTTGTCCCGCCCGAGAACAACGCTCGTGTTGTCGCCCTTCCCACGGTCTCTGTCATTCCACACGGCGTCGCCCTGCCTGGACAGGTTGCATTCGACCCCACCTTCCACGTTCAAATCCAGGGCTACAGCGTTGCCACTATTTATGCAGGGGCGCAGCTGGCCGCCGCGCATCCAGTCTCTTTCCTGCATCCGAATTACGGCTCGGTACAAGTGCCACTTGGCCCTGAGCTTTCGGGACCAATGCTCCAACCGGAAGGAGAGGCATCTTCCTCCGAGCACTCAGGGCCCGTTGGGCTACCGCCCTACCCAGCCGAAAAAGTCTCCGGTGCCGTCTTCCCGACAGCCGAGGCGCTTCGGCAAACCCAGGTCTACCTGGCACCAGGAGATGTTGTGTTTGTTCCTGCGCATTGGATCTATACCATCACTCCGGCCCCATCCCCGAGCTTGCGCACGCATGCATCGTCCAAACAAGAAGCGCCCTCCAACGGTTACAGCGACCCAGCGACCTACAGCTCAGCCACCACCTCAATTGTACTCAGCGTCGGGCTGCATTCACCGCAACATGACCGAACTCTGAAGGCCATCTACGCCCCCGACGATCTTCCGCTTGGCAACATTACCAATGCACTCTTTTCGCCGCACATTCCCGCAGAATCGTTCACTTCCAAAGACCGCCTCACTCTCGAGAGCCTACAAAACCCAGTCTTCAGCTGGCGAGGCGTACTGGAAGTAGAGTTTTTCTTGGATCAAGTGTATCGCGCAGTCACCACCCGTCCGCAACTCGCCAACCCCATCACAAGTGCCCTGGCCAAGTCGCGATACGCGCCAGGAGCCCATTTCTACCAAGCCATGGCGGGTCACCCCATCGCCTCCATCAAGCGTCAGTGTGCGATATTCTCCCATTTTATGCGCCTGCCGGAGGACAAGAAGACCACTCTGCGCCGTGACTTGCAGCGCGCCCACTCCCGAAAGTACACAAACATGGATGACATGGCGACATCCGCTTCGCTAGATCTGTCGGAGCCGTTTTCACTCGACATTGTGACAAAACGTCGTCTCATTGATGCCGCGAGCGTCTACGGCGACGCCCTCTCCGAGCTGCCGGGTCCTATGCTCCAGCTGCACTTGCACAACTTTTTCGAGCATGTGCTGGCGCGCGCTGTTGGTGCGGAGAATGTCGGCGTTGTCCTGCTGTGGTGCCTCAGCCGGTCTTAGGGCAGAGGGTCTGCCACAAATGTTGGGGTTTTGTCAAAGCACACAAACGCACATGAATCATATTGTCACAAATAAGAGCGATAACAAGCATAAAAAATCAAAAATCGATAATAAGACATGGCTGTAAAATCACACAACAGGCGCAAAGGACTTTCAATCTGCTTTGACGTGCTGCAACAAGAAAACACAAAAAGCATGAGTCAAAATTGACCGAGAAAAAATCCATTTCATGAATCCATCACACACCTTCAGCCATGAGTGATGTAGCGCTTCGTTTGCACTCAAGCGTTCGAAAGGATCTGCCTTTAGAAGTCGTGTTATCAAATTTCGAGCTGCCAAAACAAATAAAGAAAACAAAAGTCAATCAAATGAACCAGTCAGAGATTGGGACCTATCGCCATAATCATTGGCATGGGATAGCTCCACGATCCTTACCTGCTGGAGAGATGGACTGCCATCCAGGATGATCAAACCGTACGTCTGCCCGCACAATCTTCTTCATCAACTCAAAGTCACTCTCGTCGTCAAACGGATAGTCTCCCGACAAGAGATTGTACAAAATGACGCCACAAGACCACAGGTCGCAAGCGTGGTCGTACTGCTTCCCCGAGATGATTTCGGGCGCTGGAACCCAAAAACCCAAACACCCAGTGAAAGTGAGTGCACAAAGACCAGTTGTGTTTTGTTTTGCTTTTTTTTCCTGGAGATGATCACATGCAATTTAGGACATACCCATGTAGTGCATCGTGCCGCAAGATGATTGCAGCAATTGTCGCTTTTTGGCAGTCTCCTCAAACAAACTCACGACGCCGAAATCTGAAATTTTCACGCCCTTGCTAAAGTTCTCGCGATCCATCAGCAAAACATTCTCCGGCTATAAATCCAAAGGCAACACACACAAAACTCGTGAGTTGATTCGACGAAAGGTACCACCCGGCCTTATCCATCAAACCAGAACAAACAACGTACCTTGAGATCGCGATGCACAACTCCAATACTGTGCAAATAGGCAACACCCTGCACAAGATTCTTCATGATGATTGCTGCAGTCGCTTCCGGAAACGAGTTGCGCTCAATGATGGCGTCAAACAGCTCGCCGCCGGGACAGCTGTCAATGAGAGAACAGTGGTGAGTTTCAAAAGTCAAAGAACGCCGGATAGAAAAACGAGGAGTGTGGCTTACAACTCAATTAACACGTAAAGGTACTTGTCATCTTCGGAGGTTTCTTCGAATGCGACCACATTTCGATGCTGTGCCTTGCGAAGCGCGGCAATCTCGTTTTCCAGCCGTACTTTGTCCACCACGCGTGCCTTGATGACTGCCTTCATGGCAAACTCCAGGCCAGTTTCGCGATTTTGAACAAGAAACACCATGGCAAAGGCACCCCTGTCAGCATTCCCAGACCGAAGGAAGTGAGCATGGCAAGGTGCCACAAACGAGGCCTAGCTCATCGTCTCGGTTGAACTTACGATCCCAGCTTTCGCTTTATCTTGTATCGCGACAAGATTGTATCGGAAAACCCGTATAGCTCTGTTTGTACGGACCACAGCATTGAGCAACTGGTCGACGAATCGAAAAAAGCAACGGATGGAAACAGCCACAAAGAGACAACACTGACCGAAACTGTGATCTTCAACCTCTTCGTCTTCCCGGAGAAGCCCTTTCGGTTCTGGTGCTGCGGAAACGGCAGGTGTGGTGGATATTGGTGCCGCGGTGGGCTCTGGTTTTGTTTCAGCTGGCGGTGCAGATTGCGGCTGTGCCAACGAGGAATTGGTGTTGGGAGTTGCGCCAACAACAGCACGCGAGGGTGGTGGTGCAACAGGAGAAGCAAGACCTGTCGCGGGGTTGTATGGTCTGGATGGTGGAGGAACTGGCTCTGCAGCCGCAAGAGAAAAAAAAATCAAATAGTCCAACGATGAGTTTTGATGGCAAATCACTGACCCAGGCTTGGTTGAGTTGTTCATGCTCATACTTGCGCCAGGTGCAAGTGTATCGGCCGACATCACAGTAGTGTCAGGACTGCCACGCTGAGGTTGCCTTGCAAAATCTGACCAGAGTTCAAAATCAAAGAGAATACAAACGTCAGCCATTGTGCAAAAATCCCAAGCCAAACTCCCCAATAAACATTGTCATGACACAGAATTGCAACCGAATTCTGAGAAAAAATTAAGACATGAGAAAAATTCAAACCAAAATTTCACCAAATAAGGAAAAATCTGAAACCTTGATGCAAAAAAAAAAAAAAAAAAAAAAAAAGTGTTCGTTTTGAATGCGAAATGCCGCGACTTTGAAGCACAAACAGAGCAGTGGAGCAAACAGTGCTGTTGTGTTGAAGCGAGAAACTTCAACATCAAAAGGCCGACGCGAGCGCTGCGATTTGCGATTTGCGATTTGCGATGCGGAACACTCTGCAAGGATTGGAAAAGGAAAGAAACCCAAAAAAAAAAAAAAAAAAAAAACTTTGAGGCTGAATAAACCTTAATCGGCAACTCACCCCCGTCAAACGCGATGCTATGGCAGTGCGGGCAGCCCAGGCGGACACCAGCCCTGCCCCCCCCCCCACAAAGCAAGACACGGAGAGCAAGCAGAGACGCATCGCAAAGAGAGGAAGCCAACCCCCGGGTGGCGGACTGAGCGGCAAGAGACGCAAGGAAGCGAACTGTGGCGGACAAGGCCACTCACTCACTCACACACGAACGAACACCAGGCCAGGGGTCAGTCATGGGGCTGCATGCCACACGAGAGAAGCACCGCTGACGATGCGTCATGAACAAGGCTGGGCAAGCCAAGGGTGGGAGTGACTCAGTCACCTCGAACCCAAATAAAATAAAAAATAAAATAAAAAAACTCCATTTTCATTTTGAATACAGCATTGTGCTGCTGATGACCCACACAATGCCCCCCCCATGTCCGATGAGCACGACGCCGCCTCCCGAATTCGCCAAAGCAGCGACTCATGAAAGAAGACCAAAATTTCAACCGCAGTTGATGCGCAGAAAGCGAGCGTGGCAAAGTCAACTGGTTTTCGCTTACTGGATCAAAAGCAAGACTGATTTCCTTTTTTTTCTTTTTTTTCTTTTTTTTGGGACTTTCCCATTGGTTTTCGATGATCCGGTTTCAACGGTTCGACAGAAAAACAAAACAAGGAGCATGAAAAAAGAAGCTCAGATTCGATTAAACAAAAAGAAGAGGCACAAAAAAAAATACAACAGTCGCTCAACAAAGAATCAATCGATTTTGAATTCACGATCGCGCGGACGCGTGCTTCTTGGCCTCGACCTTGAGCTTGGCCTCGAATTGATGATCAAACTTCTTTTGAGAACCTGTTCGGTAATTCTTGAGCTTATAACGACGCTTGGGTCTGTGTGTCAAAGAAAAAAAAAGCACGAATGTAAAACCATGAGCAAAACCTGAACCTGAACAACATCACGCAACAAACAACACAGAAACTGCCAAGTAACGTACGCGACGCGATCGCGAGCTTCAACCATGTTGCGTCGCTGCAGACTAAGGAAGCGGTCCTTGAGAAGATTGCCCTCTTGGACCAGCGAACGGAGCGTGTCGGGAAGCTCGTGCCTGAGCTTGACTTGCATGGGCTCCTCGACGAACGCCTTGCGGCCAAGACGCTTGGTCGCGTAGGGCTCGGTGGCCTCCTGCACGGCGGCCTTCTCGTCGGCGCGATCCTCAATCTCGTCCAACTCGCGCTCAACCTCCTGCGCAATACTCTTGGCACGGTAAATGTCTTGCTGAACACCACGCGCCTTCTTGGCGTCGGCAGCCGCTCGCACGCGCTCGCGCTCTCGTCGCTCGCGGTTGCGTTGGGTCTTGGTCTTGCGGGCGTCATCGGTAGTGGCAGGGTTGGCCGAGCGGTAGGGGGCAGAATCGTCTTCCTCGTCTTCCTCGTCCTCGTCTTCCTCGTCTTCCTCGTCTTCCTCGTCCTCGTCTTCGCTCTCCTCGTCTGATTGTGCGTCGTTAGTGTCCATTGCGGAAGTATCAGCGTCGTCGACTACTTGCACGACGAACGCGGATATTGCTGAAGCTGTTTGCTTGGAAGCTGCTAACTGTTTTGGTGCGACCGCCATCGGCACGGACGTGCTCAGGCCCTGAGTCACAGCCCCGCTCTTGGCCTGGGCCGCTGCATTCTTCTTGGACGCCTGGCTGTCCTTGGCAGCAAGGGAGGGGGTGTCCATAACGCGATCGTCGCTCCATCCACCGACAAGGGTGCCGTTGATGTTGAAGGCATCCTGGACCTCGTCCTCCCACTTGTAGTTGGCCTTGCCGTTCTTTTTGGCGCCCGAGGACACGTACGGCTTGAGGCGGTTTTTGATGCGCTCGGCTTCAGCCAACCTGGCGACTTCTGCTGCAGCAGCAATGGTGAGCGCGTCAGCGTGATCGTCCTGGTCGGGATTGTACGATTGACCGGGATGCGCGGCCATCACAGCCGGCAGCGCCGATGGCGCCTGACGCATCGTGACTGGAATACGCTTGGGCACGGGCAGCGTCGCCTGCACATAGTCTGAGGTGAAGCCCTTCTTGTTCCATGGGACTGGCGGGGCTTGCACGTTGTCTGTGACGCTGGTACTCAGCGCTGGAGTCGACCACAAGTCAAACCCGGCCACCTGGTGGCCAATGACTGGTGGTGGCGGCACAAAGGCGTCCTTCTTGGCCGCAATCGCGAGCGACTTTGTGACTGGGTGCGAGTAGTCCTCGCCGACATCGGAATCGGATTCGTTGCCGCTGGGCCTGGCCGTCTTGAGCTTGACTTCGCGCAGTTTCCGCGTGGGAGCAGCACGACCGCCCGCCACCGCCTTGATGAACTGGTTGCCTGCAATCACCTTGTCGACGTGCGACTGGCGCGGGGTGCGCTTGGGCGGACCACCGACAGCGATCATCAGTGCGCGCGGCTGCTCTGCTTCAGCCTCTTCCTCCTCCACTTCCATTGCCACAGCTGCTTCTGCCGCCGCCGCCGCCGCTTTGGACGCAGCAGTGGTCTTCTTGCTTGTGCCGGCAGCTGGCTTGGCTGCGGTCGCGGACGCCTTCGCCTTGGTCGCCTTCGACGCTGATCGGCCATCCACATGGGAGCCACGAGGCTTTGGCTGGAGCTCCTCCTCTTCCGGCTCGTCCTCGCCGCTCTCAGCCCCATCCTCACTGTCGTCACCCGTCGACATCTTTGCGGATCTGGTTTGCCTGAGACTGGTCTTGACGGCGGCGGCGGTCTTGCCGTTGTTGTTGGCGGCCGCCTTGGAGCGCGTCGCCACGCGATCAATCATGAACAGCGCCGCGTCGTCCCGCTCAGCCATCGCGCCACCCGTGCGCTCGTCGTGACGGATGGTCTCGATGTAGTCGTCAAACTCGGTCGTCGGGATGTTCTTGCGCATGTTCTTGGTGCCGGCCTTGCTCACTCGCTTGCGCTTGGGCTGCTCAGGCGCTGCTGCTGGTGCTGGTGCTGCTGCTGGTGCTGGTGGTGCCTTTGCTTTGACCATTTGCTTCAACTCTCAGACAAGATAATAAAAAGACTAAACAAACAAACAAACACTGCACGACCAAGCGAATGGGAATTGGTTTTGCGTTGGATTGATTGCGCTGTTGAAATTCGTCTCAAAGCATTCATCACCTCTTCCACTGAAAATCATCCACCGACTTCAGGAAAAGGTCTCTCAAAGTCCCCGTTGTGAAACATTCACTGACAAATTTTGCTAAAGTGAGCGTCCAGTTGAAAACCCCAAGCAACAAAACGAAAACAATTCAACTGCAAAAATGAAAAAAAAGCTCTGTTGAACTTTGAGACGATCGACAAAAAACATCAAAACTTCCGGCAAAATGGATATCACTCATGCACAACATCCGCCTGCAGGTTCCGCAGAACGGCCAGAACCAACGGGGTCTCGTCGTGCTAGAGGAACGGTTGCGCCATCTACCAAAGTACACAGAATAAACCGTCAGCACGTCAACTCCGCCAAACAAACAAACAAACAAACAAACAAAAAAAGCTCAAACACAACAACACGCGACAGGATCTCGAGCACAAAACATACCAGCTGCAAGTGTTCGTGTCTTTGACTCGCTTTGGATGAAATCCTCGGCAATCGCTGTAAAGAGCTCCTGAATGCCTTGGCCCGTCTTGCTTGATGTGTCAAAATACCGTGCGTGCACCTCGTCGGCGTAGTCTGACACGGAGTGGACATCAACACGGCCACTACGATTGCCCTCCGCTATATCGACCTTGGTGCCGCAAATGTACAACTTGCAATGCTCCTCGTTGTTTCGCAATTCGTTCACCCAGAATTTAAGCCGTTCAAATGATGTTGGGTCCATGACATCTGACCAACAAAGAGGAGGGAAAAAAAGATAGAGAGAGGGAGAGGGTGAGAAACTTCTTTCTTGATAGTTTGCGCCAAAGCGGTCGTTGTGATTCGGAAGGCGCTTACCAAAGCATGTGATTGCTGCCTTGGCGCCACGATAGTAAATGCGACTCATTGCCTCGTATCGTTCAGAGCCAGCGGTATCCTGATGATGAGGACAATGTGAGCGGGAGACAAGTCAAAACGAGATGTACATCCAAGGCACAAATCGGATCAAAGACACATCGGATCAAAGACACATATCGGATACCACCACCACCCACTGACTTACCCATATGCCCATCGTGATGGTATGGCCGCCAATTTGCAGCTTCTTTGCGCCGAACGCCGCTCCGACAGTCTGAACAATATCCACAAAGAGTCGGAAATTGTGAGTAACACGGGAACACACAGAGGTATTGCAACATAACATGATGTTGTTTGTGAGGTTTTAGATTTGCAGTGACGGCAATGGGAACCGCCTCCAAGCCTCAAAATCTCAGAATCTCCTCGGTTCAAGCAAAGCGTCGCTACAACGAAACAAACCGCTTCAAACCTAGCCCCTCAAAGATTTTGCCAATATGAATGTGCATCCCCCCCCCCTATGAAGGCTGGCCAACACAGACAGCAGAGTGACCATTGGGGAACTCAAAGCGACTGCGCAATGGCGATTTGCTCCTCGGAAACGTCCCCCGCTCTGCCTCTTCGTCACCCAACCAACCACCAAACCAACCAACCAACCAACCAGTGACAGCCACTCAATGTCAGCACTGTCCACACGCGGTTGTGGTCACGCTGACTTGTCCTTTGGCTGGGTTGATTCTTTCCCCGCTTCCCTCTTCTTCCGTCTCTCTCCTTGTCAAACGCCCGAAACCCAACCCCACTTGACCAACCCCCAAAAGTCGAGATGAACCTTGCAAAGCCAAACTGAGTTGAACTCGATCGCCCCGCTCGCTCGCTCGCTCGCTCCCGTGGACGTCACCGGACTCTGCGCAACTCCGCTCCGACATCCCCCCAACCAACAACTCTGCCCTTCTTTCTCTATCTCTTGGTTACAACTCTCGAAACCACTCACGGCTTGGTTGACGCCAAAGTTGAAGCGGTCATGCAGATAGCGATCGACCAGGCACGTCTTGCCACTCGCCTCGCGGCCGAGCAGAACGACCTTCAGATCGACTTTCGCTGTCATTTCTCCCTTCTTTTTTTTTTAGTTTGTGGCGAATTGTGTGAAGAGTGAATGAATGACTGAGCTGTTGATGAAAGTGTGTGTGTCTGACATGAACATCAATGCAAATCCAAAATACAAATCGAAAAACTCAATGCAAATCCAGTCAACTTTTTTTTTTTTTTGAGTTTACTGGTGCTTTGGTTCAGCATGGCTTCGCTGATCTGTTGTGCGGGTGAAATGGCTGCGTGCTGTGCCTGCCGTGCCCTGACGAGCTGCTGCGGGTAAAGCAACGCTAGTCCATTGAGACAGCATTTGGCGGGACTGTATCGTTCGCAGCCGCGACTGAGCTCCATGAGGAACCACCGACTCTCGACCAACTTCCCACCCTTTGGCTGTTTGGGTGTCTGTGCTTGGGGCTTTGCTTTGCGCATTGGCCGCTGGGGATGAGGACGTTGGGGCGTCTGGTACGGTTTGCTTGAAGCGTTTTTGTACGTGTTCGACGATGGCGTCACCAAAACGCGAGCCATCTGCTTTCCTACCATTGAGAGTGTCGCTTTTGTTGTTGAACTCGTCTGGCTTGCAATGCGGAGCGCATCTGTGTGTAAAAGCGACGGCGAGTTGCTCTGGAAAGCAAGGACGCAGGCTGAGGGGAAAAGAGGAAAGTGAGACCGACCCGTTTTCTGAGACGTTGAGAAGTTACTCAGAGCTCATGTTGAGATATTTTTATAAACAAAAACAAAACAGAAATTATTGTTTGGTATGTTGTCCCAACGCACTGCGTCGTGCTTCTTGTTTTGCAACTCACTACAATACTTTTTTTGCACTTTGCAGATTGGTCAGCCGCTCGGTCGGCACGCGCGTTACATACGCAATCATGTTCTTGACGGCCTCGATTGCGGCGTGGATTCTGAGCTCGTCGTGGGCAGAGGACAAGATGCAGAGCACTGCGCCCAGCTACCTCGATTTTGGTTGCAACGACAACGACCCTTCCTGTTACGGCACGGTAGCAGTGTATCGGGTCTGTCTGGGCCTCGTACTCTTCCACACATTCATGGCGCTGATCATGTATGGCGTCTCCTCGAGCAGCGACCCTCGCGCATCCATCCAAAACAGCTGGTGGCCGCTCAAGCTGGCGCTCTGGCTCGGCTCCATCATTGGCTGCTTTTTCATTCCGGGCAGCAACATTGAGCAGTTCCAGTACCCCAGCATGGCGGGTGCGATTGTGTTCATCCTCATCCAGCTCGTCCTGCTCGTGGACTTTGCCCACTCGCTCAACGACAAGCTCGTTGCCAAGTTCCAGGACACTCAGGCGCGCATCTGGTTTGTTCTTCTCATCGGACTCACCTTCCTGTTCAACGGCACCGCCTTTGCGCTGACTGTGATCATGTGGACGTACTTTTTGCCTGGCGACTCGTCGTGCCGCATCAACACGTTCTTTGTGACGTTCAACTTTCTGGTGTGCATCGTCCTGACGCTCGTGTCCATCTCGGGCAAGGTGCAGGAGCACAACCCAAAGTCGGGACTCTTGCAGTCGTCCGTGGTCACATTGTACTCGACCTACCTTGTGTGGAGCGCCGTCTCGAGCGAGCCCGAGAGCGACTATCCCTGCAACTCGCTCACCTCCACCGACTCGACGCAGAACGTCGCTGTCGTCATTGGCTTTATTCTGACGTTTATTTCAGTCGCCTACGCCGCTGTTCACACTGGGAGCTCCTCGGGCTCTAGTTCTGAAATGACGCACGTGCCTTCCTCCAGCAACTCGGCCATCATTGCCGAGCAAGGCGACAAATCTGGTCGTGCCGCTCAGGGCGATGATGGCGCTGACGATGACGATGAAAGCGGCGGCGTCAACTACAGCTACTTTGCCTTCCACCTCTGCTTTGCTCTTGCCGCCATGTACATGGCTGAGGTGCTGACCGGGTGGAATGACATTTCGAGCGGCAACAACGGCTTTGTCATCAGCCAGTCGACCGCGGCTGTCTGGGCCAAGATGGGCTCCAGCTGGGGCGTGTTGGTCCTGTACTTCTGGACGCTGATTGCACCCATGGTCTTGTCCAATCGCGACTTTTCGTAGAGCGTGGTTGTGTAAAAAAATGTTTGTGTGCTTGAGTATTCGTGTTTTCAGATCAAAATACACAGTAATGTGATTCTCCAGCTCGCTTTCTATCTATTTATGTGCTCGATGACTGTTTGCACTACTTTGTTCCAACTCCTTTTCCTAATCCTCTCAGACCTCTCTGCTCACTCTTTTTTTTGTCAACATGCGCTCGCAACCAAGCATTCTGATTACCGGCACTCCTGGCGTTGGCAAAACAACTCTGTGTGAGCTGGTTTCCGCAGCGACTGGCTATCCGCACTACAATGTCAGCCAGATGGCCAAGGACGGCAACATGCTGGACGGCTGGGACGAAGAGTACCAAACGCATGTGCTGAACGAGGACAAGGCAAGCTTTTGGAAGCAACGACCAACGCTTTCGCTCTGTCGCGCTCAACGAGGGAACTAACTCGAGTATCCAGAGCGTCAAAGTGCTGGGGGTGGGGGCGAGCCGGACCTGACTGGGCAGGCAGTTTTGGGGATTTGGTCGCTGTTGGATCCGGCACACACATGGTCCAAACTTGCACTCCCACTCATGCACTCGTCTGCCATTGTCGAGCTGTTGGAACTCATCCTGTTGTGTACATGTTTTTGTGCTTTGGTGGAACATTTTTGATCTGACACGCAGTTGCTGGACGAGCTCGAGCCGCTTGTGCATCCCGGCGGTGCGATTGTTGATTACCACGGCTGCGAACTCTTCCCAAAGCGATGGTTTGACCTCGTCGTCGTCCTGTGTGCCGATAACACTGTGCTCTATGATCGCCTGTCTGCTCGGTAATGCCGAATGGAGATTTTGCACGAGTTGAGCGACCAAAAGAGCAAGAAATCGGTTTGCATACTGACTCGATTTCGGTTGTTTTTGTGCAGTGGATATACTGGCAAGAAGCTGAGCGACAACGTTGAGAGCGAGATTATGCAGGTACATGGCGTTGGGTGATGGCTTGATATGTTGGGTGATTGGATGGACAAACTTTTTGCTGACAAATGAAAATGTCGTTGCTGCATCAGGTTATTCTTCAAGAAGCGCACGAGTCGTACGATGCAGAAATCATTCTTCACCTTGAGAACGACACGACAGAGCAGATGGAGCAGAATGTGCAGACCATTTCTGAATGGATTGCTCAGTACAAGCTCAAGCATGCTTAAAGTCGAGCGACAGTCTCATGTCCTTGTGTTAGTTGATTTTGTATTTCTTGAAATAGAGCTAGAAGGTGGTGCGTTATTCCCTTTGCCATTCCTGTACCTGCTTGATGAAATGAGAGTGACATGCATAGAAAGCGACACTCTATCTGCACTCCCATTGAAACGCTCGATCGTCGAAACAAAAGGAATTTCATGCAGAAGCGACACTTCCTAGTCGCCCAGTGAAACGCTCGACCGCCAAAACAAAAAGGAACTCATTTAGCTTGGAAATCGAAAAGTAAACATGATCTGTTGTTGAGTGATAACAGACGCCGCGGTTGCTGGGCGAGCAAGACAAAACACTGAAAAAACGCCTCAAAGGTGCTCCGCAGCGGTCGGTGCAGGCTCCTGGAACAGCGCCGTCATGCTCAAGCGAGTGAACGCACGGTTGTAAGCAAGCGGGGCACCGGTGCCAGTCGATCGCTTGGCAACGGCAACGTGCACCAGCTGCTCCGTCAGGTCGTAGACGGCAATGTGGAGATCGCCCGTCTGGACGATCGGCAAAATGTCGTTGATGGTGACCTCGGCCGTAATGTTGCCGTAGTGCTTGGTCAGCTGACGAGCGAGAACAATGTCATAGTTCGGGCAGAGCCAGTCCATGCCGTAGTAGACAATGTTTTCGATGCGCGGATGCCAGGTCTCGTTGTACGGCTGCATGTTTTGGTCGTCAAAGATGTTGGCAACCGAATACGAGTACTGGACGGAGCGGAACTCGTTGAGCTGTCAAAGAATAAGCAAAGCAAAGCCAGGTGAGCGAACGTATTCAAACGGAAGATCAGCACACTGTTTGTACCTTGCCATCGCCGACACCGAGAATCAAGGAGCAGGTGCGATGAGCGTTGGTGATGCGGTTGAGCGCGTCATCAATCGTCTGGTCAAACTGAAGGATGTCACGGAGCAAGAACTGTGGCATATGGTCGATCGTGAGCAAAACACTTTCGAAAACAAACAAACCATCAAGCACACAAGTTCTTCTCAGGACGGTCTTACAGTGAATGGAACACCAAAGCGAGAGTCGGATCCAAAGGATGCATCAGAGTAGGTGGCACCAATCTCGGAAATGGCCGTCTGAACGGACGAGAAGCCTGTGGGCCATAAACAAGTCAGTTTGCTGTGAAAACTGCATGATACGACCAATTACTCCCGTCCTCCCCCCCCCAAACGTACCAGTAATAGAGCCAAGCCAGCCAGTCCAGCCAATGTTGGCAAATGCGTGGCCATTGTCCGAGTTGGAGGGGTGGTAAACGGTAATTTGAGGGTAATCCTTGAACGGGCCGTCAACATCCCAATCGAGGGCGCGCATTTGGAAGAGCTTCCCTGTCGACGCAGTGGCCTTGCCCCAGGCGCCATACATGGAGCAGCCGCCCTTGGTCAGCTCGCCAATCATGTGAACGCGACGAATCATCTTGTAGTCCAAGCCGGTGGCATCGGCGAGGCCGTGCATCTCGTCCAAAAAGTACGAGCCAGTGTAAGGGTTGGTGGCATCGAACGTCAGGTCGAGAGCCGCGTCCAGGCTGGGGAAAGATGCGAGTCACGGTGAACAAGAATGTGCAAACAAAAAAAACAATGCAACTATTTGAACGTGCAGCAACAATCAACGCACCCAAAGTTGGCAATGAGATCGACCATCCATGGGCGCAGGTTGTGAGCGGTGCCATTGATGGCGGAATCAGCCTGACCAACGAGGTACGCCCAAACAGCGAGGACAAACTCGCTTGCCTCTTCCTTGAGAATCGAGCCATGAGCATAGCCCATCTCGTACGGAGAGCCTGTTTGTTTTGTTTGTTTGTTACAAAGAAATCGGTGCCGCCAAAAAATAGCACCATCAAAAAGCCAAAGCCAAAATCCAGCATGTGCGTTAGGTTAGCGGCATGTGGAGCGGGTCGAAAAAGCGATCGCGTCAAGATTCACCGACCCCAGACGTGGAGAATGTTGAACTGGTCGTCGCCCTGGCCGGCAATGAAGAGCTTGGCGTTTGTGATTGAGCGGACAAGCACGGGTGCGCTCGTGGTGATGGGCAGCGTGTTTGGCTGGGCGTCAGGATTCGGCTGCAGGAAGGCGAGGATGGATCAAAAAAAAACACAAAAAAAAAAACCACATCAGGAGAAAGTGAGCATGGCGCGCCATTGTCTCCAGCGGGTGGTCGGGGGGGGGGGTTGTGTTGAGTGGGTTTTTGTCATTGTATGAGCATGGTTGAGGGGATGCGGAGATGTGAGCGGACGGTGAGCGAGCAGAGAGTCGCGAAGAGAGCGGCAAAGATGATCAAAACAAAAAACAAAAATATAAAAAATAAAAATACAAAGCAGTTCCAATGGATGCTTGTTGAAGGCGGATGAGCAGCGAGATCCTTTTCATCACGCAACACTGCAGTGAGTTTGATGGGGGTACGATTGTGTGTAGAGTGTGGTGAGGGGGGGGGAGAAACAGGGCGAAATGGCGCCATTCGCTGCGCAAGCCATTTTGTTTGTGTGCCCCAATTGGACGAATGCTCCGCTACTCCTTCTCCGAGACAACGAGCGAGGCTGTCCGACCCGAGCAACGATGCGAGAACAAAGAACGAAACGAGCGGGCGAAAGGGTGCGGCGATTGGGGTCGTACCTTGCCATTGCAGTAGGCGCCGAACGCTGTTGGGATTGCTGCGCAGCCGAGCAGCGCGACAAGAACGACGAGAAGAAGCTTCATCAGAAAGGGTTGAAGAAGAAAAAAAAAAGATGGACTGGAGCAATGAAACCTTGGGATGGGGCGGCTTGGTGAGGGTTGGTGTGATGAAATCGAGCCAGCAGCGAAAATCTTGCAGCGAAAAATGATCGATGATTCTCAGATCACTCAGGAGTATCACTCGTAAGCATCTGTGCCCAAGATTGACAACATGTTGATATGGAGCCATAGCTCAGCGGTAGAGCAGCTGACTGCAGATCAGCGGGTCACGAATTCGATTTTCGTTGGCTCCTCACCTTTTTTTTTTTTGCTTTTTTTTTTTGGATTCGGTTCGTTCCTGCTGCGCACTTGAGGGTCATCCTTTGTTTCTTTTTTGTGTTTTTGTATTAATGATACTCTGGTTTTTGTTGCGTTTTGGTTTGTAGAGCAGTTGGAGGGCGAAATTTTCGAGTTTGCTGGTTTTGTTCAATTTCATGTGTTCACCGAGCTTCAAACTATAACTTTTGCAACGCAATTCAGCATTTGCTCACATTTCCAATATTCAAATACCGACCCCCAGAAACCACACAACACTCAATTCTGACACAGCATTCTTCTACTCTCTATCACTCAAGCGAGCAACTCGCATCGGTCCAACTCGACTGGATCAACCAGCTCCCGACCTCAAATCCCATTTTCACAGCTCCCAGTCAACGTTTCGCCCAATCCACCATGAAATTACAAAACTAAATCATATTTCAAGCAATTTGATCAACGTTGACTGGAGCTCTCGACGATCGGCACACTCCCAATTTCAATGCGCGCTCATGACATTGGCGGGCAAAGCGCGGTCGATTCAGCGCAACCCAATGCGGCCGATCGCCCTCTCCGCGCTCGCTTCCTCGACGACATTCTCGCAGATATAAGCACACACCAGTCTGGCTCCAACGCGGGGACCAGCAGCAGCGCAGGAAGCACTGTGAGCGACGCTGGACTCGTCGCGACGTCGTTTCAGGCCATGCTGCTATCCGCGCCCGTGCTCGCAGGCCTGAGCGCTGCGGGATTCACTCGCCCTTCACTTGTCCAAGCGCATGCCATTCCGATCGGGAAAACCGGTGCAGGTAGGCTCCAGGCTCACCCCTCAAATTGTCACCCCCTTTTTGCTCAGAATGACCAAACCCATGTTGAAATCCGCCTGCTCCTGCAGATCTGATCGTCCAAGCAAAGAATGGCACAGGCAAGACATGCGTATTCAGCGTACTTGCACTAGAAGCAGTCGATACAAGCATTGCTGGCCCACAAGTAATGATTGTAGCTCCAACGCGCGAGGTCGCCGTTCAAATTCGCGACGTAGTCAAGTCAATCGGCGAGAAAATGAAGCCACCACTGCAATGCAATGTCTTTATCGGTGGTACGGCTAGTGCGGCCGACAAGCCGAGTGCACGAGTCAGTCATATCGTAGTGGGAACACCAGGTAAAGGCCACGCATGTTGTTAGTTCTGTTCACCTGTGAAGCAACTTCCCCTTCTCTCAACCGCTGCTCTGCAAATCAGGACGCCTCATGGGCTTGATCACGGCCAAGTGGCTCCCAACACAAGGCATTAAAATGTTTGTCATGGACGAGGCAGATCGACTGCTACAAGAGCCGTGCCTGCCGCACGTCAAGTAAGTCAACAGAACTTTCTCATCTTTTCGGCGAATTGGCAACCCATCATGCCTTCGCGCAGTGAGACGAACATATCTGCTCGTCTACCGACCTTCTCGCGATGATGGAACTCACTTTTCAACACTCTCGCAGCACCATCTTTTCAGGGCTGCCGAAATCCAAGCAAGTGCTCGCTTTGTCTGCCACATTAGACGAAAGCCTTGTTCGCCAGCTCGAATCCCACATGACCAATCCAAAGCAAGTTCGCATTACTCCCGAGCGCCCGACATTGGCTGGAATATCCCAGTACAAGCGTGTTGTCGTCTGCGAGAGCCTCTTGCCAGCGCAGCAAACAGAGAGCAAGGTTACCGCGCTCCTAGAAATACTTTCCAAAGTCCAGTTTCATCAATGCGTTGTGTTTTGCGGGTCACGCTCAAGGTACATTGATTGTTGCGCGCTTGTGCTGTACTCAACTGACTGACTGTTGCTGACCCTCTGACTGACACAACCATCATCATTCTGCCACTCCCACAAAGCGCCGACAATCTGGCTGCTCGACTCTGTGATGAG
Source organism: Capsaspora owczarzaki ATCC 30864 (assembly GCF_000151315.2). Taxonomy (NCBI): domain Eukaryota; class Filasterea; order Ministeriida; family Capsasporidae; genus Capsaspora; species Capsaspora owczarzaki. The sequence goes on along the minus strand of NW_011887299.1, from coordinate 657,659 downwards.
CAGTGGCCAGCGACTTTTATTTCAGGCGATCAAGACCAGGCTCAGCGGTTGCACGTCATGCAGTTGCTGCGCTCGTTCCGATTGAGAGTTCTCGTTTCGACTGATCTTGTACGCGCGTTCTCGACGAGGACAACTTGATGCGCTCTGAACAATTTGTACTCACAGTTTTCGTTATTTTGTGCTGTTAGATTGCTCGTGGCATCGATGTCGATCGCATCAATCTTGTCATAAACTTTGATCTTCCTCGAGATCCAGAGACGTATCTCCATCGTATCGGACGAACAGGACGATTTGGTAGGTTGCAATCCGAGAGAGAGGATTGGTTTGGCCGTTGTGCTGGATTGACTGGGAGGTGTTCTGTTTGTTGTTGTTTTGTCGGCGGTAGGTACTTATGGAATCGCCATCACACTTCTCCTGGCATCCGAGCTCGACCAGCTCAACGACTTTGCTTCCAGTTTGCATGCGCAGATTTCTGATCTTCCAGGTAACTTGTCGCTCTGCGAGGGGACATGCGTCAAATAATTCTCACGACGCAATTTGTACCATTGCCAAACAGAAACCATGCCAAATACTTTGCATCACTTTGATCTGGGAGAAACCGAAAAGATTGCGGAAACCAAGTTGGCCAACCTCACTGTACGCAGTTTGCCCCAGCTGCAATGACTTTCGTTCTTTTTGAATTGCCAACTCTTCGAAACTGTAACAGAGCGAGGAGCGCTCAACCCTATACACGGAGGCTGCCATTCGTCCCAAACCTGCCAAGCATTCAAACCCACCACCCCTTCGTGGCACTTACTCGAAGCATCGTCAAGCCGCAAACCATCACCACCGGCACGTATTCTTCAGAGCCATCGTCCGACCACTCAATCGAATCCTCGCCCAGACGCGGCACCTACACGACTGGACGAGTGTCGGCGTTCGCACGGCTTGCGCCGGATAACACATCTCGATAGCATCCGCAGTCTGATAGCATCCGCAGTCTGAGACTCATTATTATTGTTTTTCATAGTAATTAATATTCTTTAGTCATTTCTTCCCAGTTTAAAGATCGGAACAAAAGCAGTTTAAAGATCGGAACAAAACCAGTTTACTTGGCAAACTGTCGGACCAGGGCAACGACGGCCTGACCAAGAGCATCGGTCTGCTCTCGTGTCTCAGCCTCAGCGTAGACACGCACAACATCTTCGGTGCCCGAGGGCCGAACGAACGAGCGACCCTTCGGGACTGCAGCAACAAGCTTGTTGATTTCAGCCTGCATGCCCGCGGGGCTGGTCAGCTCGCGCTCGGCATTGGTGGTTTGGAAGAGGGCACGGTTTGGAACTTCGACCTTGAGCTGCTTGTTCGGCAGGTCAGTGTACTGAGCGTCCCACTGATCGAGCGACCAGTGCTTGAAAGCCAAAATGGCCTCGACCATCAGCAGGTCGGAGATGGCATCGCCAACAGTCACGTTGATCACGTCCACAAAGTTTCGCAAGTCCTGGAGGGCCTGACGAGTGCTGGCATTGGCGCTGAAGGCGGATGAAGAGCAAAAAAACCCCAACAAGAAACAAAAACAACCAACAAACAATTCCAGAAACAAATCAGCAACACATACAAGGACACACAAACCATCACCGAATCCTGGTCGCAAGCAAAGGCTCACCTGACCAAGCCGGCATCAAGGACCTGAATCATGTGGTCGCTGAAAATGACCGTGCCGTGGCCGTTTGCTTCAAAGTAGACACCAATATCGTAAGCAAGAGCTTCGTGATGCAAATGCTTGACACCCGTCTTGGCACAGGGAGCAGGAACACCCTACACGCACAAGAGCCATGCGACATCGACCCACGCAACGGAGGAAGTAAGACGCAATATGAATGGTGATGATGGGATGAGTTACAATGCGCAAAGTCGAACGTACCAAAACCTTCTCCAGATACTGTGTCGAGCTGCCATTGGCATACGCAGTTTGGACAACACCAATGGTAATACCCTGCCGGATGCCAGCAGCTTCGAGGCGATCGATCAAGAACGCCGCGGCCAAAGTGGCAATCTTGTCACCGTCCAACAGATGGAACTTGGACTCTGTTCACACAGAAGCGTGCGCCAAGTAAGCACCAGAAGAAACACAAGGCGATCAATGCAATGTCAGGGTCGCTTCAATCCCAAAGCGCTGTGAGACTCCGCACCTTGGTCGGCGTAAAAGTACACGATACGATCAGCATCACCATCGAGCGACGCGTAGCGACCACCGGGACGCACAGTCACACCAGATGGGAAGGTCTGCTGAACTTTGACAAAGTCTGCACCGCACTGCGCACAGATACAGAAAAAATTCAAACAAAAAAAAAAAAAAAACAACAAAAAAACAACTGGCGGAATCAGTCTCAATTGCTGCAGGTCACCTTCAAAAGCCACAAAGCAGCATCTCTGTGAAATACATCCAACCTTGTCATTCAGAGCGCCAGCTGAGCCATCGTTGACCACCTCGGCCGCAAGACTCGAGGAGATGCGGGGAATGAGGGTGCGGAAGGCGCCAGCTCCGACTCCGTTGGCACCATCGACGGAAAGCGAAGCTGGCTTGAAGTCTGGATTGCCAGAAGCCGCCTATGAGGGGCATTGACAGGCAGCAAGGACCGAGAGGTCAGGATGACAAGTCAATACGAGAAGAACGAAATGACAAACCAAAAGAACGACAAAGAGAGATGAACAAAACGCACGGAAGCAATCAGCTTGTTAAAAGCATGGGCGAGCTTGTCAAAGTAGCCGTCCTCTGTGGGCTGACCGTAGAGATGCGTGTTGGCAAGCTGCTCGTTGCGAGTACGGGTCAAGTAATGCAGCTGGGGCGTCGTGAGCACTCCTGCATCAATGACCTCCGCGTTCAGCGCTCGAAGGCCATCCACAAGAGAGGCGACCAGTGCGGGGCCGCTTGGACTGTTCGCACATTGAAGCAAACAAAAGCGAAACGGGAAGAAATTCGTCAATCATCCTCGCTCACAGAATCATTCCCGCCCCCCCCCCTGCCTGCTGATCAACTGCGCGGGCGTTTTCATACCGAGTGTCACGAGCGACAATAACGCGTGGCACAATGTTCATGTCAATCTTGAGTTCGGCCGCAATCTGAGCCAGAACGGCGTCCAAATCACCGTTGGCCGCGTTGGTGACACGCGTGGCCAGGCTCTCCCACTGCGGCACGAGCATTTCACCGAGCGGCTCAACAATCTTGACGCCATTGTCCTGTGTTGACCGGGTAACGCAAGCGGAACGTGAGAAGCAGGAGAGCGTGGCAGCCAGACCGAGTCAAATAGCAGCCCTCAGTGCCAGCCATCCACACAACACGCCAGCAAAAAACACCGCACCGGCTCGGGATTGTGCGAGGCTGTGATCATGGTGCCAACAATCTTGCCACCAAGCGCGCGAGAACGCAGGGCTGCGACCAGGCCGACGCGGAACACGACTGGATCCATGATTGCGGCTCTATTGGCAAACGATAACCAGCAACGCACGACCGGGTTTGAGTGCTCCGTCCCGCACCACAAGAGGAAAACGACAAACAGCACATTGATGACGATAATGAACAGAGCCAAACAAAAAAAAAAGGGAGGAGGAGCAGAGTGTGAAAGGAAGCCGTCCCTCAAAGCGAGGACGAACAAATCGCGCGCTCCTACTCGGCAAGAACGAACTCACTTCATGCGGAAGCCAGCTGTGCCATACTCAAAGACGGCAGTCTCAGGCTTGGGATGGCGTGCACTTGCTGCTGCGACGGGAGAGAGGGACATTGTGTCTGTTGCTGCGTTTGAAACAATCGAAATCTGCAAACAAAAAAAAAAAAAAAAAAAAAAAAAAAAAGATGAATGAGTTTGACAACACGCTCAATCCAAAAACGTTTCAAAATGCAGTCACTGCTTAGTTTGTTTGTTGATGATCTTCAGTAAGGAGCAAACGAGTTTGTACGATGACAACAATTTTTTTCTTTCAACAACAACAGCATCCAACAAGATCTAACAAGATCCAACAACAACAACAACAACGTTCGGCTCAAGCTCAAATCGACTCGCTGGGCTTGAGGGCAGGATCGTAATAGTCGTAGACAATGAAGAAAGGGACGAGTCCACTTGTCGTATACTGGAATGCACGATGGTAAATGGATGCACAGCACTGGAAGCGGATGCTGTGATACTTGTACCGACAAAAGAGACTGCCGCGGTCGTTCAGGACAAGCCGAAAGTACGAGAGCGGCGAGCCAGAAAGCTTGTACGCAGCTTCAGCGATGTTGTCAAAGTTTCTGAGGTTGCAGGCGGCCTGGCGTGAGAGGCCCATGAGCTTGCAGTCGGGCAGCGAAACGTGCTCCTTCAACAAGGCCTCCCGAAAATTCTGCCAGTGGGGTGCGTACGCCAAAACAAGCTGCTGGTCGGTGACAGTCCCAACACACAACACAGCATCGCCGGCTTGGCGATGAGAATCAGGGCCGTTCTTCCGGTGGGATCGACCGGAAGCCACTTTGCTCAAATCGTACGCATTGGCATGCAAAAGCTCTGGATCGTCCGGTACAGAGGCCTCGAGTTGATCGATGCAGCTGGCATGGTGAGCGCTCATGAGCACAGGCATTTTGCGGTACACACGAGTGGCATCCTCGACAATTGGGAGTGGGATTTTCTCGACCTGGGTGATCCGACTTTTGCGAGAGATTGCCGCGTTGTCGTCGTCGTCAGCAACAGACAAACTCATTCGTCGTGTCACTGGCCCAGATGAAACAGGGCGATTCGACGGGTGTGAATGGTTTGGCGTGGCAAAACTCTCGGCGGGATGCGAGCTCACATCATCAACAAGGCGGTCACAGGCCGATTCAGCGTTCGACGAGGATTGATTTTGCTCGCGCGGGCGCTTCGTCTGCGCTTTGGGAGGAGCAGCATTCTCTTCCTCAAAGCGGCGTTTGGCGAGTTTGATGATTCTCCGATTCTCCATCTTGGCGCGCAAAATCGCCTCTTTCATATCCCGCTGAGTCGAGTGATGTCCGTTGGAAGCGAGGGAACACGTGGGCATAATCCGCACGTTGATGAGCCGGTGAGCGGCTAGGTTGAGCGGAGCAGAGGCAGACTCTAGTTCTTGAGGTTCTTCAAGCTCTTGTGGCTCTTGTGGCTCTTGTGGCTCTTGTGGCTCGTGCGTGTCGTGTGTCTCGTGCGTCTCTTGCGACTTCCAAGACTCAAGGGGCTCTTGGCCATCAACACGGAGATCATCCGCCTCAAGCAGCCCATCATCACGATCTTCGGGATCTTCCATAGCCACCGTTGTTGCCTTGGCAAACGCATGCGCGTAGCGTCTTGGGTAAGCAGCGGCAGAGGCAGCAACAGAATGCGTTGCCGGAATGGTCGATGCGGCGTGCTGGCTGTAGAGCGCTTGGTGAAGCGTGGATTGCCGAAAACGAACTGTTGGCTTCGGACGGCGCTTGGTTTGCCGCTTCTGCGGTGCCAGCCGTTGATGCTCCTCCTGCAAGAACGTTTGCTGCCGATGTGTCGTGCGAGCGAACGACGATTCCGCGTCAAGCTCTGGGAGTGCGGAAGCAAGCTGCGGAATTGGTGCGTGCGAATCCGGCAGCTGGCCACGACTCGGCGGCAGCTGCTCAAGGGGAGTCGTGTCGTTCAGAGCGAGGTCCACTTGGGCAGAGTCGTTGTTCGTGGTCGCGTCGGCGTCCAAACCTTCGTCTTCGAGGTTCTCAAAGAGGGCAGACAGGTTGGACGACGGAGCACACCGGGATCGTCGCTCACGCGAATCATCATCGACCCGTGATTCAGGCTCGGGGTCGAGATGGTCGTCGAAAGCGAGGTCCAGATCGACAAAGTCGTTAAAGTCGGCCGCTTCGTCCAAAAGCAAGAAATCGTTCAGCTCAAGGCCCGTCTGTCCCGCTTTCAAAGAGGCCTCGCTCTGCCCATGATTCTTCACAGCAGAGCGCAGAAACGCCTCAAAGCTCGATGGTGGCGAGCTTGGGCACTCTGGAGCGTCTGCATTCGTCTTGAGCAGCATGGCGGCGTCTTTGTTGTCCCAGAGCAAGACAGACTGCGAGCTGCGCTCTGGATGAGTGTGCAGTGCTGGTGCAACAGTGGTAGACGTCATCAAAGGCTCTGTGTGACGCCGATGCTGGTGTGGCAGCTGCTGCGGCTGCTGCTGCTGCGGCGGCGAGCGTGAAGGCTGGTGGACGATGGCGTCGAGCGCTTCGTCGTCGTCGTCGTCCACCAGCGAGACGATGAGAGGCGAGCGCGTCTTCGCTGCAGAGCTGCTGCTGCTGCTGCTGGTGCTGTTAGAAACGAGCGCCTTCGCAGAGTCAGCACGGCTGCCAGCCATTGGAGAGAGCAAGCACGGGGAGGCCTGCCACGACGACATGAGAGAAAATGAGTTTGGCGTTTTCCCGCGTTTTTTTTTTTTGGTTTTTTTTTTGGTTTCGGCTGGCTTGGTTTCTCAGGCTGTCCGTTGCCAAGGGCTTGTCGGCGTCCTTGGAAGTAGGTTGCTCGTGTTGTCACAGTGCACAGACGCGAGTCTGCCGAGGGGACGAGGAGAGAGAGCGAGAAAGCGAGCGATGAAACGCCAAAAAGAACAAAAGAAAAAATAAAAAAAGAAGGAAAAAAATATAAAAAAAATGAGTGAATCAGTTTCATGCAACCGTCCTGCAAATGGAATACAGCAAGTCACATTTTCGTTCGTGTGAGTGTGCGCAAGTGCCCCAAACCCCCCTGCAATGTGAACGCTAGCAATAGTCGAGCAATATATGGGGTCGGGCGAGGGGCGGGAGGCGCGAAGAGCGAATGTTTTGTTTTTGGGGGCGAGCGTGGATGCAACACACCGTTTCAAATTTTTGTTTGTTTGTTCGATCGAGCTGACACGGGATTGGCTTTGACAGCGCTTTGGAGCCCGAGCCCGAGCTGGCGGACGACGAGCCTGGCCACAAAACGCACAAATACGAGTTGGGAAGGAAAAGAAACGAACAAAAAGAGCGAAACTGCGGTTTTATCCTTTTTGTCAAGTTCCATTACAGCCAAAATCATCCATTTATGTGCACCAAAGTAAGAATTCGACAGACACACCAGAACCGCTGGTCTTGGTTGCAGAGCGATATCTGATGGAACCAAAGAAGACCAGAACGAGTGCGCCTAACGCTGTTGCTGTTGTTGTTGCTGTTGTTGCTGCTGTTGTTGCTGCTGCTGCTGTTGCTGTATTAGCTGCTGCTGATGTCGAGTGCAATTGCCTCATACTGCCGATCGCTGAGGATGCGGCAGCGAACCGCAATGCTGTTCTGTTGGAGTGGATAGAGCAGGACAACTGCCCGATGTTGCTTCATAATGCAAAAGACGGCCTGTCAAAAAAAAAAAAAGTGTCCAGCAACGTTAGGAGTGTAACACACACAACCAACCAATCGGCCATCCAAACAAAAATAATGAAGGCGAGCCTCACCTTGTTTTGCTTGGACAGGGCGGTAAAAAATCGCAGAAATCCTTCTGTCGAGGCTTCGCTTGGCATCATTTCGCAATCGAGACTTGGCCAAGTCTCAAACTTGTCAAAATAGCTCAATGGCCACACTAGAGCTGGCAGCAGCACCTCTGGCAAAGAGCCGAGCGAACTACAATCACGATGCGCGACGGGTATTCGATCCAAAGGCACAACACATACCAATCCACAAGCCCCGTGATGAGTGATCGACAGATCTACACGTTCGCCGCCTGCATGAAGCTCTTACGGGAGGGCTGGATTCTTTGTGATGGCGATCAGATCAAACTCTTGTGAAGGAAGCTGGGTCTAAACCGCAAACCAAGAACCAAAGTCAAACATAACCAGAATGACATGAAGCAGGGGGGGGGGAGGCGCGCACAGCAAGAACAACAATTTGGAACATACAGAAGGGGACGTCTTGAGCTTTCCAGTCCATAGCTGGCGGGACTGTTGAAGATACATCTGGTGGAGTTTCTTCAGCTCCAACTGTAATTGTTGCCGTTGCTGTTGTTGCTGTTGCTGCTGCAGCTGTTGTTGTTGCTGTTGCTGTTGCTGGAGTTGCTGCTGTTGTTGCGACTGCTGTTGTTGAGCCTGCTGTTGCTGCTGTTGTTGCATTTGTTGCATTTGTTGCTGCTTCTGCTGCAGTTGCTGCTGTTGCAGCTTTTGCTGCTGTTGCTGTTGCTGTTGCAAAACCAAGTTGAATTCCAGGTTTGCCGTTGCTTGTGCTTGCTGGGGAGTTTGTTGTGCTTGCTGATGCAAGGTCTGTGGAGGCTGCGGTGCTTGTTGCCTTTGCAACTGCTTTTGAAGCAACGCGAGCTGATTCGCCTGAGCGATTGCCGAAGCGTCTCCTGCTTCTGCATGACAAAGAGGCCAAACCAGACGTCAATATGAAGAGAGTCAGGGCAATGCCTGACAAAAAAACAACAACAAAAAAAGGAAAGCAGAAAAAGAAAGAACAAAATAACAACAAGACAAACAACCCCTCCAGATATCCACAGTACGTACGAGAAGCTCCATGAAGTAGCGGCGATGCAGCCGGCAAGTTGACCCCAACAGTTGCAGGAAGCGCCCGTTGTGCATTGACTCGGGCACGAATGTTGTGTAAAAGTGCTTGTTGTTGCGGATGCAACATGCCAATGTCGGCTGGGGACAGGTGCATTGCGTCAATGGTGTCGATGCATTTCGCCATCACCTCCATCGTGACGTCCGCGGCTTGCAGCTTGCCAATTTCACCCAGCAACGCGAGAAAATGCGGCGAGCTGGCGTCACCCGCAGGTTGCCCAGGTTGGCGACTCGGACGCAAACCGGCAGCTGCTCGTCCTCGCGGCGTGGCTGCTGGCTGACTGGGCGCTTTCAATGCAAACTGCATGGGGACGGCTGTGGACGACGAAGCCGCTGCAGCATCCACAGCCGGAACGGAAGGTTGCTGCTGCTGTTGCTGCGGCGGTTGGAACATGTTGGCTGTTCGCTGTTTCAACAACTCGACTTGCTGCTGGGCACGCACGTGTTCGGCAGCCGCGGCAGCCGCCGCTGGATTGGCAGGTCGCGTTGGGGGACCAAGTGGGCCTGTTTGTCGCTGCCCTTGCTGCTGAATTTGCTGCTGTTGCAGCAGGACTCTTTGAGCAAGCCATTGTTGTTGCTCATCCAGTGTGGCGTGAGATGGTCGAGCTGAAGGAGCGCCGCCAGGCGCCACAATCGCGTTTGCACCAAAGTGCTGAGCTGCAGCAGCGCCTTGATTTGGCGTGCTCCCTGGGAGGACAGCAGGGTTTGAGCCATGGTGAAGGGTAGGTTGCCCGCTGAGATCCATTGCTGAAGGTCCAACGCTGCCGGTCGCGGCGGGACGTGCTTGCACAGCCGCCACCTCTGGCTGGTGTGGAAACGGCGCACCGCCCGCGGCGGTTCTCGAGGGTATCGCGTGCTGCTGCTGCTGCTGGGCCATGGCAGAGGCACCAGCAGCCCCAACAACAGCGGAATTGGCAGAAGGAATCGCCTTGCCTGATTGTGCTACTGCAGCATTGGTATTGCTAACTACGGGGACGGAGGTCATAAAGTTTGCCGGCACGGGAAAGCCGCGAACGATCGCTAAATGTTGCTCCAAAGTGGCAATCGAGGTCGTCACCTCCGTAGGTATGCTGCTCTCTTCAAACAACGCCCGAAGACTCGGCAACTTGCGAGGCGCGATGACGGACAGACTGATGCGTTCCTTGACCAGGAGCTGAGCCAAGTGAGAAAGCGGGCCAAGAGCCGCAGATGCCGGCTTTTCGGCCAAGTCACTGTCAAATGGTACGTTCAGCACGGGAGCATCGAGAGGAGCCGAGTTTGCCACCAGGATGCACAGCTTGAGAGTGGATGGGGAGCTGTCCATCGTCATCCAGCGGTTGTTTGTCGCAACAACAACAGCAGCAGCACCACCACCACCACCACCACCACCAGCAAGTGCTGCTGCGTGTTGTTCTGTTGGCACAACTCCGACGGACGTATCCATCGGCGACAAGTCCGACTTGCCATTCGACAGAGACGATTTCGAATGCTGCTGCGTTGTTGACCCGGCTCTTCCAGATGACGACGACAACGAAGCGTGGCTTGCATTCGCAGCAGCAGCAGCAGCAGGAGGAGGAGGAGGGGCGAGCATCTTGTACGCTGCCGTCAATGCATCGCCAAGCATGCTGAACTGCAACCCGCCGCCAGCAAACTCGATGGCAGCGAGGTCGGCCTGGAGCTGAGCGACCTTGTCGGTGAACGGGAAGACGGTCAGCGGGGCCTCTCCGCAGCCAGGCATCCCGCCAAACTGGATGAGCGCAAACTCGCATCTCGGTGCCAGGTTGCGGACGTGCGCCACCAGGCGGTCGAGATAGGTGGTCTTGAGTATTGGGAACTGGGCGTGCAGCGCTGCAGTCGCGTCCACCACGAGCACCTGCCAGTTTCCAGCAAGATTTCAACAAGTCACAAAAAGAAGGAAGGTCCATAGGAAAAGTCAGTTGAGTGATAAAGTCATCAAAGAATGGATGGATGGGGGTTGTTCAATGAGACGGATGGTCAGGAGTGTATGGGACAAGATTGGGGGTTTCTGCCCCCGCTCACACGACCTCCAATCAACACTGCGCTTAGGGAGTGAAAACAAGGTATCAAGTGATCATAATAGAATACAACAAGTGGAAACGCACCACGCGGACCAGCTTGAGAGACACAGCTGGCTGCATTGGAATCGGAGGGCGGATGAGGACTGAGCTGCTCAGATTTTGAGGCGTGGTGACTGCTCAAATCACAATGGTCTTGACTGAATTGAACTTGAATTGAATTTGAAGAAAAAGGGGGGAGGGGTTTGTATGTGCACATGTTTAATCTCAACCACCCCCACTCGCAACCAAATGCGTTTGTTGGAATACAATTATGCTTGCTGCTGTTGCGAGGACGAAGCCGCTTCATCATCATCACTCTCGGGCTCTCGATAAGAGTAGTCAATGTCATCAGGACCAATATCGCTCTCTTGATCCGAACCATCGCCTCCAAAGCTGTGGTCGTCGCCGCCGTCGTCGAACACGAGCGGAGGGGGCAGGGTTGCAACGCACTTTTCGAGGAACTGAAAGTAGGCAAACTGCTGTCCAAAGTCCATGTCGTACCAAAAGTTGACGGCAATCACGCGCTTGGCGTCAAAGACCTGCGGCGTAGGAGGCAGCTCGTCGGAATTGGCCGGGTTGGCAACGGGCGTTTCAATGTACGACTCGGACTGTTGGACGTGATGGTACCACATTGCAGGCAGATACAGGACATCGCCGCGACGAATGGTGCAACGCAGCGGGGTTGCATGGTAGCAGAAAAGGGGAAACTCTTGCACGTGGCGATGTTGGTTGACGAGCAGAGGGTCGACGGGAATCCAGGGAATGGTGGGGCAATTTTCAAACGAGTCTGCCTCAGCGTCAGCGGCGCCTGTCGTTTGGGGCGCAGGCGCTGGGGTGCTACTGTCACCAGCAGCTTCCGTTGGCGCAGAAGAAGAAGAAGGCTCATCGTCGCTTGTTTGCTTGGGCTCTGGCACAATGTCCCACCGCACAACCCGATTGTCCGCCGCCGAATCTCGGACGGGAACGTAGCGACAGCACTTGCACTCTCGATAGTACAGGTATGGCACGTCTGTGGGCGGGTAGATGGTGAATGTTTTGCTTCCAGCCACGACGGCGTACAAGTTCTCGTAGTGATCCTTGTGCAACGAGGTGACCGACTGGGCATCTCCAATCCAGATGTTGGCCGCATCTGGCTTCATGCCTGTTGAGGGGTGTTGTGCCGTAGGCATATCAAGGGGCAGATGCAAACGTGAGTGACAACAAAAGTGAACAATCAAGATGAATAAAGCCACGACAAAACGCCATCCTACCGAGAGCCTCGGTGGCGAAAGGAAGGTCGGGCGTGACATCGTCCAAGAGTGATGAAAATTCAGAAGTGAGGTTGCCGTTTTGTTTGGAAACGTAGGCAATCTCGGCGTCGACATCCATCTTGTTCTTGTCGAAGGACACTTTGCCCTTGTTATCTTCGAGCAGCTTGAGAAACGCAGCGAATGTCATTGTGCGCTCTTCCGGCATGACAAACAAGTCTTCCTTCAAGATGGCGTCGGCGTAGCCATTCGGAGTGACTGAATCGAACGTGGAGAAAAGAGAAACGGGTGAGATGCGGCAGAGAAATCAACCTTACAACCACAGTATCGCGTCCTATCGACAGCATGATTTGCAAAATAGCACTAGTCATTGAAGCATCATCATTGTCTTGAGACGACCGACCTGCCACTGTGACGGGATTGTCCTTGAGCTTGTCGACGAGATAGGCGTCCGTCCAGCGCTCGAGTGCAGGCCAATGGTCGATCGCTCCTGTTTCGCAATGTTCATGTTTGAATTCAATGACGAGCGACAACGGGAAGGTATACAAGGTGTCATGCCAGAGATTGAGTTGGAGACTGAGCTCGTCCATGTGTGTGTGTCTTCCAGGGTTTTCAGTCTCAAGTTCAAAGGTCATCTGCAAGTTTGTCAAATGGAGGACATTTCATTGAACACACCTGTGATGATGACGGGCTTGTTCTTGCTGACATAGTCGCGGTAGAAGACGAGCGGCGAGGGCACTGGGATCCGGTCAATCGTCTGCGACGTAACATGGAAGTCTACCAGGTCAAGCTCAAGCTCAAGTCAGTCCAGCATCAAAACTCCACTTCAATTGCGTTATTATTGGATTCTCAGATTTGAACCAATTGTTTTTGGATGTTGATCAACAACGCAAGCAGGAGCGTGCCGACCTCGAATGCTTTGGCGGAGTGTCTGAAACACGTCCGTTTGCTTTTGCGTCGAAGGCTCCATTACGAAACTACTGTGAAAAGGACTGAGCAGCTCAGATGTATTCTCAGAGATACTCTATCATGCTTCTGACGGAATGGGTGCTTGGCCACAGAACGTGAGGTTGGTGCAAAAACCAATGGAATCAGTCTCAAACTTTGAGATCAGTAGACGTTGCAATGAGCCAATTCTCTTCCCTCCTTCCCTCTTCTCCAGAGCCAGCTGCAAGGTCACAGGTAATCGCGGATAGTGTAATAACTGCCCTGCTACAAAAGAGACGCTCTTCCGTCTCAGCTTGCCAAATAAATCAGCTCGCTTTTTGTTCGTTTTGTTACATTTTAATCCTCCCACTTCGAAGCTCATGAACGCAATTACAAAATCAGGATAATCAGAACAAACTCAATACAGTTCAAATGAAGATGTGCAATGTCACAGCTCACTCTTTCTGCATTGCTGTGACGTAGGTTTGGTTTGTTCACAAAATCTCATAACAACGCTCTCGTTCAATCTCGTTCAAGATCAGCCGTTGCTTGCTTGCTTCTGAGGGCCGCTGTTGGGCTGTCGTCCCAACAACTTTGGAGGGCAGCTGGTGGACTGTCGGTTCACCAAACGCGAAGCTGAGGTGGGAGGGGGGGGGGCGGAAGGAAGGGAGGGAGGACTGTCCGATTGTAATGCGTGAAGCTTGTGACAGACTGATCAAACAGCTTGTGCCTTGGGGCATGGTGGGGCATGGCTGCTGCTGCTGCGGATGTTGGAGTGACAAATAGAATCGTCTGCAAAGTTGCTCAGTGCAGCAGCAGCGATCAGAGACTGGTGAGCAGGGTCGAAATCGCTCAGAGAATCCACTCACTCTTTGTGATTGTTGTGTTCAGGTTTGCCATGTCGCTGTCTTACGAGGCGATGACGCCAGAACAGCGGAAGTTGTATGAGAAAGTCAAGAATGCGAGTGGCGAGCTCGAGTAAGAGAGCAAAGATAAAATCAAACAGCCGAAAGTGCTGAATTATGACACTGACACAAACCGACAGTTTCCGTTTCATAATGTTTGGTGATGCCGGAGCGCAAGCAATCGCTGTAGCACTCAAGGTGAACACAACGCTCACCAAGATCGAGTAAGTTGGCTGCCTGTGATGAACGAGATGGTGCGACAGATCAGGGCAGCCGAGTCGAGGCACTAACGAACGCTTGACAGTCTGCACGGCAATCAGATTGGTGAGGTTGGAGCACAGGCAATTGCTGAAGCACTCAAAGTGAACACGACGCTCACCAAGCTCTAGTAAGTTGACTGGCAGTTCTGAATAAGATCGAGTGACGAATTCGTCTTGCCGAACCGTGGCACTGACAGGAGCGTGACAGCCTGCGCGGCAATCGGGTTGGTGATGCTGGAGCACAGGCAATTGCTGAAGCACTCAAGGTGAACACAACACTCACCAAGCTCTAGTAAGTTGACTGCCAGTGATGAATGAGATGGTGCGACAGACCAGGGCAGCCGAACCGTGGCACTAACGATAGCTTGACAGCCTGCAGTACAATCAAATTGGTCATGTTGGAGCGCAGGCAATCGCTGACGCACTCAAGGTGAACACGACGCTCACCCAGTTCGAGTAAGTTGACTGGCAGTGATGAATGAGATCGAGTGACGAATTCGGGTTGCCGAACCGTGGTGCTCACGTCGGGTTGGCAGCCTGCAGGACAATCAAATTGGCAGAGTTGGAGCGCAGGCAATCGCTGACGCACTCAAGGTGAACACGAAGCTCACCCAGTTCGAGTAAGTTGACTGGCAGTGATGAATGAGATCGAGTGACGGATTCGGGTTGCCGAACCGTGGCACTGACAGGTGCGTGACAGCCTGCGCGGCAATCAAGTTGGTGATGTTGGAGCGCAAGCAATCGCTGAAGCACTCAAGGTGAACACGACGCTCACCCAGGTCAAGTAAGTTGACTGGCAGTGATGAATGAGATGATGTGACAGATCAAGGCAGTCGAACCGTGGTTGCTGACAATAACTTGACAGCCTGCACAACAATAAGTTTGGCGAGGTCGGAGCGCAAGCAATCGCTGAAGCACTCAAGGTGAACACTGTCCTCACCCAGCTCATGTAAGTTAACGCCAGCAATGAATGAGATGGTGCGACAGATCAGGGCAGCCGAGTCGAGACACTCATGATGGTTTGACAGTTTCAGCACGAATTCGATTGGTGTTGCTGGAACACACGCAATTGCTGAAGCACTCATGGTGAATACAACGCTCATCCAGCTCGAGTAAGTTGGCTGCCAGTGATGAATGAGATCGAGTGACGGATTCGGGTTGCCAAACCGTGGCACTGACAGGAACGTGACAGCCTGCCCGGCAATCAAGTTGGTGATGTTGGAGCGCGGGCAATCGCTGAAGCACTCAAGGTGAACACGACGCTCACCCAGCTCGAGTAAGTGGCCTGCCAGTGATGAATGAGATCGAATGACAGATTCGGACTGCCGAACCGCGGCACTGACAGTAGCGTGACAGCCTGCGCTACAATCAGATTGGTGATGTTGGAGCGCAGGCAATCGCTGAAGCACTCAAGGTGAACACTGCCCTCACCCAGCTCATGTAAGTTAACGCCAGCAATGAATGAGATGGTGCGACAGATCAGGGCAGCCGAGTCGAGACACTCATGATGGTTTGACAGTTTCAGCACGAATTCGATTGGTGTTGCTGGAACACAAGCAATTGCTGAAGCACTCATGGTGAATACAACGCTCATCCAACTCGAGTAAGTCGCTTGATCAGCCAGATTCAGACGAGTTCTTTCACTCAATGTCTCAACAGTTTGGACTCGAATCGGGTTGGTGACGCTGGCGCTCGTTCCGTCTCAGAAGCACTCCTAAAGAATACGACCTTGCAAAATCTCAAGTACGTGCTTCAATGTTGAATGCCCACCAACTGCGCAACTCACTGCGCAATCGTTAGTCTGTGGCTTAATCAGATCAAAGACGCTGGCGCTCGTTCCATCTCAGAAGCACTCCAAAAGAATACGACCTTGCAAAATCTCAAGTAAGCCGTTTCAGTGTTGAAAGCCCAGAACTGTTTTACTCACTGTGCAATCGGTAGTCTGGCGGAAAATCGGATTGGTTATGTGGAGGAAACGGTCTTGCGCCACAGTATCCATCCAACCTTGCAATTGTAAGTTTTACGCTTCGTCCGAGTTGTTCACCAACGAACCTTTCTGCCCTCACTTTTCCTGCTAAATTCAGACACATTGCTGACCAGCGTCGATCTGGTTCTGTTCGATGCCGGGAAGTCCGCGTGGTCGTGCTTGGCGATCCTTCAGTCGGCAAGACCTCGCTTGTTAGGGGAATCGCCGACGGTTACGTGCGACAGGCGTTCTCCAATATATTCAGTATTGCCAATTCCACCGATGGCATTGACATTTCGACAGTCGTTCTTCGTGAGAAAGACGAATCCATGATTTTGATCGTTTGGGATTTCGCTGGTCAAGAAGTTTATCTGGTTTCGCACCAGTTCTTTCTTCGTGAACGAACAGTCTACCTGGTCTTGTTTGACGTGCGTGAAGACTTGTCACTCAATTCGCGCCTTGCCTTTTGGCTACGCAGCTTGCACGCTTGCGTTCCAAACGCCGATATCATTCTCGTTGGAACACACATTGATGATCCGTCATACACTTCGGAGCGGCAGCAAGAGCAAAAACAAAATCTTGCCAATCTGCTCAGCACCCTGAAAGAATCAAGTGTTTCGTTTAACGTGCGTTCGACCGTCTACATCAACGCGCGGAACTCAACAGGGGCCCCGAGCATGCCGGAACTCAAGACTGCATTGTTTCAAGCGGGACAAGACATGCCGTTTTACAATCGGCTATTGGATGGCCAATACCTTGAGCTCAGAGACTCGCTACGAAAGCGAGCTGATCAGTTAGTCGCCCAAAACAAACCGCCTCTCTGTCGATGGCATGAAATTGTCGAGCTTGGCCAGTCACTGCGTCTCAGCGGGCGAGCAATCGATGCATTCATGGAGCTCTTGCGTTTTCAAGGCTGGGTCGTTTTCCACCGTCTCGCAAACTCTGCTACACAAGACACGTCCAATGTTCCCGCGCTGCAACCTGCAACTCTCCTCGCTTCGATGAACGATATAGTCATCTTGAACCCTCAATGGTTCACGACAACAGTCCTGACTGGAGTGATTACTCAGAAACCTCAAGATCGATGGGTCAAAGATGGCATTGTGACTCGCAAGGATCTGCTTCGAAACGCTTGGAAGGGCATCGATTCTGCGATTTGTGATCAGTTTGTGCTGCTCCTTCAGCGATACGAGCTCTTGTACAAGATCGATGGCGATCAGCCTGGAACCGATTCTGGCACTCGCTATGTCATCCCTTCGTACCTGCCAGCTTACGAGTTTGACTCTAGTAGATGGTCACTGAAGCCTGCAGCGGGCGAGCCGCATGAAGTTGCTATTGTGATGGAGACCAAGTTTTTGCTGGAGGGATTTTTCTCGAGGCTGGTTGTGCGCTTTCACGAGCGGAAATTCCGTTTGACGGCGTGGAAAGATGCTGTTCTGGTCAATTATGGCGGTCCTCGAGCACTGCTACGTGTTCATCGCAACGCTTCCAATGTGCGCCTCGAGTTTACCGCTCGCGGGAAGCATCCAGAGAGGCTGCTTCCAACTCTGATTGAGATTCTTGACAAGCTCAGCGCGGATTGGTATCCTGGAATCTCGTGGAAAACCTACCTGCGCTGCCCCATGCACGAGCCTAATGACAAACCATGCCTGTGGACACTACGACCTCAAGTTCGGGATGCGGTTATCAACGATGAGCAACCTTTATCTTGTTCGCACACGCACATCACGTTTCCAAAGGAGGAATGGCTTCCAGTTCTCAGCTCGCTTTTGCAACGTCGCTTGAACGCTGTTTCGCAACCCACACCGGAGGATATCGAAGCGCAACGGCAACTCGAGCCGCAACCGGCACCGGCGAGCGAGATCCAAACAGCAGCCACGCAAGTTGCATCACTTGTCGCAGCTCAATTGCAAACGCAGCTTCAAGCTTTTGCGACTACCAATGCGCAACATTTTACCAACTTTGCGACTGAAGCAGCAAGGAACTTGAAGAGTTTCCAGGAGGCTCTGGACGTCGTCTTTGGATCAATTCCAAACGAGGTCAAAACCAATTCTGTCGAGTTCGACAAAGTTCTGAAGCGCATTGATGAGCTTGCCGACAGCTTGATTTCGCGGCTGGACACGGCAGAATCTTTGCAAAAGGAGCAGAGAAACGAAATCGCTCGTTTTTTCACGAGTCAAGTCCAAATGCAACTGGACTTGCTGGACAAACCATGCCCCTTGTTGTTTGTCGTGATGCCTCCGGCTGCGACCCGGAACTGGTTTTCCAAGCTCAAAGAACTTTACAAGTCACGCCACACTGCGCACCTGCTGTGTGCCCACATGAATTCCAACAATCAGCCCGAGTGGCATCGTATCGACAGTCATCCTGGCTACGAAATTGCCAAGTTTTCAAAGTGGCTGAAAAAGTATGGCCCCCGTGTTCGCAGCCTGCTTGAGTTTGTGCGTCCGTTCCTGAAAGCAGCCAGTTTGGCTCCTGGTGGACCAGATGTAACGGATGCGGTTGATTCAGCCAGTTCTGCTTTGGAAGACCCGCTCGAGGCTCTGCCCTACTTGCAAAGATTGCTCGACCACGCCGATCAGAAAAGGGGTTCCAGCGCGAAAGGAAAGCAACCAGCGCCTGCATCTGCTACTTCCTCAGAAGTCACACACTCGTCCCAAGAGGCAGCAAGGGAATGGGCTGCTTTCCTGTCCAAGAAAGACGAGTACAAGTCCTTTGCCAGTTTGGAGCGAGCTGTTGTGCTCAGCACGGGTGAGGTTCGTTGGGTCTGTCCGAAGCATGCGCAAGAGCCCATCTATCGCACCAGCTCTATTTCGAACAGCTCGTCCGCCGGCTCCTCTAGCAATCCTACAAGCAGCTCTTCCAGTGGCAACGTTGCTAGCAGCTCGTCCAGTGGCAATGCTACAAGCAGTTCCTCCGCGCCATCCACTTCAACACCGTGATGCAGGCACGTCGTGTTTTGTTTTCACTTGCCGTCAAGATTGTGCTGTTATGTCTGATTCTTTTCAATTGTGTGCATGTGTTGATGTTCAATACAAATTTGATCCTCTTTTTCTGCTTTGTGTTGAACAGTGCAAAAGTCACGAAACACAACAAGAGAGATGCCAATTATGCTGCGTGGCCACATGTATAACAGAGTTATTGAGCGATCCTACACAGCGAGAAACATGGGTCGGGGTGAGAAAACGAACAGGTTGCTCGAGGTTTCATCTTTGTTTGACTTCCTTTGATTAAAGCCACAGTTTCCAAACCAACTCAACAACCATTCAAATTCTGATTTTCCATCCATTGAAACCAATTCATTCACAAAACAAAATCCGACGAAAAGAAACAAAAGCTCAGTTTTTGATTTTTTCTTTTTTGTTTAGGTTTGTATTTTTTTTTTTTTTTTTTTTTCGCTGCTTGTTGTTGACTTTTTATTTTTTATTTATTTTATTTTATTTTTCATTGCAAACGCATTCTGTTTGTTTTATTTTTTTCCTGTCTGTTTTTTTCTGTTCGTTTGTTTTCTGCGCGCAACAACAAAACCGCGACATGCAAACACACTTCATCGCATCGCTCATTGCGTTGCATGGTCGTTGCTGACCTTGACGAGCGAGCACGACAAGCGTGACGCTTTAGATCTACGCTCTCGTCCTTTTTTTTTTTTTTTTTTTTTTTTTTTTTCGTTTTGGTGTTTGGAATCGCACTTTTTGTTCCAATCCGTTCTGTGTTCCGACAAACACCCGACAACAACCATCAACGTGCTACTCTCATTGTGTGCTGTGCAATGAAAAAAAGCGACCACACACGCGACGAAACGCATCTCGAAGAACTGTGCATCAGAAAAAAAAGAAAAAAAAGAAAAAAAAAAGGCACTTGTTTGCAATTGCTTTGTTTGGAGGCCTTTTTTTTTTTTTTTTTTTTTTTTTTTTTTTTCGCTTTGTGTTGCGTGATTTGAGCGATTTTGGTGTGATTCTGGAGATGTTTGGCTTTTTGTGTGATTTGAGATTGAGTGTGATTTTGAGATTGAGTGTGAATGTTAACGTCAAAATGCAACGCGTTTGAGAGCGTCAACAGTGATAAAAGTGAGGGATTCTGCAACGCACTGATCGTTTCATTTCGACTTGACTGATTGACGGCAACTCGATTCGCCACCCCAGTTAGCACTGAAACCACAATGATGAACACAATGTAGAAAGCCCAAAAAACAGTTGTCAATAATGAAAGAGAGAGAGAGAGAGAGACGTCCAATGCAACGTTCAGTCTCGAATCTGAAACCTTCACTGAACTTTCACTGACTTTCGCTCTGACTTTCTTTCTCTCTGACACAGAAACCAACAAAAGTCATACAAAGTCGAAATCATGCCGCTCGTCCCCGTCTACACGCAAACCGTCGAATCCGTGCTCCTGGGCATTGGCGAAGGCATTACGCAGCTCATGATCATTCAGGAGCAGGCTGCCAAGGCGAACGCAGCCATGCCGGATCTCACAGGCCCTGCTGCGAGCGTGTCGGCCGCCATCCTCAACCTGGCAAAGGAGGCTCGCTCGCTCTCGGAGGAGACGGATGACGAGCAGGTCCGTGTGGACTTGAAGAAGGCCTCGACGATTGTCGACCAAGCCGTCAACGACCTCAATTCCGCTGCCGCCAAGCTCAAGGCTGCACCGACCGACAAGACTGCCTCTCTGCAGCTCGTGGAAGGTGGTCGCGGCACTGTCAACGGAACGGCTGCGCTTCTCGACGCCTTTGACCAGTCGGATGTCCGAAACATTCTCAAGCAGGCCCAGGTTGTCCTCTCCCAGCTGGAGACCATGCGCCCCTGCAAGACTGAGGCAGCCCTTGTCGACGGCGTGCGCACAATCTCGACCCAGTTGCTCGATCTGGCCCAGCTCACCGAGGAGCGCCAGCAGTCGCTGACCCTCGCCAAGCTCAAGCAAGAGCTGGTCGACGCCAACGACGTGCTCCGCAACCAGTCGCCCTCCATTCTGCTTGCCCTCAAGCTGTACATTATGAACCAGTCGTCCCCCGATACTGCCACCAACCGCGACAACTCGTTCAACCGCCTTCGCGACTCGGTCAACGAGATTACCCGTCTCGTCCAGCTCAAGTACTACGGCGTCGACGACAAGGCCAACCCCACCATGGGCACCGCCTTTGAGAGCCTCCAAATGCAAGTCGCTCGCATTGCTGCCAACCCCAACCTTGCTGCCGCCGCACTTGCGCCGCACGGCGACTTTGCCCGCCAGCTCGACGTCATTGTGCAGCAGGCCCAGCAGCAGGCGAACGCTCATGCGTCCTCGCCCATGCGCGCCGACATTCTCGGCCACATGCAGCGCGTCCAGGCCATTCGCGACGAGGCTGCCCAGCTTGCCGAGCGCATCAAGGCCAACCCGAGCGACGAAGTTGCGCAGGCTCGCTTTGCCGAGCTCATGGACGAGCTTCCCCGCGAGCTCCGCCTGCTCGAGAAGGCACTTGCCGACGACGCCATCCACGCCCAAATGGCCGTGTTTGCCAACGTTGCCGAGCCGCTCTCTGCGATCGTGCAGGCAGCCCAGAGCGGCAACGCTGCTGACGTCAACGCGGCCGGCGTTGAGCTCCAGAGCCAGACCGCCACGCTGGTCAAGGCGTCGCGAACGGTTGCTTCCAACGCTCCCGACTCGGAAGTCAGCAAGGAGATTAACACGCTGTCCAAGCAGCTTGAGGATCTCGTTCCCCAGATTGTCGTTGCCGCGCGCCTTGTGGCTGCCAACCCCGACGACCAAGCGGCTCGTGCCAACCTCGACCTGCTCATGAAGAGCTGGGACAGCAAGGTTGCCCGCCTCAACGAGCTTTCCGAGCAGGTCGCCCAGCCCCACGCCTTCCTCGAAGTCGCCGAGCGCACCATTGCCGCCGAAGTTGCCAAGGCCAAGGCCGCCGTCACCGCTCAAGACAAGCCCAGCTTTGACAAGGCCGTCAAGAACATTAAGGCAACCGCCGCTCGTGCCGGTCGTCTTGCTGCTGCAGAGGAAAAGAACACTGACGATGCCGATTTCCGCAAGAAGATGGCCGAGCGTCGTGCGCGTATTGAAGCCTGTACGTTGATGTTGATGTGGTTTGTGTTTTTGGCACGCCTCTGCTTTCGATTCTGACATGTCACATGTTATACTGTTTGTTTTTGTGTTGTCTCTGCTACTCTTGCTCATCAAAATCGCAGCCATCAACGGCTTGGAGCCGACCATGAACAAGGCCTTCACCTCCCGAAACGCTGCCGATATCGACGCTGCAGTGCAGCCTGTTACCTCGAGTGTCTCGGAACTCAAGAAGGAGATTGCCCAGTCTCAAGGCATCGAGGCTTCTGGCTCTGGCTCTGGCGCAGGTGCTGCTGGCGCCGGCAGCTCACAGGCTGGCTCTGCCTCTTCGACTGCCATTGCCAACGAGGTTCGCAAGTCAGAGGAGAAGCAGGTTGCGGAAATTGCTGCTGCCGCCGGCGTTTCTCCCCAAGCTGTTGCCAGCCATCCCATTTCTGTAGGGGTTTTTTTTTCCTTCGACGTTCGTTTTTTTTTTTCTTGTTTTTTTTAAAGGGGGGGGGGTGGGCAGTGTTTTTTCACCTTTCAGTTGTGTGTCGATGACAGATTGCTGCAGGCAACCTCAAACTTGTCGCCAGCCGATGGGACGCCAAGAACAACGCCCTCGTGCAGGCGGCCGACAAGATTTCGGAAAAGATGCGCACCATGGCGGCATTCTCCATGCAGCCCAACAACAAGAAGGACATGATCGACATGGCCAAGTCGATGGCTAGCGAGGTTGCCGAGATTGTCAAGCTCGCCAAGGCCGCTGCCGAGCAGTGCTCCGACCGCCGACTGAAGGCCAACCTCCTGCAGCTGTGCGACAAGATCCCAACCATCTCGACCCAGCTGCGTATCATTGCCTCTGTCAAGGCTGCCAACCCAAGCGACAGCGACGCCGAAACCCAGCTTATTGCCGGCTCCAAGAACCTCATGGATGTCGTCACCGAGATTGTCAAGGGCACCGAAGCTGCTTCGCTCAAGTCGTTCTCCAGCGTTGCCTCCACCGCAAACGTCGCACTTCAGTGGAAGCGCAAGGCTCTTGGCCATTAATTCATCTTCTGCGAGCTCTTTTTTTTTTTTGTTTGCTTACTTGACTGCCTTGACCCCCCTCCTCGCTTTGCTTTTGCGTTCTGTTGTACTTTTGTGTATTGTGCCGCTCTTTGTCTTTTGTGTTTGACTTGTGTCTTTTCTCCACCAACCAAAATTTGTGTGGGCTTGGCTCCCAACTTTATCAATTTCGGTGTTTGATGTGCTTTGCCATTAAATGGAGTCGTTTATGAACAATGCAAAATCGTCGCGTTCAACGCAAACGCAACGTAACAGCAACACGTGAATCGATGGTGATACAGTTTAACTAACTCATTGGTGCAGCAGAGTTGTGTCAAACAGCCGGTACTTGCGCGCGAACGGCAACTCCGGATTTGGCGCGTACGACATTATGCAGCAATCCATCCACCCGACAGAGGCTTCAGGAATGGCTTGCGCAAGAGCACTGCCAAACAGAGGGACCGAGATGGGCACCGCCTGGTCTTGAGCTCGGCTTGGCTTGGTGAGCAGCTTTTCCATTCGATTGCGCAGCGCTTGCTGCGATCCAGTGTTTTCGTACAAGTTTCTTGGCGGAAGGCCTGGGAGAAATTTGACCTGTAGGAGACAAAGAAGGCGAGAGTTTTTGATGGGGCTGAGTTGGGCGGAAGCAAATTCTACCTGCCCGACAGTCAACATTCTTACCGCGTCAGCGCCAAAGACGAGAGCTTCAAGCAATCCAGTGTCGTCCTTGAGCGAAAGTGAGAACATGTAGACATACTCCATTGCAGGCAACGCCGCGCCATTCGCGACACTCGCTCGACAAGCGGTGCACAAGTAGTCGATGGAGGCGTTTGGGCCGAGTGGAAGCGTTTCTGGATTGGCGCCTGCTTCCACGGCTGCCGTGAATTCTCTGCACTCAAAGTCGAGAAAGGGATTCAGGATTGTTAGCGCGGTGGGAACACACGGCGCAACAACGCATCAACCCAACTTCCTACTGGAATGAAAAATGAGGGCAAAACCGGCGCGAAAACTGTGCAATCTCCTGGGGAAAGTGCGCAATGACTTGGACTCGGCATCGAAACTTGTGAGCAACCTGTTTCCAAATTACCAAAAATTAGACGTTAGCTCCTGCACCCTCCAACCTCGCGTCTGCTGGTTTGCTGTCGTACATTCGGATGCGTCAGAACTTGACGAAGCGTGGACAGTGGCTGTCGGTCATGCTCGGTTACTAGAAGCGACGTTGCAGTGAGCACAAGCCGATAATTCAAAACACCACAAAATCAGCAATGTTGACGTTACAAGAGCAGGAGGTCTGCATGGCGCGTGTTTGCATGGCGCGAAGATGAAGTTGTGCCTTTTCCGCTCTTGCAAGAAACTCGCACCGAGATTTCTCAGCTTCCCTGCGAAAGACAACCATCCACACACGTTTAGGAATTCCGTTCCAAGAACCGAAGCCAATCCGCCTTTTTTGCTTACTCAAAAATTGATACAACAGACGGGTCGGTTTTGCTGATGGCTCGAATTGCAATTTTGCTGATGGCTCGAATTGCAATATCGTTGCCTCGCGAGACATGCAACTCGAGCCGGGGACCTTGGTTGCTGGCGTGATGCGGACAAAATCTCCTGTTGCCAAACCTTGAATCTCATTGATGCGCCTGTCCCACACCAACAGCGGAGCGCACTTCAGCGGCGTGGCATCGCCTGGATGCAACAAGCCATATCCCGGAATTTTATCGGCAGTGATTTCGCTGTTTTCAAAGGCAGTGATTTCGCTGTTTTCAAACAAAAAAAAAAAGGGTCGGAGCATAGCAAAGTCAAAACAAAAGCTTTCATCCCCACGAGGCTCAACAACAACAACAACCACCGCTAGACTGACCAAGTTGGAGGGGGATGTGTGCCGTCCCCAATGATCAGCTGCGCACAAACCGCGGCTGGATTGGGCGCCGTCCCGGAGGCGTAGATCTGACACACCAGACTGCAGGTTGTGTCGGGCTCCAGCTCACAGAGCCGCTTTGTCACAGTGCTTTGTGGGACAACCTTGGTGTGCGCAACCCAACTCCTCAGGCGTTCAATCTCCTGCATATCTTTGTGAGAAATGCTCACAGTTTGATTGGGCATTCCGCGCGGCGTCAAGGCGGCGTTGGGAATGTTGGTGAAGCACACCATCGACATTCCATAAGAGCTGAGGCCTTGTAAAGAGCCATTGTGTGTTTGAATCTGCCACGCAATGCCCGCAGTGAGAAGAGTCGACTTGTAGAAAAAAAAAGGCACCAGCAAAAACAACAAATATTACCTTGATTCGATGCAATCGAACAATGTCGCCTAGCTGAACCTCGGGAAAGGCATGCTGTGGCAAGAACAGATTGCACATGAGCGGGTGTTCACCCTCACTGCCAGGGTCGCATAATGTGAATGTCAGGCACCAATCTGCGGTCAAGTGGGGGTTGACACACACAAGGTTTTCAGTGAGTAAACTTGGGTTCGCCAGACAGACTTTTGACTGTTGCGTACGAGGATTTGCTTACCTGTGCCACGTGTGGGTCTCGGGGGCTTGAGGTACACGACCACACCAAACAAGTTGATGCTCTCCGCTTGGCGCACCTTGGATATGGGTGTGTACTCGTATTCGGCCGAGGAATTGGGACGGGCAGGACCTTCAGACGCCGCGCTCGAGTTGTTAAACACTTCTGCTTGGAATTGGACAAGTGTGAGAGGGACGTGCGGTAGAACACGGGCCTCAGTGTGATCGACTTACGGGTTGACTTTGGAGTGACAATGAGTACTCGAGGTTGGTTGGTTATACCGACTGTGAAAATCTGCCAATACAAATTCGTCACGGTTAAACTCGGACTAAATCAACTTGATGCAGAGACAGCTGTTCATCCATTACCTTTGCATATGCTGTCGGCATGTCAGTGTCCAGAACCAAGCTAAACGGATGACCTTGCGCGCGTGTGCCGGATGGTTCGATTTGAAACCCGGCGAGAATGAGACGATCCTACAAGACGAATGGGATGAGCACGTTCGCTCTCAAAATTTCGTCTGCTAAAGATCAATGCTGAGCAAATCAAACCATACATGGGTCTGGAGCTTGGCAGCATGCTGTGCAAAGCCACCCTGGAGGAAGACGGCAATGTAAGACAGGGTGTCGTCCTCGCTGGCGCCCTCGTCTGCGTGATCAGCCCACCCCAAGTCCATCATTCAGTCAATAAAACCAGTCAGAGCAATGACAAACCACCTCCCAGCATCCAGAAACGCGAGCACCGGCGCGACAGGGGGGGGGTTTGGCAAGCGACGAGCAAGCAAGAAGCTCCAAACCTTGGACGATCAGCTTGACGGACGGCTTCTGGAGCGGAGGCAAGTTTACCAGCTGGTGCCTGAGTGTAACAATGACCTGGACAAGCAAACGTGACAACAGTCCGTGAGCTGTCCTCCCAACGGAAGGCCGACACGAGGACGAAAAGCGAAAACGATTCGCGGGTTTTTCGAGCCACAAGATTTTCCCGCGCAAATTTTCGTTTCACGCCAGAGTCCGTTGTGTGCGAGCGCTGGGGCGCATCGGCCGCAGATTTAGGAACAAGAATGTTGGTGGAAAGTCAAACCTGGATGCACACCGAGCCATCGGTCGGCGTCGAGTCGGTCAAGGTGGCCACTGCCGTGCGCTGCTGGTTGTTGCTTTGATCGGCTTGCATTTTGTTGGGACAAGGACTGCCCCCCGTCCTGCTGATCTACATGCAAAACAAATCATGGTCAAAGGTCGCTTTAGTGTACCATTACCACGCATGTCATGTGCGGGTGGGTGAGTGACTGGAGCTTTTCAGCATTGCGCTTCTCGTTCAAAGCTCGATGCAAATCCAATGCAAATCCAAACTTACAAGCGGCGAGTTCTCTCGATTTACTGGGGTTTTTCTTGTATTGGAAATGAAATGTGCATTGGGAACAATTGTTACTTGTTTTGCCTCCATCCAAGTTTGGGGCGAACGTCAGTCGTTATATTTTATTTCGTGAGTAGCAAAACCATTCTCAGTGGTTCGACTGACTCCCTCCGCCAACGCACACCCTCCGCTTGTCCAAGCATGGCGATTCAATACTAGGCTGTATTTTGATTGTCAATCAAGCAACGCCAAAGTGTCGCTGCGCAATGCCTGACGCAGTGAAATGAGGGCTACGATGGCGAGCAAAGCAAGAATTGCGCGCCAAATTTTTCTCGACTGTTTTTTTCTGTTGATCTTCCTTCTCGCTCTGCCGCTTGTGCTTGTTGTGCGACGGAAGCATCATCACGATGAATCTCGTCCATTCTTGCACACTCGCGTTGGGCGAGCTTGTAGCGCTGGCAGGGAGTGCGGTGATTGCCTTCAAAACAAAAACAAAATTTGGCGGGAAAAAATGGCGGGAAAACGAGAAGCATGCTTGCACAGTTTTGCACCCAGTTGTTCTGTCTCTGCTCAAGTCCCGCCATAGTTCTGCCCTCACACATCACACACCAGTCCACCCAAATGTTGATTCTTGCGCACCGAGTCGTCGGGTTGCGGATCGAGTGGGGTGGTTGCTGGATTGTGCTTTTGGCGGGAGAGTTTACCGCTTTTTTTTTTCGTCCTCTTCCTTCTGGCCCCTAACCATCGACAATCCTCACACACAACAACCAGCTACAGTATCGAGATTGCCATTTGCGGTTCTGTTGACTCATCGAAACCCTTTTCGCCTGTTTGATTGACAGAGACAACACTTTTTACACACAAACCCTCAATCATGTTCGAAGCACGCCTCGCACAAAGCAATCTCATGAAGAAGATTCTTGACGCCATCAAGGATTTGATCACTGAGGCCAACCTCGAGATTTCCAGCGGCGGTATTTCCCTCCAGGTAAAGTCAAAGATTTCGTTGAGATGTCGAGCTGATTGCCAGCAGTGTGCTCAAACGAACTCTGCTTTGTCGTCACAGGGCATGGACAGCTCGCACGTCAGTCTCGTCGCCCTCCTTATGCGCTCGGACGGCTTCTCGCCCTTCCGCTGCGACCGCAACCTGACTCTTGGTGTCAACCTGCAAGCGATGGCCAAGCTCATGAAGTGCGCCTCTAACGACGATATTCTCACAATGACTGCCGAGGACAACTCTGACACGCTCAACCTGCAGTTCGAGAGCCCCGGTAAGTGGTGTGGTTGAACTCGAAATCTGCGTTTTGTTTCCTTCTGCTGAAACACTGTGGCTGACCATTTCTTGTTGGCTTTGCTTCAATCCACCTTGCCAGCCCAAGACAAGCTCTCCGAATTCGAAATGAAGCTTATGGACATTGACTCGGAGCACCTGGGCATCCCCGAAACCGAATACGACGCCGTTATCCGCATGCCTTCGAGCGAATTCCAACGCATTTGCCGCGATCTCGGCGCTGGTATTGGCGGCGAGTCTGTCACGATCGCTTGCACCAAGGAGGGCGTCAAGTTCTCCGTCACTGGCTCGGTCGGCTCTGGCAGCATCACCCTTAAGCAGACTGGCAGCGTCGACAAGCCTGCCGAGTCGGTTGTCATCAACATGGCCCAGCCTGTCACTCTGATTTTTGCTCTTCGCTACCTCAACTCGTTCGCCAAGGCCACTCCCCTCTCCGAGTCTGTTTCGCTTTCCATGTCTCGCGAGGTGCCGCTGGTTGTCGAGTACAAGATGAACGACACTGGCTATGTTCGCTTCTACCTTGCCCCCAAGCTCGAGGACGAGGAGAACCAAGAAACCGAAGCCGAGGCAGAGGACCGACCCAACAAGGGCTCCAAGTCAAAGAAGGCCAAGGAGGAGGATGCCATGGAGGAGGACGATTAAGTCCACGAAAATGGCTTCTACCTTAGTTTTGTTTGTCTTTTGTTGCACATTTTTTTTGGCATTGGTTGTCCTTAGGCCCAAGGGTCAGCCTCCCCTTTCGAACGAATGCACACCTTTTTTCGTCTTGATTGCATGTTTTGTAACATTGAATTTTTGATTTGCGATTTTCTACATCATAGTCTGTCGGTTTTTATTTATTTTGATTGCTTCACAATGCAACTGTGGCCCAATCCAAGACTATCATTGACCTAGAAGCCGCTTGAAAGTCGCGGCAACGAGCTGCGGCTTGACCTTGCCTTGCGTTTCGGCAATGGCTTTCGAGACCAAAAACCCAAACATGTTGTTGCGTCCTGCGCGATACCCGGCCACCTCTTTGGGGTGGGCATCCAAGATGCGCTGACAAAGCTGGTCAATCTCAGCAGGATCGATATTTTGGGTTTGTTGCGGGTCAAGCAGGAAGCCACGCTGGGCTGCCAGGCTTTGAACCGCTCCCGTTGGAGCAGGCAGCTCTCCCAACTTGCACATGTCTGCGAAAAGCGCCTTGGCATTGCGACTGGTGATTCGTTCTTGATCAATCAAATGGACGAGTTCCGCGACGTGGCTTGGCTTCACAGGAGACTCTGCCAGAGAGGTCTCAATGTGGCCCATCAACGACGAAGTAATCCATCCACAAACGCGTTGGCCGGCAGTGCGGGCGCGTGCTGGAGCATTATCGCCGTTCGTTTTCGGAGCGTTGGTCCCTGACGCCAGGCCTTCGAGATGTTTGACTGCGGCCTCGAAATACTCGGCAGCATGCGGCTCAAACACTAAAACGGCAGCATCGCTGCGTGCGAGCTCATACTGGGTGCAAAACCGCGCAATCGTTGCATCTGGCAGTTCGGGCAGCGTTTTTCGCATCGACTCGACATACTGTGGAGTCAAGCGCAATAGTGGCAAGTCGGGCTCTGGCATGTAGCGATAGTCTGTTTCTCCCTCCTTGGTACGCATTGGCACAGTGACACCGGCCGCAGCATCGAAACGGCGTGTTTCTTGGACAATTTTGTCGCCTTCGCCAAGTTCGATAGCGGCAGTTTGCCTCGCGACCTCAAACTGGATGGCGCGCTGCAAAAACCGGATGCTGTTAATGTTTTTGACTTCAACGCGAGGAAAGCGCCGTAGCAGTCGCTTCTGTTGTGGTTGCGAATCCTGCGGTATTGCTGTTGCAGCGTCAGAAGAGGTTTCGTATTCGTCGATCGAAATGTTGGCGTCGACGCGCAGAGAGCCCTCCGCCATGACACCATCGCACGTTCCCAGTTTCTGCAAGATGAGCTGCAGCTTGCGAACGAGCTCTGCCGCCTCTGCAGCGCTGGACAGATCGGGGGCGGTGACAATTTCCATCAGCGCAGAGCCGGCGCGATTCAAGTCTACCAATGTGGCGTTGGCCGGAGTATTTGGCAGATCGTGAAGTGACTTGCCACTGTCCTGCTCCAGCTGCAGGCGCTGGATTCGAATGCGCTTGGGGGTGATGGCCAGCTTGGCGAGCTGAGCGGCCGAGATGCTCTTGTACGACGCGCGATCGGGCAAAACTTCGATATCCAGCCAGCCGTCCGTAACGACGGGCACACGCTGCTGCGTGATTTGGTATCCCAATGGCAGATCGCCATAGTAGTAGTGCTTGCGGTCGAACGCCGAGACTGGCTGGACGGTGCCGTTGAGCGCAATGCCCGTCCGCACGGCCGCGTCGACGCAGTGCTGGTTGAGCACAGGCAGCGTGCCTGGGTAGGCCGCATCCAGAAACGTCACGCACGTGTTTGGCTGGGCCGCGAACGACGTCGGCGCCGTGGAGAAGAGCTTGGACGAGGCGACGACCTGCGCATGGAGCTCGAGGCCGACGACCACGGCGAGCTGGCGGCGTCCCGAGCTCGCAGGGGAAGCAGCATCAGACCGCGCTGCTGTGGGATTGAGATGAGCGGCGCGGCGGGCAGCCCCGGCAACAGTGGCGGACGAGGCCAAAAGCAGACGAGCGAACGGTGAGTTGAGCTGCTGAGACTGAGAGCATCTGTGACACAAAGGAAGAATGAGTGGGATAATTCATTTTGCATCGACCTGAATTGATCGGGGTGTACAGGAACAATGGACGACTTTTTTTTATCAAACAATTTTGTAATGTGAACAAAAGCAAACGATCATGCTCTTCGGTTGGTTTGGTGTTACTTGGAGAAGAAGGACTGCACAAAGGAACGCAGCGGCAATGGCGCGAGTGGATGAGAGGCCAGCAGGAGCGATACGGCAAGCATCAGGAAGAGCACCAGCAAGAAGAGCAGC
The DNA here is from genome assembly GCF_000151315.2 of Capsaspora owczarzaki ATCC 30864. NCBI lineage: Eukaryota > Filasterea > Ministeriida > Capsasporidae > Capsaspora > Capsaspora owczarzaki. Next base: position 626,612 of record NW_011887299.1, on the reverse strand, counting down.
ACGAACGCAATCTGTAGATTTCGCACTGATTTCCTCAGCACGGCCAGCTCTGAATTGCCAGAGACCTCATCTTTGGAGTGCGAGGAGGCCAGAGGCGCGGCGGGTGCAGTCCGAGCCGGTGTCGGCACCACTGCGGCGACAGGTGAGGACGCGGTTGGCGCTGGAGACGGCTTGGCGGCCGCTGGGGCAGTAGCAGCACCAGCAGCAGCCGAGGAAGATTTCGCGGACGAAGCGGTGGGAGCTGGGTCTGGTGTGGCAGCTGGATCGACACCGAGGACTTGTCCAGAGCCAGTCACAAACCGACATGGCAAACGGTGCTGGAAGGGCTTGGTCGCGTTTGGCGCCTCGACGAGCTGTGTCCACTGGCCGTTGATGTCGTTCGCATTGGCATCACTAGGGAAGGGCAGCGACAAGACCAAAAACTTGTCGCGCAAGCTCGACACAAAGCCATTGGCTGTTTCCTCGGGGGTTGCGGCTTGGGCGGGGAGCGAGCCGACGCTCATGAAAATGCTCACCACAATCTTTTCTCCGGGGGAAAGCAGCCCTTGATTGGGGCGGACTCGGTATCGCTCTGGAGCCGTGGTCTTGACCTTGAACGCCACAGGTGACTTTTGAACGCTTCCTGGTAGTGTGTGTGCGAGCGTGATGGTGGATGTGACTTCGGCATTGAACGGGCCGCGGAATTCGAGGTAGTTGACGTTCGGCGATACTGCCAAAAAGCCCTGCGAGAGATTGAAGGAGAGGGGAGCGAGTGGACGGTGAGTATTCGGGTGCGAGACAAGTTCCAACATTCAATTCTTCAAAGCTTCTTACACTACCAACGTCGGACTTTTCTGCGGGCAAGAAAGAGACGCGCTTCTTATGGGCTGGCTTGCTCTCATCGGCTCCAGCATTGGCGTTGGCTTGAGCAGGCGCAGCAATGGCGGGCGACGACGAGGATGAGGACGAGGACGCGGCCGGACCAAAGTCGTTGCGGGCAACAATGGCAAACTCGCCGGGCGTGTACGAGTACTCGTACGAGTCGAGACCGCCCTGTGAAATCAGCAAGGATGAAGGCTCAACGTAGGTTTGAATCTCCTTGCGATTGACAAACTTGATCAAGGCGAGCGCGCGCGGACTCAGCCAGTTTTTGATAATGCTCCAGGCAGCTGTTGGTCAGTGTGAGCACCAGTGTGAAGCAGTTGAGTCAGTCCAGGCAACCATCGATTGCAAAGCTCCAACCCCAACCCCAAACAACCCTAGAACCTCAGGCGACGTACAGTTCAGAATAAAGGAAATTTCAAACACGAGAATCTGCCCGAGCATGTTCGGGTAGTAGAACTTGAAGCAATCGATGAGGAATTTGACGAGATCCATGTCCAAGTTGCCCAGACCCGCACCAGTCATGTCGAAGATCAGCGTAAACTTTTCCGTGTTGGGACGCGCCGACTTTTCCTGACGCTCAAACCAGAGCAGAATGTACTTTTTGACCAGCTCGAGCCGCGCCGGGTCTTTCTTGTGGCGACGGATCATGAGGTGACCAATCAGCCGGTTGCTCTTGTCGCGATTGCGGAAGAAAAAGACGCCCGAGTTGAGCAAGTCCGGCTCAATCGAGCTTTCGCGCAGCTCCAAGACGCCAAACTGGCGCCGCCATTTCAGGCAGTTGACCAGCAGGGTTTGAGCCTCGGGCATCTAGTTGGTTGATGGAGCGCGAGTTAGGCATCGATCGTGTTCACTCAGCACGTCCACTCAGTAATTCTGAGCTGCTGAGCTTGGACTGAGTGAGTTAAATGGTAATCTAACTTACAGCATCAGCAACGCGGTAGAATCGCGCAAGGTACTCGTCATCTGTGGCAATGCGATCGACGTCGACCGAGTTGACCTTGTTCTCTGCGAGCAGCGGCTTTGCCTCAGCCAGCACGAGTGCGCGCAGCTCTGCGATCGTCTCAGGCTGTGAATGTCCATCGAAACGTCAATGCGCGCAGCTCTGCGATCGTCTCAGGCTGTGAATGTCCATCGAAACGTCAATACAAAGCCAAAGTGAGTGAACGACAATCAGCTGATCCAGTCAAAAGTCAAACCGGTCGGTCGGCATTGAATGGGAGTTGAATTGCAGGAACTAAAGCTCAAACTAGAATGGAAAACGAATGGAAAAAAAGAAAAGAAGCTGAGCTTCAATGGAAAGGAACAAAGAAGAAGAGCCGTCGGGCGAATGAAAACGGGAAAAAAAGAAAGAAAAAGAAAGGCCGACGTTGAATTGAATTGAATTGAATGAACATTGCATTGAAGATTGAAGATTGAGCAGCGATGGAACGGACGCGGAACGGATGACCGTTGAGAGAGGTGAGATTGAGCGAGTGAGAGTGAGTGAGTGAGAAACGGAAGAGGGGGGGGGGTGCTGTGGAGAGGGGTTGAGGGGGAAAACGGAGATCTCAGTTGTGCGAGAGTGACGGGGCTACTGGGGTCAGAGGGAGGGCAACGGCTCGAGATAGAGACGAGGTAGACGAGGTTAAAGAGAGATTGAGGAAGGTGGAGGTGAAGGCTGAGAGTGGCAGTGAGGATGAGGATGAGGTCGGAGTTGGCTGATTTGGCATTACTGGAACTACTGCATTGGACGACATGATCCAAAAAAACGAAGAGTGACATTCGTCTGAGTAAAGAAAATAGTGCTCAGAAACAAATAACAGACATAAAAAACCCCATTACTGTACTGTACTCCACTGTTACAGCACAAACCGCGAAAGATCGCTCTTCAAAAAGCTCTCATTCACGGTGCGGCGAACATCGTGCTCGTTAATCACGACAGGAATCAGCTCGGACGTGCCAGAGTCGCTCGTGTGACCAGTGGGCTCGATGCCGGCCTGAACTGCTGCCGAACGATGGTGCGCTACTCGATCCGGCGCTGAAAAGCTGATGTCTTCAACAACCCGCTCCAAAATCGTGTTGAGCCTGCGAGCCCCAATGTTCTCCACCGCACCGTTGACCTCGTATGCAATGCGGGCAATTTCACGAATGGCTTCGGCGGTGAACTGTCCCAATTTGACACACACACGCATGAACGTCAGCTACAACAATTACAACTCATTATTGCAAAGTACGAGCAGCAGCTGGCGTACCGAGAGAGCGACACCCTCCGTCCGCATGAGCTCCACTTGTTGAGCAATCACATTTGCCTCTGGCCACGTCAGGAGCTGGTACAGGTCCGACTCAGAGAGCGCCTTGAGCTGCACACGAATCGGGAATCGGCCTTGCAGTTCTGGTAGCAAGTCTGACGGCTGACTGCTCCGGAAGGATCCACTTGCGATAAACAGAATCTGGCCATCAAAGAGCAAGAGTTGGCGACAATAATACATCGTTTGTTGTTTCGCAATTGAAACGACGAACATACATGGTCTGTGCGGACTGGACCAAACGGAGTCGAAACGAGTGTCCCTTCGATTAAGGGCAAGAGATCACGTTGTACTGGCTCGTAGCTGGCTTCGCTCACTATAGAAACACAGACACAAACCAAAATGCGAGATGGGGATGAGGAAAGAGAGCCACCAAAAAACTGCATTCATCAAAATACAGCAAAATCCTCCACTCACCAACACGCCTCGAGCTGCTGGTGGAGCTGGGAGTTGGCGTGCAAATCTTATCAATGTCCTCAATAAAGACAATGCCGTCTTGTTCAACGTGCTGGACTGCGCTTCGCACAATGAGCGTGTCGTTCAATAGGACCGACGCCTCCATTTCCGCCAGAAGTGACAGCGCGTCCTTGGCACGCATGCGCATCACTGGTGGTCGGTGGATGCGAGCCTCGGCTGCTTGTGTATGCGGGTCACTAGCGTTGGGCACAGCACCATTTGTGGTGGAGCGACCCGGAGTGCCGAGGGCGAGATGAGGCTGTTGAACGTGGTGGTGATGGTGGTGATGATGGTGCTTGGCATCCGCAACAGCAGCTCGGTGCTGGAATACCTGCAAGAGGGACTTTAGTTGCTGGGACATGGCTCCGAGGGCGGAGGCGATATTTCCAGAGTTTGAGGCTTGTTGTTGCTGTTGTTGTTGCTGCTGTTGTTGTTGCTGGTGTTGTGTGCTTGAAGGTTGATTCTGCTCGAGCTTTGACACGGGCGCTGGTCAAACCGCCGTTGCTCTCGAGAAATCGGGAAGCGCTCATGTCAGCGAGCATTTGTGCAAAGCTATCCAATGGGGCAGCATGTGCGGCATCGAGGTCTTCAGCGCTGAGCGACGTAAACTCAATCATGCGGTCGTCGGTGCGCGAGAAGTGAATCATGCGCCGAAGCGCCTCCTTGGTCTCTTCAATATGCTCTGGTGAAAGCACCTCGGTTGACTCGGCATTACGCCGCGCAATAATGTCGCCAATAATGCGATCCTCCACGGCGCGATGAATCTTATCCCGCACCTGTGCACGCGTTCGCGTACGCGCTGCTTGTACACTCAGTCGCACAAGATCGTGGATGGCATGTTCAATATCCTGCCGGTCATTGGCGGCAGCCGATCGAATATAGCGCGTGGCCTCGACTTTGATGAACGGGGCATCCGTTAGCTTGGCCATGCGGCGAGCAATTTCCGTCTTTCCTGCACCCCCAACAAAATGGTTGCATCATTGTCAGGCCACCGCCAGACCAACAGAGAGCAAAAAACCCAACCAAAACCCCCCAATATTGTGGTCGCGAGTGTGCCTTACCAACGCCAGTGCTGCCAATCATGATGATATTCTTGGGCACAACGACATCGCGCATGTTGGGTGGCAGCTGATGTCGTCGCCATCGGTTGCCTGTCGCCACACACACACACACACATAATATGGAGTGAGAATCGCAAGGACGCAACGAACGCAAGACGGAAGAATTCTTACGCAGAGCCAAGGCGACAGCTCGCTTGGCATCAACCTGCCCAACAACATGCTTGTCGAGCTCTGCGACGATTTGCGCGGGAGTCTTGAGCACCGACAATGGCGGTTGGGGAACGGAATCTGCACCAAAATTCAAGCTGAGTTGGTGACAAATCTGTCCCTGTCAAACTTTCTAAGACTCCAAATCTGGAGACTGCTCACCAGCGCCGTCTTGGATGTCGATGCCATGCAACGCGAGCTTGGACTTTTGGATGGACTGCATCAGACTGTCCGTGTCCTCAATGACGGAGAGACAGGTTGCGAGGAACTCGTCGAGCGATGCGCGGAGTCCGAGCGCGTCGTTCCGATCGCCCGAAGTGCCAGGAGCGTGCTTGATTGCGTGGATGTCGGCTGTGGACGGCGGCAGCAGATGCAGCGGCAGCGTCGGCGGAATGACCGCTGGCAGCACCGCAACTGGTGACGCGGTGGCTGGATTGGAAGGCGGGAAGCGCGACGAGTGGCGCCGAGCATGCTTGATGGCTGGTCGTGAGGCAGGGTTACTACTATGGGACAACGCAGCAGCAGCAGTAGCTGTAGCGGCAACAGCGGCGGGCGATGATCGCACAGACCGTGCAAAACCGGCAGTCGCAACGAGTCGGAGCATGACTCGATGAAGCAATCTGACTGAGCTCAGATTGAAATGATGCATGAAAAGGGGTTTGGCAAGATGTATTACAGTAGTTAGAGGGAGATGCGGGGGGGGGGGTTAGTGGGCATACGGAACTTGAAACTTTGCTTTTGCATCATTCATTCGATTCACACACACAAACACACACCCACAAACACACATCAAGCAGACCGATGCAACGGGTACTGAGCTACGAAACCGGACAAGGCGAAAAAACCGCTCGCCAAAACGCTCATCAACAAAAAGACCCAACAAAACCCAACACCCTCATTCCCATCTACTACTGCGTCTGGGCAAGCGCAGCGACAAGGGCGGCACCCTTGCCACTGCCGTCTTCAGAACGCTTGAAGTGGATCTTGGTTGAAATGCCGGGGAGCAGCTCGGCGACGGCGGCAGTCAGTCGGTGCTCAAAGTTCGGGTAGCGCTGGAACAGCGTGCCGTCGACAGCCACGGTGCAGTCGTGGGTCTTGGCGATCTTGGTGGCCACGGCAACAATGCCTGCAGCGGCGATGCGGGCGGCGCGCGTCGACACGAGCTCGCAGATACGCTTGATGATCATTCGGTCATCAATGGTGATCTTGTTCAAGGGCAGGCCGAACTCACGATGCAGCAAATCGCGAGTGAGGGAGAGATCAACAGTGTCATCGCTGTCGGAAGCAGGGTGTGCACGGTTAGAGAGATTGATACACCCGTCTCTGTAGTCAAGGATCACCAACAAAACCCCCTACCTCTCAATCTCGGACATCATCGCAGTCTTGAAGGCCTGAACCTCGCGGAACTTGCTGGTGAGGGTGCCCTGGAACAGCTGGCCGCTCTCGGCAAGCTCGACGGCAACGAGACGCGAGATTTCACCAAGATACATGCCCGAAATCATCTTCTCGAACAGCTGCTGGCCGCGGTTGATGGACGCAGCGTCCATGGTGCGGTCGTGCGGGGTGTACGGCAGGCGCTGGATTTCGTCGTCGAACGCACCCCACTCCATGTTGATAATGACCTTGCCAGTCTTTGGGGCGGGGCCAGTCCACTTGGGGATGGCCGTCACGTCCTCGAGGTAGCAGGTGTTGGAGCCCGTGCCGAGAATGAGACCGACGTAGCAGTTCTGGTCGTCGAGGCATCGTGCAATCTGGGTGCCAACCGTGTCGTTGACGATGGCAGCGACGTTGACCTTGATGCCCTTGCGCGCGAACGCCTCGTTCAGCAGGCGGCCGACGTCCTGGCCCTCGACGCCGGACGCGTGGAATCCTTTCGTCCAGCGGATGAGCTTGCCCGAGTTGATTGACTCTTGCTGCACGGGGAAGCTGAACGTGAAGCCCAACGGCAGCGTCTCAGTGATGCCGCGCGACTCCAAGAAGCCTTGCACCGACTCGGCAATAAAGTCAAACAGGGACTCGCCGGTTCCCGTCATGAGCTCTTGCGTCAGAACGTACTTGTCGCTCTCCGACTTGCACTGGCCGTGTCCGTCGAGCGTCAGCAGCAGAACGCGAAAGTTGCTTCCGCCGAGGTCGAGCGCCAGGAACCGGCCCTTCTCCTTGCCGGTCGGCAGGTTGGAGACGTGCGAGATGATCATCTTCATGGCGGCGCCGTTCTCCTTGGCGAGGCCCTTGCGCATTTCCTGCATCATGCTGTTGACAATGCCACGCAGCACCTCGATCGACGCGCCATACGCACTCTCGACGCTCGCAATGGCCTTTGCAGCAGCGGCAGACGGGACGCGTCCGTGCGCATACGTGCTCGAGGCCCGCGGCGCCGCATCGCCCGACGTCGACGCACCCTTTCCAGCAGCAGCAGCACCTGCGCTTCCAGACAGGGTCGGCTTCGGGGTGGAGCGCGGCGGCGGCGGCTTGGACGATGTCTTGCGCCAGTAGAGATACGCCCCGACCGCGCCAACGACGACGGCAGCGGCTGCGAGCGCCTGTCCCGAGGTCACTCCCGCGAATGCGTTCGTCGTCGTCGTCGAAGTCGAGGGTGAAGTCGAGGTTGAAGTTGAAGTCGAGGTTGAAGTCGTGGATTTGGCCATCTTTTGTTGCGAAATTTCGAAACTGGGAAATTGGGAAGTTGTTTGCTCTGCGTCATCGTCATTCACGATTCACGATTCATGATTCATGATTCATGATGATGATGATGATGGAAGTAAAGTAACAAACGGGGCACTTTGGGGGGTTGATTTGGAGCAGATGGGGAGAGGAGGGAGAGAGATGGAAGACCCAAGATTGCGCAAACTGGAAGACCCAAGATTGCGCAAACTCACTCATCGTGTGTTGAGGGGATGGCTGTGAGCAGAGGGGACGGCTGCGTGCTGATGCGCACTTTTGCTCTTTTGGAGGTCATTGCTTGTGCTCGATTGAGTGAGGGGGGAAAGCAAACAATGGCGGCAACAATGGCGCAATCCACCCCTCGCTTACGTCTGATCACATCATCATTCACCGTCCCCCCCTCCACTCCAATGGAAACAAACAACAATACAATTTATAGACATAAATGGAAGTCATGGTCTGATTGTCGTCGTTGCTGAGGCTTCACTCCATCTTTTGCTCAGCTTTCTCCTTTGATCATGAAGGAGACCTTCCACGATGCCGAGACGTCCCAGCGAATGTAAATCGCTTCGAATTGAGCCTTGGATGCGATGGGGGTATTTTGTGATTGAGTGGTTTGTATGGGGACTGCATTGGAGAGCGAGAGCGAGAGAGAGAGGAGAGGGACAATGCATGTGTAGCTGTAGCTGGGCTTTGGTTGTCTCACTCACTCTCTGGCCCTACCACACATATGCAACCCTTGACGCTTCAACTTCAATGTGCTTGCAGCTCGCACATCCACTTTGGCCTGCTGTCGGACGGCGACATGCAGCGCATCTCGCATATGCGCGTCGTCAATCGCGAGCTCTACCAGCAGCCAGACCGCGTCCCGACGCCACACGGTCCCCTCGACAAGCGACTGGTGAGTCCACGTTGTGCTGGGGAAATGCAGTGGGTTGTTTTGCGTTGTGCCCTGGCGATGCAGGACGGCGTTTTGGCGGGGAAAGGGCGTAAAGACGGCGAGGAGCAGAGATCTTGGCAATGCACATGCATTGAGGGAACAGGCAAGGCAAGGAGGGAGGGACAGCAGGCTTTCCCCCCACTCTGAGACTGTTGAATAGGATGCCAGTTTGATGAATGGGGATTGGGCGAAACAGGGGACGGAGTGGAGGCGACAGAGACGGATTCTGTGCATCTCCATTCGCTCTGTTGTCACCAACGTAGCGTGGTGATGGGGGACCAGGACGCGGTTACTACAGCTGCGCCGGCAAATTCAAGTAGGATTTATGTCGCCAGCAAAGAAAAAAACCTTCAGCGGGAACCAGAGTGCTGGGCTTTGAAAACAAAAAGCAACCTCAATTGTGGCGATGATGACATTTCGCGCCCAGCTGAGCTCACCCGTGCTTCTGATCGGTTCATACACTAACATTCGTTTTGACAAAACAACAGGGCACATCAATGAAGCAACACACCTGCGAAACATGCGGACATCCTATGACATCCTGCCCAGGACATTTCGGAGACTTGCAGTTTGAGCTGCCTGTCTTCCACTATGGATACTTCAAGGCCATCACCACCGTGCTGCAGAACATTTGCAAGGTGAGATTGCGCTTTGATGCCAAAACATGCTGCTGCGTTAGGCTCTCTCCCAATCAAACCAACCCAAACACCCACTCACTCCTCCTGCCTGCCTGCTGCTGTAGACTTGCTCCCGTGTCATGCTGCCGGTCGAGGAACGCCTCTTTTTCTTGCAGCGGCTGCGCAACCCGCTGCTGGAAATGCTGCACAAGCGCGCCATCTGCAAAAAGGTGAACGAAAAGTGCCGCCGCCTGCACAACTGCCCTTACTGCAACGCGCCGAACGGCCCCGTCAAGAAGGTGGCCTTCATGAAGCTCTCGCACGACACCTACCGCATGAGCGAAAAGCAGCGGTCGGACGACCGTGTCGACTTTCTCAACTCCTTCCAGGAGGCGGTGGCGCGCAACAAGGATTTGCGTCCTCTGCTCACCAAGGCAATGGACGAGCTCAACCCCTTGCGCGTGCTCCGGCTCTTTGAAGCCATCCCCAACGAAGACGTCGAGTTGCTCGGTCTCGATCCCCTCAAGGGCCGGCCCGAGCGTCTCATTCTGACGCGCATGCTCGTCCCTCCCGCCTGCATTCGCCCGTCTGTGGCGATGGACGCTGGGGCTGGTTCCAACGAAGACGATCTCACTATGAAGCTCTCCGAAATTGCGTTTATCAATTCGGTCATTCGCAAGTCGCTGTCCAACCCGACCAACATGATTGCAAATCTGGTCGAGGAATGGGAGCACTTGCAGAACGTGTGCGCCATGTACATTAACGGCGATGTGGCCAACCAGTTGCCGCAACAAAACCTAAAGCCCGTTCGTGGCTTTTGCCAACGTCTCAAGGGCAAGACGGGTCGCTTCCGAGGCAACCTGTCGGGCAAGCGTGTCGATTTTTCGAGCCGCACCGTCATCTCCCCAGACCCCAACCTTCGCATTGATGAGGTGGCTGTGCCCGAACATGTTGCCAAGATTCTGACCTTCCCCGAGCGCGTTACCAGCCACAACATTGAAGAAATGCGCCAGCTGATCATTGCTGGAACGGACCAGTATCCTGGCGCAAACTATGTCGAGTTGAACCGAGGCGCTGGCGGTGGTTTGACTGCAGCAGGTACCGTCGCGACTGCAGGCGGTGCGTCTACATCGGCGGCGGCCGGGGCCACAGCAGCGGCAGCAGCGGCGGCAGGAAGCTCGGCGGCAGGCCAAGTCAAGGGCGCCGCGGCCCCTCTCGTCAACCCAAAGCGCTACCTCAAGTACGGCAACCGCCAGGAGATTGCACGCGATCTTCGCGTGGGCGATGTTGTCGAGCGTCACTTGCGCACGGGTGATATCGCGCTCTTCAATCGCCAACCGTCCCTGCACAAGCTCTCCATCATGTGCCACTTTGTGCGCATTTCGCCCTTCCGCACCTTCCGCTTTAACGAGTGTGTCTGCACGCCTTACAATGCGGATTTCGACGGTGACGAAATGAACTTGCACGTCCCTCAAACGGAAGAGGCGCGCGCCGAGGCCATGGTGCTCATGGGTGTCAAGTCCAACATGATTACCCCGCGCAACGGCGAGCCGCTTATCGCCGCCATCCAGGATTTCATCACGGGCGCCTACTTGCTGTCGCGCAAGGACCTCTTCCTCGACCAGAGCATGTTCACGCAGCTGTGCGCATGCATGAGCGACGCCGGCATCCAGATTGACATTCCTCCGCCTGCCATTCTGAAGCCTGTCCGTCTGTGGACTGGCAAGCAGCTCTTTAGTGTCCTGATGCGGCCCAACAAGCAGTGCAAGGCCCGAATGAACCTCCGCACCGCGTCGCGCACGTATTCCAAGAAGGACGAGGAAATGTGCAAAAATGACGGCTTTGTCAACATTCGCAACTCGGAGCTGTTGAGTGGCAGCATGGACAAGGCACTGCTGGGCTCTGGCAGCAAAAGCACCATCTTTTACGTCCTGTTGCGCGACTTTGGCGAGCAGACGGCTGCCGACGCCATGTCGCGCCTGGCCAAACTTGCGTCGCGATTCTTGTGCAATTACGGGTTTTCCATTGGCATTGGCGACGTCACTCCGACGCTCAAGCTTTTGCAGGCGAAGGAGGTCATGCTGCAGGTGGGCTACACCAAGTGCGACGGGTACATTGAGGCCTTCCGAGGCAACGCGCTGCCCTCGCAGCCTGGCTGCTCGCCCGAGCAGACGCTCGAGTCTGTCATCAACGGAGAGCTCTCTCAGATTCGTGAGGATGCTGGCAAGATGTGCTTGGAGGAGCTCGACAAGTCCAATGCTCCGCTGCGGATGGCGCTCTGCGGCTCGAAAGGTTCCAACATTAACATTTCCCAAATGATTGCCTGCGTCGGTCAGCAGACCGTCAGCGGCACGCGCATCCCCAACGGCTTTGAGGACCGCGCACTGCCACACTTCCCGAAAAAGTCCCGCTTCCCGGCCGCGAAGGGTTTTGTTCGAAACAGCTTCTTTACTGGCTTGTCGCCGACCGAGTTCTTCTTCCACACGATGGGTGGTCGTGAAGGTCTGGTCGATACTGCCGTCAAGACTGCCGAGACTGGTTACATGCAGCGCCGCTTGATGAAGGCGCTGGAGGATTTGTCCGTCCAGTACGATTCGACCGTTCGTGATTCTATCGGCGGCGTTGTGCAGCTGCGGTATGGCGATGACGAGCTCGACCCTGCATCCATGGAGGGCTCGAACAAGCCTGTGGACTTTAAGCGCGTCTTTGAGCACGTTCGCAACAACTCGCCCGCTGGAAGCGACCAAAGCCTCTTCCCGTACGAAATTACCCAGTTCTCCCACAAGGTCATTCTGTTGTACCTGGAAGAGCGCCGGGCTTTGCAGCGTCCCGGCACGCGTGCCATGCACGACGAGCCCGTGCCGCAGTTTTACGAAGAGTTGCGCGGATTTTTGCAGTCCGTTGCTGACAGCCTTGCGAGCATGCGCGACAAGCGTGGTCTGGATCCGTACTCGATCGGCCCACTGGACAAGTCGGATCCTCGCAGCGTTGCTCTGAGCGAATCCGCTCGTCTTCAGCAGTCCATTGTCGATAAGGTGGCCAAGTACACGAGCAAGCAACTCGAAGGCTTCCGTGAGCTGTGCGTGTCCAAGTACAAGCGTGCCACCATCGAGGCCGGCACTGCCGTCGGAGCAGTCGGTGCACAGAGTATTGGTGAACCCGGCACCCAAATGACACTTAAGGTGAGTCAGATAGATGCAAATGGAAGAGAGGCAGCTCTTGGAAGGTTGGAGCTGACTGTTTTGCTTTTCGTTTTGTGTTCTTTTGATCTCTGTAGACTTTCCATTTCGCTGGTGTAGCCAGTATGAACATCACACTTGGTGTCCCGCGTATTAAGGAAATTATCAATGCTTCCAAGGTGATCAGCACGCCCATCATCACTGCAGAGCTATTGGATCAATCAAAGGAATCGATCGCGCGTATCGTCAAGGGTCGAACTGAAAGCACCCGCCTGGGTGAAATTTCAGACTTTATGCGCGAGATTTTCACTCCCCACCAATCCTTCCTGCATGTGCGGCTGAGCCGCTCTCAGATCCGACAACTCTGTGTAAGTTTTGTGCTACTCTTGGTGTGCAGGTGCAAATTCTCGCCCAACGTAACCTTGCTGATGAATTTCTGCTCTTCTTCTAGCTCCAAATTGATGCCGAGCAAGTCAAGAACGCTCTACTTGCTTCCAAGCTTCGAGGTACCAGAATGCTCGATGATGCACCAGCTATGGGCGCCAATGATTTTCAAACACTAACGGACTCACTGTTTGATTGACTGGCTTGGTCTGTTTGACAGCAAATTCACGTGGCGTCGCCTTTCGATCTGTGCATCAAGCCTCCAGTGGAGAAGGATTCTAGCTTGTCCGAGCTGAAAAAACTGTCCAGCTCGTTCTTTTCCATCCAGCATCTCAACCATGCGATTGGCAATGTGATTGTATCGGTATGGACTTTGCAGTTTGCCTTTTTTTTTGTTCTTCGTCGATTTTGCGGCGGATCACGTTTCTCATTTGTTTCTTTTGTTGCACCCGTGCGATTTTCATGTTTTAGGGCATCTCGACGGTCAAGCGCGCCGTCATCAACCAAAAGACGCCTGGCAAGTACAATCTGCTCGTCGAAGGCACGAATCTTCTGGCTGTCATGGGCATCGAAGGTGTCGATTGGATGCGGACCAAGAGCAACCACATTATGGAAATGAAGGATTCGCTGGGTATCGAGGCTGCACGGTACGTCATTCGTCAGTGGCGATAGCTTTGGGTTTGAAATGGTGGTTGATGCGGTGTTTTCTAACCTGCCTTTTCACACTCCATCCTCCTCCTTTCTCAGATCGACAATCATGAACGAAATTCAATACACGATGCAGAGTCACGGCATGAGCATTGACACGCGACACCTCATGCTTCTGGCAGACTTGATGACCTCCAAGGGCGATGTTCTCGGCATCACCCGGTTTGGCATTGCCAAGATGAAGGAGAGTGTGCTTATGCTGGCATCTTTCGAAAAGACCACCGACCATCTGTTTGACGCCTCGCTGTACGGCCAGACGGACTCTGTTCGCGGTGTTAGTGAGTGCATCATCATGGGTATCCCGATGACGATCGGCACTGGTCTGTTCAAGCTGCTGCAACGACAAGCAGTTGGCTCGAACGCAGTGAAGAAGAAGCTTGCTCAGCGCTCCTTCCTATTCGACAACCCAAAGCTCCACACGACGTCCAGCTGATTTGAGTGCTTTGTTTTTTGTTCCGTTAACGATTTGCTTTGCTGAGGTGCTTCTTTGAAATAATAAAGTCGAGCATGTTCAGTTGCGTTTCTATTCATCCCTTTTTTGTTTTTGCGCTCGTCGTAAAGTCAAATCATTTAGCTGCATCTTATCGATTTTTTGGAATTATTTAAGCACTGATCCAAATCCGGAAACAGTTCAGTCTACTTTTTTTGTTTCCATTTTTTTTTTCAGTCGCTCAGCCAAACATGAGCGCGGCCGACAACAACAATGGTGTTCCAGCACTCGCTAACGCCGGCATCGTAGACAACCCAGCCAACGTTGCTCACAGTGACACTCGACCGGGTGTGTCGCCGACCACTCCATCGTCCATCAGCATGGTCAATGCCAATGTCAATGTCAACGGCAATGACGGCAACAATCGTCTTTCAGCCAAACGCCCACTTGCTAACGCCGATCTCGTCGACGACCCAGCCAATGGTCACGACGGCAACACTCGACCGGGTGGGTCGCCGACCACATCATCGACCGTCAACATGGTCAATGTCAACGGCCATGACAATGATGGCAACCACCGAGACCGAGCGGTGAGTGCGCCGGGTGAGGGTGGCCGGCAGCGGATGGGCGGGTCGGCGAAACGCGCGCGCGTGGATGACAGCGACGACCACATGTCCGACGACGACAACGGCGACGACCGCAGCGATGGTGGCGCAGCCCCACACAGGACCATCGACACGTCGGATGGAGCCCATGGCGCGTCGACCGAGGAGAGTGCGACGAGCGACCGAGCCAGCGAGGCAATGGACGTCGACGAGCCAGACCGCAGCTTGTCCGGTCAGCTCGCTGATGGCAGCGACGACGATGACAGTGACGATGGCATCGGGAACTATGGATTCACGCACAGCTCTGAGGATGAACACCATGCTGATTCCGACAGCGATTCCAGCGACGACGATGGCGAGGGCGTGCGAGGTGAGGTCGATCACCTCTGAGCTTTGTGTCGCTCGATTTGGGCAATGTGTACCGGCATACGAAGAGCATTCACTCCATTCGAGCTAACAATACTAACATTGTCATGAAAATGGTCCTGCAGAGAAACTGTTCGCCTGGCTTCATTACGAACGACTGGCCAAGCGCAATCCGCTTGATGTTCTCAACGAGCTTGGGCTGCGCATCGATTTTGTATGGAGCTGTTGGCGGATTGTTGAGCTGACCAACGACGGGAGTTGCTTTTGGTGCTTATGCTGTATTGGTTTTGGACTTGGCAGGAAAATGATCAGACCGAGCCGTCGGAAGAGGAGCTGTGGAAGATTGTGATGGAGGCCGTTTTGCGCATGACAGCGTCAGCACCTCGCAAGAAGCTGGAGGATGTCAACACCATTGACGACGTGGTTCGTCTCATCAAGACAAGCAAGAATATCGTCATTCTAAGCGGAGCAGGGGTATGAGGACAACTGTAGTTCATGTGCGCCACATGCATGCACGTTCACTCATTCTTTTGATGCTTTGATTCATCCATAGATCTCTGTTTCGTGCGGCATCCCAGACTTCCGTTCCAAAGACGGCGTGTATGCGCGTTTGCGAGTCGACTTTCCAACGCTCCCAGATCCCCACGCCATGTTTGACATTGAGTTCTTCCGTTCCGATCCACGACCGTTCTTCCAGTTTGCCAAGGTATGTGACTTTGTGGCCATCACAAGAAGATGCATCAGAGCCGCAAGTGTGCCTCCCACATATGCACTGACGTCTGTTTTTTTTTTTTCGCAATACTTTAACCGATGTAACAGGAGCTCTTCCCGGGCAACTTCCTTCCCGCCGCGAGCCATTACTTTATTTCCATGCTCGACCAGAAGGGGCAGCTTCTGCGAAACTACACCCAAAACATTGACACACTTGAGCACGTTGCAGGCGTCAAGAACATGCTGCAATGCCACGGCTCGTTCGCGACGGCGTCGTGCATGGTTTGTCACGCACAGTCCGACGGCATGCTGATCAAGGAGCAGGTGATGCAACAGATCGTGCCACGCTGCAGCCAGTGCGGGCCTGAGGTGGAGCAAGCAATCATCAAGCCCGATATCGTCTTCTTTGGCGAGCAGTTGCCGCAAGCCTTCCACGACTCGTTGATGCAAGATCGTCAGAAGGTGGATTTGCTGATTGTGATGGGCTCGTCGCTCAAGGTGCAGCCTGTTGCCCACATCCCAGGTGACTAGTCTCGACATGTTATGCTTCTGCTTGCGTTCTGGAAGAACAAGTGTCTGATTTTTGATTTTTTGTGTTTGTTTTTGCTTGGTCGGCAGGATGCTTTGACGAGTCCGTTCCCCGCATTCTCATCAATCGCGAGCCGCTGCCTCGTGTTGCATTTGATGTCGAGCTTCTTGGCAACTGCGACCAGATTGTGCAAGAGTTGTGCGCTCGGCTGGGACCCGAGTATGATCTTCAGGCGTTTGCGGCAGACAAGGCGACCGAGACTTTTGGATCTGCTCCAGCTTGGACGCAGCCGGGCTATGTGGCCCCGCCAAGCACGAGCTCCAACGCGGAGGCTGGCACCAGCATGGCAACAACGGTTTCGGTGGCCACCGAAGTCGTCGCGACGTCCGCCGAAACGGGCACGACAGAAGTTGTGGTAGCGACCGCCACCGCTGCTGTCACAGAGTCTGCAGAAGACGCTCCAGCGGCGACCGAGCAAGCAGAAAACAGCGAAGACGACGAGGACGACGAAGAGCAATTGGGCGAAGAGGTTCAAGGCGTTCGCGAGCGGTTCCGGTTTGTTGCGCCGGCTCGCTATATTTTTTCAGGCGCCGAGTTGCCTGCTCCTTTCAAGCACTACCGCGGTGGCAGCGATAGCGACAGCGGCAGCGACGATGATGATGACGGCGACGACGAAGGCGACGGGAACGACGATGGCGACGAGAACGGCGACGAGAACGGCGCCGACATGGACGGTTCCGGCGAGCCTCACGACGACGGCGACGACGACGATGATGAGAATGCCGAGGTCGACGAGCAAGGCGTGAATTCTGATTCTCAACACGACGAAGACGGTCAAGAGGATCAATCCGATTGAGCGACGTTTGGGAGCGTTGAACGCGCAACCAACCACTTTCACTGTTGATCCATGTTATTACAGCATGCATTCGTTTTTTGCCATTGATGCTGTTGTCTGTTTTGTTCTGGCTGACTCAGAGTCAGCTGCATTTATTCTCATAGTACAAAAATGAGAGCAATCGAGTCTTTTTTTTTTTTTTTTTTTTTTTTGTTTTTTTCCCAAGCTGTTGTTTCTGTCATCATGGTCAACATTTCCACTGCCGATCTGCGCGAACCGCGCGTCTTCCTCTACATTATCGTCTGGGTAAGTGAAGGAGTGACATTGACTTGCCGAGCAAGAGCGAGCGAGGGAGCGTGACAGAGAGAGAGTGACCGAGCGAGGCATTGAGAGAACAATGGAATCACAATCCGCGGTTCGACCCGCCGGCACTTTGAGTCGCATTTCGTGAATTGCGAAACTGACAAGCATATCAACAACGACGGGGAATGTGAGTGTGAGTGTGGGGTTTTGCTGTCTCAGCTTCGACAAGTCAACAAAGAGCCAAAAACATGGCCATAAAAAAAAAAAAAAAAAAAAAAGCGAGAATTTCAAAAAAATAAAAAAAAAATGAAAAGAATCCAATACAAAATAATACAAAATAATCTTCTAAATCTGCTGGAAACTCGCTCTTGTCGACGTTGACTTTGTTGTGCTTTGTTGACTGCTACAACTGCACACTTGCATTTGAGCAAAAGTGAGCGAAGAAGCGCGTCAGTCAGTCAGGAAGAGGACACGCGTCAAACCCATTTCTCGCCCTTCTTTTTCCCCCTTTGTGCTTTCATGCTAACCCCTTGTGCTTGGTTATCATTCTTGATTCAATACATTGGCGCTAGTTCCTGGCCATGATCTCGTTTGGCTGCGTCGCGGGCCCCGATTACCGCGATTCTGGCTCGCTCGCCGGCGCATGTCCCGGCTCGTTCAAGTACGACTCGCTCGACGCAATCTGCAACAGTAAGTTTCACAACTACTCACAACTTTGGTTTTTACAACAAAAGCCGCCCTAAACAACTTTGTGATGTTTCAAAAACTCTTCAAAAACTCTTTCTAGATGACGTTATCGGCAAAAGCTCATGGAAGAGCAGCGGCGTCTTCATGGTCGCCATTGGTGTGATTGTCTTTATCTGGGCCTTCGTGATGACTGTCGCTCATGTCGTCTTCCCGTCCAAGCTGCCGCTGTCCATGCCAATCATTGTAAAGCGTTCTGCTTGTTTTTTACTTTTTTTCTTTTTTGGTTGTCCATCGCTCGAGCGTCCTGGATGGCTTGCTCAATTCTTGCACCGTTTTTCTTCTTGGCTTGTTCTTTTGCAGGAGCTCGGTGTCAACATTGCCATGGTTTTCTTGTTCATCATTGCCTCGGCCGTCTGGGCCAAGACAGTTTCTGACATTGGCGACGAACTCACTAGCTTTGGCATTTCGTTCACCACCTGGAGGGCAGGCGCAGTAAGCAAGCCAGATGGTACTCGAGCGCGTTTTTGAGACGTTGCTTTCACTCACCCATTGTCAACTCATTCTGCATAGGCATTTGGATTCTTGTCTACTTTTGCGTTGCTCGCGCTGGCCGTGTTCATCGCCCTGAGCATTCGCCGCGGCGCCCCTGCTGCTGCCCCTGCTGTCGTGTAACTCAACTCGACCGAGGCATTGTGGATGCGGGTGCTTTAAACAACCTTCAACATCGCTCTTCGCCAATACATGTATAAAACCAACACCCATACTGTAGATCTTGATCTTTTCGTTCAACTTTTCTTCTTTTTTGTTGCTGCAAACACAAAAGAACAAAACAAAAAAAAAACTTCATGCGAACACACGCTGGGGGTAAAAGCTACAGAGTTGCGAGAGGCAACAAGGACATTACTCGTTTAATGACCATGGCCGCCCATCATCGGTGGTCCACGACCACGGCCGGCCGGCGGGCCGTCAGCAGGGTTGTGTGCGGGGGTGTTCTTGATCGTCTCGTCGACCGACAGAATGAGGCAAGCGGCCTCGGAGGCGGCGGTGATGGCGTTGATCTTGACAAGTGCGGGCTCCCAAACGAACGTCTTGAACGTGTCGGTAATGTCCTCGTTGAAAATGTCAACACCAAACCAGGTGCCGTCAGCCTGAGCGTGCTTGAAGCGCAGCTTGTTGAGGATGTTGGTCGAGTCAAAGCCGGCGTTGTCGCACAGCTGACGGGGGATGACCTCGAGGGCCTTGGCAAAGGCCGAGATGACGAGTTGCGGCTTGCCGGCAATCGTGCGCGAGTACTCGCGCAGGTAGCGAGAGAGCTCCATCTCGATGGCACCGCCACCAGCAACAACAGAGTCGCTCTTGAGCGCTCGTCGGACAATCATGATGGCGTCGTGCAGCGAGCGTTGGGTCTCTTCCAGGAACTGCTCGGCGCCACCACGGATGATGATGGTGCACGTCTTGCTCTTGGGGGTGCCCGTGAAAAAGTTGTAGCGCTCGCCACCGACCTGTCGCTCGTCGAACGACTCGCAGGTGCCGAGAACGCTCTCTTGCAAGTCGTTGACGGACGACTGAATGGCGCCACCGCATGCCTTCATTGTTCGCTTCAAATCCTCGTCAGCCACACGGCCAGCGCAGAAAATGTCGCGGTCGGCAAAGAACTGCGTGGCAACATCGCCAATCGGCAGCTTGGACAGGACGACCTTTGCGCCGCTCGCGACAATCTTTTCGAGCTTGTCGTACAGAATCTTCCACTCTGCATCGACGATTGCTTGGTATTCCTGTGGGGGATGATGGGTGGGATGAAAGTCAGAAAAAAACAAAAACGGCCAAAAAGCAAACTACCTCAATCCTTCCACAAAAAAACGAACTGAGAAAAGAAAACTCACATCGACAGACTTGACACGAATCTCGGCATTGTCACGCTCAGCCTTAAGTTCGAGCTCAATGTTAAGAAGGGCAATCTTGGGGGAGGTGTAGCTCTTGGGCTGCATCTCAAAGCCGGCGTACGAGAAGGTCTTCTTGAAGGCAACACCGGGGACGAGCACGCTCTCCTCGAGTGCGCCACCCTGGACCTTCTTCATGCCAATCATGCTGAGGGGCAAATCCTTGTCGAGCGAGAGGACGGCGTCGACAACCACCTGGGAGAAGAACTCCTTCTGGCGAGCAATAATCTTCGAGTTCATGGCAGTAGCGGCGCACTTGACGAGCAACTCGCGCTGTTCCTTGGGATCGGCGCGCTGGATGAGCACGGCAATCTCACGGATGCGGGCGACGGCGAGGGCGGTGGCCTGTCGGATGGCACGGACAATGACCTGCGGGTGCACGCCGTCCTCGACGAAAGGCTTGGCCTCCTTCAGGAACTCGCCAGCGAGCAGCACCACACTGGTGGTACCATCGCCGACCTCAGCGTCCTGCGACTTGGCAATGTCGACAAGCGTCTTTGCAGCGGGGTGAACAATGTCGAGCAGCTTCATGATCGTAGCGCCGTCGTTTGAGATGGTGGTTTTGCCTGTTTTTGTTGATACCATTTCCAAAAGTTGAGTGAGTCATGAGGTGTGCTTTGATGCTTTGTGGAGGACCACAACTGTGGATTGATTTCACAGAAGCGCAAACGTCAGATCTCGCTTTTTTTTTTTTTTTTTTTTTTTTTTGCTTTTCGCTGGATTTGCATTGGGTTTGTTTCACTTTTTGTACCGAAATGCTTGTTCGTTTCGCGGCTCAGTTTTTTGCGCACAGAGAGCGCGGCGCATCGATGCAAGACGCACACACACACACACCACTCTACCACAAGCACCGAACGAGCGAGGCCGATCGACTGAGTGGAAGACGAGGGAAAAACAACAATAAAAAAATAATGAAAGCAAAGCACATGGAAAAGCAACAAAAAAAAATAAAATAAAAAAATAAAAATAAAAAAATAAAAAAATATTTCGGAGGATCTCGACTTTTGGTGCTTTTGTTTCGCTGCTGCTTTTCGCTTTGAGCTCGATTCGACGCGATGATGACAAAAGACATCAAAAGCGCGAGAGAGTCAACATCCAGCGAAAAACACACTGGGTCCCTCCAAACTTCTGGCTGGTCGAACAAAAAAAACCAATAAAAAAATAACATCAATGCAATGGAAAAACTAACCATGGCCGTCAACGACGAGCTTGTCCATGCCGCGGGGACCGAGGGTGGTGCGCACGGCGTCGACAATGATCTGGCACGCATTGATGTTGCTGATCAGCTGCGGCTTGCCCTGCGACGAGTCGGTGCCTTCCTTCAGCAGGATGATTTGTGGTTGCTGAAGCGAAGACGAATAAAAAAAAAAAAAAAAAAAAAAAAGTCAGTGCAATGGAAAGTCCATACAAGTCCCATACAAAGTCCGTTCTCCCGTCCTCAGCATCCTCAGTCCTCAAAGAGGTCCCCACTCTGTCTTCACATTCAAAAATCGAATGGGAAACAAAAATGGGGTCATGATTGCACAATGTGTTACCATGCGTCCACCGGGGCCCATCATTCTCGCAAAGGAGTGTTTGTTTGTCGTTGGTAAGATGAAAAGAGGACTGAGGACGGACGAGACGAGGAATGAATGATGATGATGCATTCACCAAGCAAGAACAGTCAGGTGGTTGCCTTCCTTCGTGGAGGGAGTTGCTCAAAGCTCGAAGCCGACATACTTCTGTTTGGTGACTCTCAGTTCGTGAGTTTGTGTCGTTTCAGTCCTTTTGTTTCTCCTTTGCTTTTATAGAAAACCGCTTCATATTGAGAGTCCTCTTCTATTACCGTTGGCATTGAGCGCCACGAGCGACTCATCCCCGCTCCTCACGGAGTGAAGACTTGGACTGAGTGAGTGATTGATTGATTTGAAGGCTCAATGCAACTCAACACGGTTGTGCATTCATTCTTTTTTTTTTTTTTTTTTGCTTTTTTTGCTTTTTTTTGTTGTCATTTTTCTTTCTTCTCATCGTTGATCAACCAGACGATCATTTAGACGCTGAGAATCTGAACACACACAAGACCAGAATGACTGCTGGCGGGACGCGGTCGACGTCGTCCCCACAAGCGCCGGCTCGCGCTTCCTCCGCTTCCACTGCGACAACTTCATCATCTTCATCTTCGTCGTCTTTGTCTGGAAGCGGCGGGACTGGGGCTGGGGCTGGGGCTGGGATGGGACTCGGCGGTCCGCGCTACTCTGCATTGACGCAGGACGCGATTGATGCGATCGAGCAGCTCAACACGGCGACGGTTGAAGACGAGGACGACAGCGACATTCTCAACGACGATGACGATGACGATGACGATGACGATGATGATGGTGACAGTGACGACGATGAGGACGACGAGGACGACGTGCTTGAGGAAGCGGCTGCAGCGGCGGCGTTTGCTGCGGCGACCTCGCTCGGCTCGTCCAGGCGGATGGTGCGCCGGCGCGTCGCTGCAGGGACAATCACTCCAAGTGCCAGCCACAGTCATAGTGGCAGTGGCAGTGGCAGTGGCAGTGGCGTAGGCGGATTCGAGTCGTCGTCGTCCTCGTCGTTGTCGTTGCATGTGGGCCAATCTGGTGCGACCGACATTGGTGAGCACCACCACCCGAGCAGTCATCATCATCATCATCATGCTCATCATGCTCATCATTATCACCATGGACAAGGACACGCTCAAGATGGCGGCGCGCTTGGCTACCATTCTCATTCTCACTCGCATTCGCAGACAGGCAGCCTCGCCCATCACCTCAATGCAGGCGAGTGGACAGTCACGGCCGATCCAGATACAATTGCAGGCGCAATCGCTGCTGCTTCTGCTATTCCAGGAGAGCACGCGGCGATACACAATGCTGCAGACACCCATTCTGCTGCCAATTCTGCTGCCAATTCTGCATCGATCAACGCTCGAAAGCAGCCGTCCTCGTCTGCCAACACGACGCCAACTGCGCCTACACGCAAAAACGCTCGTGTGACTCAAAACGGAGCGCACCAGCATTCCGGCTTGATGCTGCACTCTGCTAAAACTGAAGCAATCTCGCTGCAGCAGGCTCGCGCACACGACGCTGCGTTCGATCCGAGTCATAGCCACGAGTATGAGCACGAGTCTGACAGCCAGGATGATCCTCTATTTGCGTCAGTGCTGCGGGGTCTCAAGGCTGCGACGCATCCGACCTTGCAGCCTCGGCGCCTGCACGACGAAGAGCTCGCCCACATTCACTCGCTCAGCGGCGACGGCACTGCTGACGATGCACACACGTCCCCGTCCTCTAGCGCGGATTACGAATTGACAGTCCGCCATCGCCGAAGAGCCGACGAGCATCCTGCGCTTTCTGCCGCGTCCAAGCGTCCACGATTAGCCGCAGCCACGACGGACGAGTCTGACTCTGAACTGCTCGACGATCTACAAGGTGCGGCGCCTGCAGGTAGCCAATCTGCACGAACGAACGTCCATCTTTTGCTTTCTGCAAAGTATCGAGCAAACGTTCGTCGCCACCAACGTTTGCAGCAGCAGCAGCAACAGCAGCGAGCATCGGGCGGAGAGCACGGCGAGCACCAACAACAACCGGGCTTCCTCGATGCACATTTGCGCTTTGGCGATTCGGCCACTCACGCTGCTTCTCCTGCTTCCATTGCCGACTCGCTTGCCTACCAATCGATGGTGCCAGAGTTGCCAACACTCACTGGATTAGAGTCTGTCAATGCCGCCGTTCTGGCCAGCCATCGCGCTGCAGAAGCTTCTGCCGCCGCCGCGCTCATGCCGGAGAAACGCAAGCGAGGCAGACCGCGGAAAGTGCCCCTTGTCGACGGACAGGAAGCGTCGTCACCTTCCGCTGCCCTTCCTTTGGACGCGCCAAGTAGCTCTGCCCCAGTCGCCACCACCACCAAACCGTCTGCAAAGCTATCTGCCAAGCAGGCTGCCAAACAAGCTGCACTGGCTGCAGACACCACCACCAAATCTAATGCCAATCCAACCAGCACCAAAGCAGCACGCCCACCCAAGCAGCAGCCGCCCCCTCTTGCCACCAGCTTGTCCAATCTGGGGCCCATCAGCAGCAAGCGGCATTTATCTCCCGCCGAACTTGTTGCCGCCATGGCCGCTCGCACGTCGTCGTCTGCTGCCGCTGCTGCCCCGGCTTCGTCTTCTTCGTCCTCCTCCTTGTCTTCGTTCCAGCACGTTCCCGCTGCGATGGCAACGCTCCCGCCAGTCACTTCGTCTCGACCAGGATCACACGGATCGCTGTCCGGCTCCTGCACTTGCGCGATGCGGCTTGCTCCGGTCATCAGCATGTTTGCCGAGTGGAAGGGTGCGGCCAAGGATGCAGCAGCCACAGCCTCCGACGCGACCGGCGCTCCAGTCAAGAAGGGCCACCGTCTTCGGCAGCAAAACGAGTGGTTGCTTGAAAACGTCTGGGACTCGAGTGTGGCCTACCAGTTCTGCCGCCAGTGCGTGAGCAGCCTCCTCCACGTTGACGAGCACCGTCTTTCCAATCTTCGCCAGAAGAAGGCCAACTCTGTGCGCGCTGCCGTGAGTATGGTGAAGCGAGACGTCGAGCCTGGTCGCGTGCGCGACGTCGTGCTGCCAAAGGGCATCCACGATCGGGCAAGCTGGTGGGCTTTGCTGCCCGACCACGCCGTGGTTAGCGTTGGTGCCCCAATCGCCTTTCACGGACTCAAAGCCCAGCGCAGCAACAACCACAAGGGCGATGATCTGCTCGAGCATTTCCTCACTTTTGTGGACAAGAACAGCTCGCCCGTTCCTGCACACCGGACTGATCTGGACCCCTCGGT
Source organism: Capsaspora owczarzaki ATCC 30864 (assembly GCF_000151315.2). NCBI lineage: Eukaryota > Filasterea > Ministeriida > Capsasporidae > Capsaspora > Capsaspora owczarzaki. The sequence continues at coordinate 602,029 of NW_011887299.1, read as the reverse complement.
GCAATTTGTGTTTGATTCGCGCTTCCGCCGCATCAACGTGCCATCTACCGCAACTTCCGATCAGAGCAACGCTGCCGAGGCCAACGCTTCGTTGACGCATGCATTCAATCTACTACTCCAAACGTTGTATCCGGTGGGTCCGAACGGAAAGCCAGTCACCGTATCGCACGGTACTGTCAAGACATGGCTCAAGGCACATCGTCCATCTCACGCAGTTATGAAAAAGCCCCCGAAAAAGCTTCTTGCACGCCAGGAAGCATCGCTGTGAAGTTTTGGGCATTGTTGGTGGAATTTCATTCTCGACCTTGGCTCTCACCCGCGTGATTTCTTCCACCCACCCCCCATCTGTAATATATAGCTGGCAGAAAATGCCCGAAACACCATACTGGCCTTGTTCTTCGACTGTCGGCTTTTTGCGCTGTCGCACCCACATGATTTTTCGCTTTTGATTCACTCGTCACATTTTCTTATTTTAGACCGAAATAAAAAGCAACTTGGCTCAATAATTCTAATATCTGAATTTTTAAACACACATAGATCGACAGACACATAGATACTTCGCAAAAAACAAACAAACAAACAAACAAACAAACAAACAAACAAAAAAAAAAAACTGAAACAATTATCGGAAACTCAAACATTGGTGCTGCCGAGGGCGCCAACGAGAGGCGCAGTACTTGCAGTGCTGATATCACGATCTAGGCCAGAAGACTTGGCATCTTGCGAGCTCGACGACAGCTCGACCATGGGTATCGAGTTGGACGGTTCTTCCGGCTCGCTGTACTGCCATGTATCAGAGTCGCGCGGGACGTGCTCGAATCGCCCAGTGCGAAGCAAGTACATTTCTCGAACCACTTGCGTGTTGGTCGGGTTGAAGATGCTGTATGCGTACTTGATGATGGCGTATGGCATGATGGCAGTTGTCACCGAGAGGATGACCGTAAACCAATACGTCGGGTTGGGCCAGAGCATGAAAACGACGCCAAAGACAGAGTTCATCTTGGCGAGGACGTTCATGTACACGAGCATGTACAAAAACCACAGCAGGACGGAGGCAGAGCAAATCACCGCGCTCAGCTTGGTCCACATGTGCGTGTCGAGGGCTAAACGCAGGTTGACCAACACAACAAGCGTCGTGTAGCAGACGGTGCCGAGTGACCACATGTCGTACTGCTGCCCAGTGGGAGCGACAGCGATCGCGAATCGCGGAATCAAGTAGCAAATCAAGGACTGATACGTTGCGTCGAGGATGGTTAGCCAGAACTGCTTCTTGTTGAACAGTTCGTTTCGCATTCCTTGCAAGTAGAGCTCGGGGAAGAGCATGGCCGCGCGCGCCTTCACAGGCTGCTCAAAAACCGCCAGAACGATCGGGGGTAGCGAAGTGAAGGCCAGGTTGAAGAACATGATGTACGTGTACTCGTAGACGGTCTGGGCCGAAAAGCCAGCGGTCGTGTTAAACCAAAAGTTGACCAAAATGTACGCGTAGTTTTTGTAGAAAAAGTAGAGGACGAGCCACGTGATGCGATGGTACGACCACACACCGTGGACCAGCAGCAGCTTGCGTAAAAAGGAAAACTGGGCAATGGCGTAGTCGCTGGCCATGACCGCCTGCATGCCTTCGTTGCCGCTGATGCCAACGCCAATGTTGGCCGCCTTGATCATGCTAACGTCGTTAGCACCATCACCAATGGCAAGCGTGATGGTACCGAGACCCTTGCGCACTAAATCCACCACCGAGGCTTTCTGGAGCGGCGAGCAGCGGCAGCACACCACCGAGGCGCATTGTTTGGCCAAACTGAGGAATTGGTCTTTCAACTCGGGCGAGAGCGAGTGCACCAGGGTGGCGCCGTTGACAACGAGTCCAAAGACAGGACGGCCGTCGGGGTTGGAATTGTTCATGCGGCTGGGATCTCCTGCCGACGACGTGCTGGCACTTGCGCCAAACGGATGGTCACCCGACGAGTGGCTGCCTGTGCTGTAGGCGGACGCCGTGATGGCGCCAGGGATGATGGTCGAAATGCGATCGCGCGCCACTTGGCTCATGGGGTCACTTGCAGATTTTGTGAGGGGATCTTGCGAAGTGCTAAAGGCGATCGACGGATCTGTCGATGCTGCCTCATTCAACGGGCTGTCCTTGTCGGAAGCCGTGCCCGCGGCCAAGTCGGCGGTTACAAACCCAAGCAGCTCTGTGATCCGAGCTTGCGTCGACTCGGCGTCGGTCGCATTGAGAATCAGCACCTGCATGCCTCGGCGGAAAATCTTGCACGAAAAGCCAATGTTGATGGCGGTTTCTTGCTTGTCACCCGTGAGCATCCACAGCTTGATTCCTCCCCTCGCGAGCACGGCGATCGTGTCGGCAACATGGTCTTGCAGCTTGTCGTCCACGGCCGTGGCGCCGACGAGCTGCAAGCCATTCTCAATGCTCGCGCTCACCTCGGCAATGGCCTGCTCTCGGTCTTCCTTTGAGATGGCGGCCGCGCTAAACTTGGCATCAAATGCCCGCCACTCGTCCTCAGTGAGTGGCTTCCATGCGAGACAAAGTGTCCGAAGGCCTCGTTTGGCAAAGTTATCGAGGTGGGTGCGCGTGGCGTCGAGCAGGTCTCGAGCTGACAACGCGCCACCTTCCTTCTTTTCGGCCCCAGGCACCGTCAAAAATGCCGGAAGAGCCGACTTGGCCAGCGGTGCCAGCAGGGGGATGACGACGTCATCGGCTCCCTTGAGCAGCAGCTTGATTTCATTGCTGCAGCAAGCAGACAGAGGTGTGCATGAGCGAGCCATGCCAAAAGGTGGAAACAAAAGCACAAAAACAAAACAACGGATCGATCAAACCAAATCACAGACTCCTTACGTGTCGCGGGTGCGAATAATCACCGACATGCGCTTGCGGTCTGAATTGAACTCGAGAACATTCAGCACATCGTAGAAGCGATCTTGCCCGTCAATGTTGATTTTGACCACATTCATGGTGCGATCCACAAATGCAAAGCCAAAGTCCCTGGCGGCAGCGACAAGGCACGCTTCGTCTGGCGACTGGGCCTGGTAGCTCAAGGTTTCTGGCAGTCGCTGAGGTCGAGTCTTATCCGCCTCCTTGTACTCGGCCATGACTGTGTGGCACAATGCCAGGTGTTCCCAGAATGCAATCAAATGCTTGTCAACGAGCCGTTGACGAATCATGGCAGCGTCGTGGTACTGCATTGGTTGCGAGTACGGCGAGTTTGATGTGACTGGTTGAGTTTCTGCAGTGGCGGATAGTATTTCGCGGTGCGTGAGCTACGACAACAAAAGAAAAAAAAAAGGGGATCTGTTGCGCCCGCTTGATCTACACAACAAACTGCAACACAGCGCGCTTACTGGATGTCGAGCCGGCACCGTAAATGACGCCATTTACACTGCACCCATGGAACACCATCCTATTCTGAGTTAATGTGCCAGTCTTGTCGGAAAAAATGTACTCGAGCTGCCCAAGCTCTTCGCTCAAGGCAGAGGTGCGCGCCCAAGCAGGCGTATCGGTTGCAGCCCAGTACATGTCTAAATCCTGACTGATAAATAGAGCTGAGAGGTTGTAGGTGTGGAGCAAAGTCGGAATTGTGAGTTCAACAAGGAGACCAGTCCCACTGAAGTCTGTGAATGGCCAGCAAACAGCGCTCACCTTGCACGAGCTTGACCATCTCGACAGTCACATAGAGAGAGATGGGCACGAGCGACTGCAGAATCAGCGCAAACGACCAAAAGTTGATGAAGGCACTGAGATACCTGTTGGTGGGAAAGTACAGGTACCAATGCGTTTCTGGAGGACTGATGCCGTTCACCGCCGACAAAATGGCGCCGATAAGGCAGAACAAGATCAAAATGACGAAAACAAAGATAATTTCCTTGTTCATCATCTTGTCCATCTTGGTGCGCTTGAAGCGGCCTCGAGAGCTATTCTGCAGAACTTTTGTGTCGTGCCCTGCATAGACAACAAGGCCGTAAATGTAATCCGTGTTGCGCAGGATGCAGCTGCGAAATAGCACGTTTTGAATGCCGATCGGATCTGTTTGGGCGAAATTGTCCTCTGCAAACGCCATAGACCCCTGGAACCGAAACAAGTTGTTGTTGGGGCTCTCGCACTGGACGCGAGCGGCCAGTGACACACATCCTTGCGCAGACGCGCAGCGGCCCCGAGTCAGCGCCAACGCTTCCTTGGGCTTGAGGTTGGTCTCGCCATCCATGCTGGCGGTGTCAACGTAGCAGAGGTTTTGCGGATCCGATGTGCCGATCAGGACGACATCCGCTGGAATGGCATCACCATCAACAAGTCGCACAATGTCGCCAACCCGCAGCTCCTGCCAAAGCACGCGCTCAAGCAGTCGTCCGTTCGAATGGTTGGCTGGCAGTTGGTCTGCACGACCGCCACCAATGTCCGGCATTTGCGACGACGCAGAGACAGACGAGGCGGACGACACGGAGCGGTCGGACGATTCGTCGGACGACAGCTCGGTGAATTGACCTCCTTGGTTGTTTGCTTGCTTTGTGGACGGCGAGGGCCGATGCTTCTCATCGCTTGGCTTGCCGTCAAGTGTGCCGTGGGTGGCCTCATACTCACGAATAATCTTCTCCCGTTGCTGGCGGCTCGCGAGGCAGCGAGCAACAAGCGCATCAAAGCAGCGCATCAGCGGTTGCGTCAAGAACGACAGCGGATGCAAGCGAGCCATGGCCTGCTGCTCCTCTCGCGTGAGTGGCCGTTCTTTGCAGACAACGCGCGTGGTGACAGAGTAGTTGACTTGAAGATCGCTCTTCCGGCGTTTGTAGTCTTCCACGGCGTCCTTGATTGCAGACGTGGTGAGCACAAACAGCAACGGCAACGCTGCCGTCGACGGATTGACGGCCTGTGTGGCCGGAATGAACGCCAGAATGACCATTGCCAAAAAGTAGCAGTTGGCAAAGCGGTGGAACTGCTCAAACAAGTTTTGCGGGAGGAACGTCAGCGCCGTGTACTTTGTCGTCGTGACTTGATTTTGGCAGAAGCCCGCGATCTAGCGACGACCAGAAGATTGTAAGAAACAACAAAGTCAGTGATTGTTACGACAAATTAGGGAGCACCGGAGCAAAATTTCTGAGACGAAGTGGTTTCCAAGGTCGATCACATCGTGTATCTGCCCTACTACCACTACTACGACGACTACTACTGCTACAAGCTATTTACTACGAGTCCGCCGTTGTACGAGTTGTCAAAGTGCAACTGTGACGTTTTGATGGTTGGCTCACAAACGCGGTTCCACAACAAAAAGCAATCGGTCGTTCCAGTTTACGATTGGTTTCCCAATTCACGCTCACTGCGCGTCCCCACCTCAACCTCGAGCACAACTCACTTCGTGCCACTAACGTTTCGCTGAGTGGCTACGCAGCAGCAGCAGACGGATGATGAGCGTAGACGCAGCTGGTCACATCCTTTTTTCCAATGCGCAAAATGTTGATTGTTGTTCGCACCCGCATCACTTGAGCAGCAGCAACCAAAGTGCGAAGCTGCTCGTCCCACTTTTCCACTTCCGGTCAATCCCATCATCAACAAACAGTCAACATCGAAGCGCAATCGAATGCAGAGCGACGCAAAAAGCGAGAGGCAGAAGAAAAAGCTACCAAGCGACAAAGCAAAAACCCGATCGCCGTGAACTCAAATAAAACAAAAACATAACAACAAAAGCGTCGACGAAGAACAGAAGCACAAACGCAAACACACACACTGAGAGAGAGAGAAGAAAGAGAGAAGAGCATTGTGTCAAACAAGGGACTCGGGCACCAGCGCAGAGCACAACCGAGTTAAGCGGGAGCAAACAACAAACAACAAAGGGTGAGAGAGGGCGTCAAAACCCAACCTCCACCTTCACTACGATCAGTCCTCCAGTCCTCCAGGTTGCTGCTTGTCCCTTTCCCCCCTCTCCACACATGAAACCACCAACGCAACACCCACTCATCATCATCATCATGAGCAAGACGCGACGATCAGATCGGGCCCTTGGCTTGCTTGCCTCAGAGTGGACCGGGTCATTGCTGTGCAGCAATCGAGCTGCGGCGTTCGTTGATGCCATTTTGCTGCTGGTGTGTGTCGAGGCAGCACGAAACGCCGGCTCTCTCTTTTGTTGCACAATGACTTGATTCAGATACTAGGATTCAGTGAGAAGTAAGGCAACCCAGGACGAAGGAAGGGGACAAAACCTTCCCTCTTCAATTGAAATGAAACGAAAAGACTGACTTGTAACTTGTGTTGTTGACCGTCTCAGATGATGAAAAAGAAAACAGAAAAAGCACATCAATAGTATTTATAAAGCAATCTTGTTGATTGACAAAGGAAATGGGGGCAAAAACTGAAGCACAAGCAACACAGTCAACAGCGGCCAGTTGCTCAGGTTTCACAAAAGCCAAACAAAATCCGGAGGGGAAACAAACAACATCAGAACAGAGAGAGAGAGGCAGGAACGAGAAATGCGTGTTGCGTCTGCGGGGGACCAAAAAAGAGGGGGGGGAGCTTATGCGACGCACATGCCGCTCGAGCAGTGGTGGCCAGCAGAGCCGCTCCAGTAGCAGTCAAGGTCAGTGACGCAGCCAGTGCAGATGCCAAAGATGCAACCAGAGGCGGGGTCGTTGCAGCCGCCAAAGTCGCAGTAGCCGCAGAAGGTGGTGCCGACGTTGTTCTTGACGCACTCGCCGTTCTGGCAGCAGCTGCCGGTGGGAGAGCCCTGGCAATCAGCAGACGAGACGCAGGTGACGGGGCCAAAGATCGGGACGTTGCCCGAGCCGGAGGGAACCTCGCTGACGCACTGCCAGGCAGAGCCCTTCTTGTGGGAGCAGTGCTGGCCAGAGGGGCAGTCGGTCGAGATGATGCAGTCCGGAATGCCGAGGAGCTTGCGGAGATCGATGAGGCCGTCCTTGAGCATGTCGCCAAAGGAGACGACGAGCTGGGAGAGCGAGGCCAGGTCGAAGGTGACCGAGTGGGGCTGGTTGTAGATCTGGAGGGTCATCGACATGGTGGGGAAGATGCCGTGGGCAAGGTTGCTCATCGAGAGGTTCTCAATGCTGAGCGCGGTGAGCTGAGGAATAATGTACGAGAGGTCCGAAATGAACTTTTCCCAGTCGTCGACAAGCGAGTCGGGGCGGAGGTAGTGCGGGGGAAGGAGGGCATCCATGAACATGTTGAAGGCGGTGGTGAGGTTGGCAAAGCTGAGGTCGATGGCAAACTCAAAGTTGGGGTGCAGGGGATCCCAGTCGGTGACCATCGAGACGGCCATGTGGTCAATGCCAATCAGACCGATGGAGGCGTTCAGGGAGACGCCCTCGACAAAGTGGATGATAATGTCGTTGACAACAAAGTCCTGGGTGACGGGGGCAATGGCGAACGAGACGCCCTGGAAGTTCATGGAGCCGGGGACGGTGGTGACGTCAATGGCAGGGTAGGTCGAGTCCTGCTGGGCGTTGTTGAAGGCGCGGGTGACGTCGGCAAAGGCAAGGGTGGCAACCTCCGTCATGAAGAAGACGTTGACGGGGTTGGTGATGTCAACAAAGCCGTTAATGTCAATGACAACGCCGCCGATGGTGATCTCGCCACCAACGCCGAACGCGGTGATGCCAGAGGGGCCAAAGCCAATCTCAATCCAGGGGTTGGTAATGTCAAAGCCCTTGAGGCCGGCAATGTTGGCCCACTCGCCAGCCATGCTGCCCTGGACGGTGACCTCGGCGTCGGAGGAGAAGGTGCCGCCAATGTCGAACGTGAGCCAGTCGCTCTGCTTGGCAAAGAGAACCGAGGCGCCAGTGGTGATGGTGACGGTGGAGGGGACGGCAATGTCGATGGTGAGCGAGAAGCCGTCAAAGTTGACGTTCGGCTTGACGGGGATGGTGGTGGTGCCGAGGGTGAAGGCAAGACCCTTGGTCATGTCGCCAAAGACGGGCAGGTACATGGAGAACCAGAACTGGACAGTGTCGGCGTCAGCCTTGATCGTGGACATCTTGGTGAAGAGCGACGAGGGCTTGAGGATGGTGATGACGTCGAGCTCGAGGGTCAGGCCGGGGAGGTAGGCACGGCCGGTGGTCGAGTCCGTGTAGGCGGCAGTGTTGATGACGAGGGTAATGTCAGCCGAGCTGAAGGCGAGGTCGTCAGTGGCGGCAGGGGTGCCAGAAGCGCGGCCAGCGATCGTGTTGACAGCGTTGGAGAGGCTGTCGACCTTGACGACAAGCTCGCAGACAACGTCGGAAAAGTCGTTGGTGCCGGCAAGGTGGATGTCGTACGAGTTGAGGATGGCGGACGAGGCGAAGGTGATTGAGGCCTTGCCGTCGAACGAGAGCGAGACGAGCGACGGGGTGGCAGTGTTGACAACAAGGGCAACCGAGATGGGCGACAGGGTGAGCCACTGGAGGCCGAACGGGGCGACCCAGGCGCTGGCGAGGGCGCCAGAGAAGGTGAACTGGTTGGTGCTCGAGGTCCAGTCGGCAGAGACGGCAAAGACGACGGGCTGGGGGTTGCTCTTGAGGGCGAGGGTCAGATCGAGGCTGGCGTGGACGCCGTTGGTGCGGCCAACAGAGAAGCCGACGTCGACCTTGGCGTAGCTGACGACGGGGGTGATCTGGACGAGGTTGGCGAGGAAGTCAACAGTGACCGAGCTGACCTGGAGGTTGTCAAAGATGGGGCCGTAGACGCTCAGCGAAAAGTCGGCAGAGCCGTCGCCGAGGACGGGGGTGAGGAGCTGGCGTTGCTGCGAGCCAGAGGCGACCTTGACGTCGGCAACAAAGGTGAGACCGCGGGTGGCGCCGGCGTTGGTGGTGATGGTGAGGACAACCGAGGCAGTGTTGAGGGTAAAGTCAGCAAGGGTGTTGTCGCCGAGGGAAGCACCGCCGAGGGCAGTCGAGAGGAGGGTGGGGAGCTGAGTCGAGTCGCCGGTGGCAAGGTCGACAGAGACAACGAGGGTCCAGTCCTGGAAGTTGTTTGAGCCGGTGAGGTAGAGGTGCGAAGCGCCCTGGCCGGTGGTCTGGAAGGGGAAGGAGGCGGCGCCGTCAAAGTTGAACGAGGTGAGGGTCGAGCCGAGGTTGTCAGTGTTGGCGTTCGACGTGTCAACGACAAAGTTGAGGGTGGCGGTGGCCAGGCTAATCCACTTGACGGGGTTCCACGAGGCGAGGAGCTGGCCGGCGAAGGTGAGCGTGTTGGTGGTCGAGTCCCACGTGGTGGAGGCGACGAACGAGACGGCGGGGTTGGTGGTGAGCTGGAGGGTCAGGAGGGTCTGGATGTCGACGGCGGGGGTGGCAGAGACGCCGGTGAGGGTCACGTCAACCTGGGTGCCGAGAATGTTCAGGGCGTTGCGGAAGTGGAGCTCAACATCAATGTCAATCTCGGCGGTGGCAGCCTGGGGGTTGTTCAGGGGGAAGGTGGCGAGCAGGTCAAAGGTCGACTGCGTAAAGGTGCGGTTGAGACGCTCGAGGCCGGCAAGCGAGTTGCCAGTGGCAAGAGCACCCTCGACCTTGACGACAACACCGGCAACGAACGAGTAGGTGCCGATCGCAAAGGCGGTGGTCGAGGCGTTGACCGAGCCGCGGCCCTTCGCGCTGACAGAGACCTGGGTGAACCACGAGTCGGCGGGCATCTGGGCAAACTGGACGCCCTGGGCGATCGAGTAGCCCGAGCCGATCGTGGCAGACAGACCAAAGCCGAGCTCGGCAGTGCTGATCGAGAGGACGGTGGCGAGGAACGAGAAGGTGCCCGAGACGCCAAGCAGGTTGCCGCTGCCCTGGCAGAGCAGAGTGGGGAACGAGTCAAGGCCAATGAAGGTGCAGCCAGCCGAGGTCAGGACGATCGAGCCGTTGGGGTCGGTGGAGGTGGCGGTGGCAAGCTGGCCAAACAGGGTGGCGTTGTTGACGGTCGTGGCGGAGAGGGTCAGGGTCTTGGTGGTGGTGTCGAGGATGCTGGCCTGGAGGGCGGTGAGGACGGCCGGGGGGTCTGTAAAAAAGGGTGTGAAGTTTAATATCAGTTGATGCAGGGGATGTGTGTCACGAGACTGACAAAGGTGGTTTGGTTGGATGAACAAATCGAACGAAACCCGGCAAAAGCCCAATGTAGTTGGATCTTTCTCTTCCTCTTCGCCCCCCCCCCACTTCTTTCATTCAATAAAATAATAAATATCAAAACCAACAAACATCCACTGAGCGAAGGGAGTCGGGGTCATGGGGTCCAGGAGCAATCCCAAAACGCGAACATATGCCCCAACAAAGCAAAACGACGATGAGCGAGTTGTTTTTTTGTGCGGTGCTCCAAGTTCGGTAATTTGCTGAACTATGATTTTTCTCCTCGTCCCCAAAGCACGATTCAAAGAATAGCAAGCAGCAGCAGCAGTAGCAGCAGCAGCAGCGAAAAACCGAAACGCCGACAACAACAAAATAAAAAGATCATTTTTTTTGTGCCGTTATGTAAAAAAAAGAAAAAAAAAGTGTTAAAAATGGTTCATTTTCCGCACGTCGCGTCCCCGCCTCATTCAACTTCAAAGAAGCACAGAACAAAACACACGAAAAATCACAGAATAGAGTAACAGAGATGAGAGGGGAAAGAGAAGCCAGCCGCCAACGGAAGCAGAAGTATGAACAATCGACACCCCCCAGGCGTGGCTCATGGCGCAATAATAAGAATAATAGCAAATCATCACAACAATAAATGATTTGAAAATAAGCCGCAGGAAATAAAAAGAAAAAAAAAAAAAAAAGCCGCGCAGCTGAACACAAAATGAAAAATAAAAAAATCCATTGAAAACAAGTCGTGGGGTGGAGCAGAGTAGAGAGCTGGAGATGAATAAAACGCAGCTTACCTTGAGCGTTGTCGCCAGTGTGGGGCTTGGCGTTGTTGGAGTCGCCGGAGGAGGACGTGGTGACTGCAATGACCGCAGCAAGGGCAGCGGCAAGGCAGACAGCTGCGACAAGGGCAATCGTCTTGCGGCTGGTGCGGCGCTGGCGGACGGTCAGGAGACCCTCGCTGTCGCCTAAGACACAGGATGATGATGATGATGATGATGATGACGCAGGGCAAGGCAGCAGAAGAGGAGGAAGGGCAGAAAGGCAAAAAAAAAAAACAAAAAAAAACAAAAAAAAAAAAAAACAAATGGAGGTCAGCAGGGATCATAAGGCTTTTTTTTTTTTTTTTTTTTTTTTTCCGTTTTCTCTCTGTTTTCTGTTGGACGACGTACCGGAGCCAAGCTCGAACGTGCTGTAAGCAGAGTCGGAAGCTGTGTGTGGGAGGAGGAGGAGGAGGAGAGCGAGAAGGGAGAAACAAAGTGAGGTAGGCTTGAAAAAAAAACCATCTTAAAAAAAAAACAAAAAAAACTTACGCATTGAAAGATAAAGAAGAAAAAAAAAAAAGAAGAAGAAGAAGAAGAAAAGTGTAGACTGAACTGAAACCGAAAAGACAATGATGGGAATGAAAGATGAGTCAGAAGTGAATGGCAGGAAGTGGGCGGAAGGGAAGGGGGGGGGGAAGGAAGGAGAAGAGAGCGAGAAAATGGAATATGGCGGGAAGGGTTTACCTTCGATCTCTTGTGCTTGTCTGCGTTCGTCTCCTTGCCTTTGAATCGGCTCCAGCTACATGTGCCTTTCATTGACAAAAAGAGCTGTCGAACGAAAACCAAGGTTGTCCGACGAAATCCAAGCGTTGTTTTTTTGACGAAAAACAACAACAAAAACTGTTGCTCCAATGCTGTCGGCGTTTGTTCTGAGCGAGGACGAACGCCACATCTCGATCGCTCTGAGATCGCCTTACTGTACTGACTCACTTCAAACAAAAAAAGCGCATCCCCCCCCCCTTTATGATCTGCTTTCCCTGTTCGTTCTTGTACAAAAAGCTCATTCCCGCCATTGTTCTTTTTTTCACTTTGTCCGTTTCCTTCCTGTTCCCGTTTTCCCCTTGCAACACTGCTTTGACCCGGTTTTCCCAAGCCGCTTCCTCCTATTCTTTCAAACTCGGCGCCACCTACCATCCTCAACCCCACCGAAGCAAAATTTCGAAGCAAGCCTCAAAGTACAGCAGTAGTTGTGCGTGACGTGACAAAATAATGCGGACCTGGGTGCCCGTCCTACTGTCCATTCTGCCCGCCGGGCTCTCGCTGCTGGTTGGCGCGACGGCAGCCATCGACTTTGTGCTCTTCCTGGTCACGCTGCTGTGGCTCTTCTATGTGCTCAAGAAGCCCGAGGACCTGTTCCAGGCGGCCACACTGCGTCGCGCGCAGCTCGCCTCTCAGTCCCAGCCACTCCATTCCCAGCGCAGCAGTGCAGCAGACGCCTCCTGGGCCACCCCGCCAGCCACGCCAGTCTCGCGTTCAGCCCAACGGGGCTCCTTGTCGTCGTCGTCGTCGTCGTCGTCCCCTTCGTCGGTGCCGCGTCGCAGCTCTGGCGACAATGCAGAGGCAGCGGGCATCATTGCCGGGCGGATTCCGACGTCTGCTGCTGCTGCTCCAGGCGGCTCTGCGCCGGCGCTCGCAGGCCTTGGCGCACAGCAGACAGTTGGCCCCAGTAGCGCTGGAACGCACCTCCCTCGAGGCGTCTTTGCGGAGACGAGCAGCTCGAGTTCCTCAGCTGCAGCTGCTGCTGCCAATCATCACGGCGCGCGAAAGGCGGCTGCTGCTTCCAGCAATGCGACGAAGGACGCTGCTGAGGCTGGCGACGTCATCGCGACCGTTTCCGATGCGCAAAGGCACAAGCTCCGAACGCGAGCTGGATATGTGGCTGCGTCGTCCAATCTGACGGTCGTTTCAGAGGAAAAGCAGCAGACCAAGTCATCATCGTCCTCTTTACAAGAGCACAAAGTGTTTGAGCAAGCGTCGTCGAGCATACGGCGAACGGTTCGAGTTCAAGACGGCGCGACCAACGCCACTGGTTCCGACAGCATGATTCAAGAGGAAATGCTCGAACGCCAGCGCTCTCGCAACCCCGCCCTGTCCTATGCCACCTACGATCCAACCGACTCGGATGATTTGCTAGATGACGACGAGACTGGTGCGCCAGTGGCGGTGACTGAAGCGCGCAGGAACCTCCTCGAACAAACCAGCAAGTTGAAGGTGACCCTCCAGCCGCCGCGAAGCTCAAGCGTCGGGAATATTGACAGCAGTGATAAGGAGGCAGACGACGATGAAACCCATCGAGAATACATCGAGGCGATGGCTGAGCTCCGAGGGCTCGAACGTCGCGCGCTTGTCACGTCGTTGATTGCGCCGTTCGTCGGTGCGATCGGCATTCATCTCTTGGGCAGCCAGTCCGAAGGTGTGCTGATGGCGCTGTTTAGCCCCCGACTCTTCCTTGTGGCCTCGGGCTTGCCACCCTTCCTGCGGCTGTGGAATACTTGGACGTCTCGGGCGCACGAACTCCAGCAGCAGCTCGACCGGCCCTTGATTGAAGCAGAGGCGATGGCCGAGCGCGAAGATCGCCTCAACACGCAAGTGCACACGCTCGAGCACGAGCTTGCCAGCGTCCAAGGCGAGCTTGTGGCACTCAAGTCGCGTGTCGACTCTTCGCTGCTCAAAATGACGCGCGTGCTTCGGAACAGCAAGGGCGCCATTGACATGCACACGGAAGCATCCACACAGCGACTCGTCTCGCTCGAGACGCGTCTTGCCGAGAGTGAAAGTCTGTTGAAATTCGGAGCAACCTCCCTCAGCCCGACCGAGGTGACGTGGTTGTCGCTTTTCCGATGGGAGCGTCCATCAGTCAAAGCTGCTCGCTTGCTCATGCTTCTGTTCCGACGATGATTGGATTTTCTTCAGGATTTTGTCGTTTTCTTGCTTGTTTTTGATTCTTGTTTGTTTGTTCACTGTTTGCTTTTATCGACGTTTTGGCTTTTTCCCCCCCCCCCTTGCTTTGCTTTGCTTTTGAATCCCCGCTGTTCCGAGTTGTTTGTATTATGCACTGTGCGCTTGAGAATTTATATTTTCATTACTCGCTCACACGTCCGAGCAGAGCAGGACTTCTTGAATCGTTCAAAATGCAAGAGTAACATCCCTCAGAATAAGTCTGTCATTCAGCGTGTCCTATTTACAACAGAGCCTAAGCTTGTACATGTCCTCCTCTAGCTTGTCACAAGCTGCTGAGACGCAGAACGCAAGGGCCGCCATGAATGAGATTGATGTTGGCTTGCTCTGCGAGTTGGATGGCCTTGGCTGACTCTGCACCGGGCTGGAGCCAGACGTTCTTGATTCCAAGGTTGATTGCGTCTTGAATGATACCCTCCGACACCTGCAGACAAACCGTTGGAGTGAGTTAGCGACAAAGGTTGTTTCTGAACAAGCTGAATCTGAGCTGAACAGAATCAAGGGAGCACCTCCCAAATCCCCACCTTCCAGCGCACTGCCTGTTCTATTCAATTCTCAATGCGCGAGACGAAGGCGTTCGCTGGAACGACGCGAGACTTACGGCGGGCGGAGTGATGACTGAAACAGAGTAACGCGACGGCTCGGTCAGCTGCGACAGGCTCGTCACGCAGACCAGTCCTTCGATCTCGGGTGCCTTTGGGTTGACTGGCACAACATGCTGTTTCGTAGATGCCAGTGGGAATTGAAAGCCGCATGTTAGCATCAGCAAAGTCATTCTGCAAGTCAAAATTTGTGCTACGAGTCGTGCTTCAACCGCTCTCACGATCATCATCATCATCACACTAACCTTGTTGGCCTGCTTGTACTTGAGCAGCACAGAGTTGCCGATCTTGGATGGATCAGCCGACGCGCCAACGACGGCAAACTTCTGCGTCGCGAGGAACTGAGCAATCCGGTCTGTTGCGACGGTTGGTTTGATGGAGCAGGCAGCCATTGTGAATGGAAGAGTGAACTAGTGAACGAGATGAGATGATTAGTGGTGTACTACAGTACTAGTTTGTGATCGCTGCACTGTTCGATGTGAGCAAAGCAGCCATTGACGTGAGTGAACGATTGTTGTCCGAATTTTGTGATCGCTCTCTGTTTGGAGCACTTTGCTGAGCACTGCAAGTAATCAATCCCAATCGAGACATGTCAAAAACTAAGGCAACGCTCAGGCTCTTCCATTTCTGGAAGCTCGAGTTCAGTCTCAGTCTCAGTCTCAGTCTCAGTTTTTTTTTTTTTTTACTTCTCGAAGAAATGGAGTTTGATGCGCCCGTTGACGACGTCGACGTTGAGGTACCGCGCAAGCACTGATTGCGAGCGCGCTGTGGACGAGAGAGCGAGAGTGAGATCCAGAGAGAGAGAGCAGTGTAGAGCAATGTAGAGCGAGAGTGAGCGAGGTAGAGGGAGAGCGCACAGGTCAGCTTTTCAACGGGTGGCCACTCGTTCCACGTTGACAGATCATTCCCAGCGCGATTCGAAAGCGGCCACACATGAACGGCGTTTTCTATGAGGGAATGAGGGCGAACGCTTGCTCGATCGTTGGTCTCGTTCGCTCGGTGACGCGTTCCAAAGTCAAATCTCGCCAAGACTGAGTTTCTTGGCTTTCTATTCAATTGCGACTCGACCTGAGGGACACCCTGCCGTCAACACACACTCTCACCTTATTTTCGTATCACTGTTATTTTGACCGAAACTTTTTGCAGCGCTTTGAACGCGAGCACAACGATCTGATCTTGCGGACGGGAAGTTCAACCGACAACGCCAAGTTCAACTACGCATGGTGTCTCGTCAAGAGCAGATTTCGCGGAGATAACCGCCGCGGCATTGAGATGTTCCAAGGTGAGGATGAGGCACATTTCAAGTGCTCAGATCTCGTCTCGAGCTTTACAATGCAAATCCATCGGTTTGCAAAGCAACGCAATCTCAATCACTCCGTTTGCTCTTGTTCATTGCTTCGAATCTCTCTCTAATTGCCGACGACGTCCAGATCTCTTGGCAAGCGGAGATCGCGATCGGGAGTGCCTGTTCTTCATTGCGCTAGGGTACTACCGATTGGGCGAGTATCCGAACGCACGCGTCTATGTCAAGCGTTTGCTGCAGATCGAGCCTCGCAATCGCCAAGCGTTGCAGCTGGATGCGGCGATCGACAAGTTAGTTTCCAAGGGTAAGGAAGGTGGTACTTTGTCAGCTGCTCTTTTTCGTTTTCGCTTGGTGGGTTGTGCTCACACGGCTCACGATGGTTCCGAAACAATCCAACCATTCTGGCAGATACTCTTATCGGTGCGGCAGTTGTGGGTGGACTGTCTGTCATTGTCGGGCTCGGTATCATGTTGTTAAAGAAAAAGTAAAAGCCATGGCCCAAACAGCATTTTTTTTTTCACTACAACTCATCATTCGAACTTTGTTTCGAAAGCCGCAACTTGACGTTCAGCGCAGCAAGCAGCTTTTGCATGTATGGGAGTTGTTGGCGGAGGTATTTTCGACAGGCCAGGGTTCGAGGGGACCCTTGCGAATCATCCCTGCGAAATCAAACAAGATCATCAGAGGGGTGTCAGTTTTTCGTCTGCCACACTTTGCCACATTGTGTTTTTGCTCCTGCAGCATCATCATCATCAGCATCGACGCGAGTCTTACAAATCCATCTGCCTGTAGATCTGGAGCTGCGCTTCAACGACATCCCGGAATTTGGAAAGGACCGCCACGCTGCGCGGGTGAGATCCGAGGCTGTACTGAATGCGGACGAAATGCAGTGCTGGCTCGAGAGTGGAAATGTACCCTTCCAACGCATCGATGGTGGGCGTCGAGAGAGATTTCAGGCTGGTAGCACTGGCAGGAACATGAATCGCGGGCGCCAAACCCAAGCAAAACACCTTGATGCCGTTTGGCACGCCAAAGCGAATCAACTGATCGATTTTGGCCTTCTTGTCGGCGCTTGAGAGGGAAGAACCGCCTCTCGGAGAGGTCGGGTCGACTGAAACATCCAGGAGAAGTTTGATGCAATCGTTGGGGCTGGGCTCCCGCGTCCAGCCGTGGTAGTACAGGTACTGGTGATTGGCAAGACTGGGAGAGGCCGTAATCGCACGTCCGTTGCCCTCGATGGCCTCAGTGCTGGTCACCTCAACAGCGCCGCCATCGTCGGACAGTTCGAGACCAAAGTGCCCAACGCGTCCGTCGACGTTCTCGTACCGTTGCATCAGATCGACGAGCGGCATCAGGTGCAGCCGGCCATTCCACCACACGGCTCGCGTTGTAATCATAATGTTGGCCCACATAAAGTTGTTGCGCGTCCACGCCGATGACGTGGTTCCATCTGTGTTGTTCAGCGCGAACAGCGATTTCTTCTCGACGCGCCCAAGAAGAGACGAGAGGTCGACAAACCTCCGATCAATATTGGAAATCAGCTGCACCATGTCTGCAAAAATGGGGGTTTGGCGGAAGAGCCCCAGCTCTTCCCGCGTGATGGAGAGCAAGGTGTTC
Source organism: Capsaspora owczarzaki ATCC 30864 (assembly GCF_000151315.2). NCBI lineage: Eukaryota > Filasterea > Ministeriida > Capsasporidae > Capsaspora > Capsaspora owczarzaki. Next base: position 584,705 of record NW_011887299.1, on the reverse strand, counting down.
AGCTCAGAAAGCGCTGGCAGAGTGCTGAGAAAGGGCCAATAGTCCGATTCTTGCCTCTTGACAAAGTACTCGTGCATCAGCACAAGCGAGAGACGATTGGTCTCGCTGCCATCCCAGTCGGCGGTCTTCCCAGCCTGCAGATCCTGTTGGGATGTGGCGTCAAGCGCCGTCAACAGCTCTCCAACATCCAACGATGCTTTGGCTGTCTCGTCATTGATGAGAATCCCGAGAGGAATGCGAGCAATCGTCTCAAACTCGGCGAGTGGCGAGCGAGCGATGACAGCGAGCGGGAATTGACCGTCTTCCTCGTCGGAGCGGTCGACAAGTTGGATTTTCTTGCTCCTGCACTTGTGCTCATGCAACCAAGCCTGAAATAACTGGAGTTTGGAGCTGGAGACCGGCGCCGTTGGCTGTGACGTTTCGAGTCTTGCGGGAGCGGGTGTGGTTGCAGCAGCAGCCGCTGGGGACGACGACGGCAATGGCACCGATGGGATTGATGGTGACGATGATGGCGGCGAAGGCGCAGGCGCAGGGGTTGATGATGGCAGTGAGGTTGATGATGATGATGCTACCGAGGACGACACCGTTTCCGATGCTGGGGACGGAGCAGGAGCAGTTGGCTCGAAGGAATTTGCAAAAGTGGAAATCAGCTCCGCAACCAGTCTTTTGCGTTGAATGCGGTACTGCAATGCGAGGCGACGATGCAGAAGGCGCGGCTTGTCTTCTGTGCGTTGCAAGGCGAGCTCATCGGCGGCAACAGTGGTCGCAAACGACTATTGACAAAGTCCGAGAACGCAACAACAATAACACGATCAGATTGGCAGCGTGAGAGCAATGTGCGGGACTCATGCTCTACAACCCCGAACAAACAAAACACCATGACGTGCGTACCGCAGCTATACTCGTCAACTTGACGATAATGCGTTCCACAGTATCTGCCATGTTTAACTCGCGTCCTTGAACACAGTTACTGAAGGACTCGACTGGTGATCTGTTGCGTCAGAATAAACAAGGGAACGTTCAGTCAAAAATAAAAACCAAACAAGCACACCAACAAACAACCAACGACCTACCGATCCGGCGAAAATTCATCAATGCACGCGCGGAGCTTGAGTGCATGGAGATCGTTGATGTATGCAATAGCCTCCAGCGCACCAGTGACACTTGGAGGCCGGGTGGCGCCAATGCACACAATGTGTGGAATGCCCAACTTGAACGCGTACTCGCTCTTGAGCAAGAGAGCTTCTCGTTCGCCATGCAGCAAGTCTGCGAGATTGATCTCCACGCACTCGTGCGGATTGGACTCTGGCACAAACCCGTACAACTGCAAGAACCTGTGCGCGCAGCTTTTGGGTCAGCGGCAACCCAAAGCAAAAAACAACAATCACTGCACCCTCACATATCGGCTGGCCATGACAGCGGGCTCAAACACTTACTGGGCGTTGGAGAGATTTCCATAATCGTCCTCCACCTCCTCGTTTTCATTCACAGGCCTGTCGCACGTCAGCAGAAACATGCCGTTCTGAAAGTCGTGATGACGGTAAAAGAACTCGCCCGACTCGTCAAGTCCTCGGGTCTGCCAAAATGACGGGGGATGCAGGTAATGAGCCAAAAAAAAAAAATAAAAAAAAAGTCACTGCTCGAAAATGCCGAAAAACAAGAAATGCAGTTTTTCGATCAGAGTTTCTTACAGGATGGAAGCGGTGATTCAGAAGGTCGGCAAACGGAATAAGATACCGCCGAGCATGAATGGTAAATGCACGCGAGAGCACGATTGCGCGGGCCCAGAGAAAGTCGCTTAGAACGAGTTCTGCCTTTCCTCCGAAAATGTCGGCCTCATGCTGTCTTAGCGCCAAGAAGCGACCCTGCAGCTCACTTTTCTGTTGCGATACTTGTTCGACAAGTTGCTCATTCTGATGCGTGAATCAGACCGCGAACAAATGTGAGCATTCTTTCGCGACGATCAACGATTGGCACCCTTTTTATGATTCAAACCTGAAGTTGAGCCAGCTCTCCATCGTTAAAGAACAAGAGGTTGGACAGCTTCTTTGGAAGGATCTGCAAAGATTGATGCACACCAAATGAGGTGAGGCGCGGGGGCGGCTTTCTGAGATTGGCGATTCAACAACTTGAGCTTCCCCAAGATTTCTCACTTCAATGTATGGGGCCCACGCAGACCTGGCGCCAAGCGCCTTCTCTCGCAATAGAAACAATGCCAAGAGATCGTCTTGCGAGCCAGATTCGTGCCAGATTGTCGTAAACGCACGCGGCAATCCAACTTGCAGCGCTGTATCCAGCGATCTGTGATTCAAGCAGCAATGCCAGTCAGTTTCAAAAACAAGCGACCTTACCAAGGTGATTTTCATCCACTTGACGTCTTTGATATGCTTTTTGTGTGCTTACATGGTGAGCAAGGTTGGGATCGCGGCAATGCGATCGTCCGGCTTGAGCGGATTGTCGGCGATCAATCGGCGGCCCTGGTGCCAATCCTGCGAGACATCGACGTGGCCAAATTCGGCTGTCACCCACAGCAAACCAAAATACAAAGACCCCCCATCACATCGCATCCATGATGAGTACTTGGCTCAATGTAACGAATGCACTCAATGTAAATTGCTGAGGATCCACCGTTACCGCCATTTCCGCGCATCCAGGTCAGAAAGCGACTCATGCTGGTCTGTTCCTGGCTGTCCATGATGAGCTCAATCTCACTGCCCACAGCCACGCCAGACGCGGCGGCGATCAGCACGAGCACGGCCAGCCCAAGTCTGCTGCAATGCATCGCGACCACAAAGCAAAACGTTTAGAAGATGACTGGAGCGTATCTCATCACTTGATATACTATTGTGATGTGTTGTTATTTGTTCAACGTTGACACATCCTGCACAAGTCTGACGAGATGAGATGATACGTTGCCAGTCTTCATTGAAAATCTGACAATGTTCCGCAACGCTCTTTCCCAAGTCGCCCGCCCGGCCCTTCTCCGCGGTGCGTTCCACATATTTGGGGAGGCGGGGGGGGGGGGCGGCTTTCAACCCTTCGTTTTGAGTTTGGAGTGGTGATTCGGTCCTGTTTGATGTTGAATGGGGCTGGGATTGCATTGGGATGTGATTTTAGATTGTGTTTCCGACTCCGATCCAATCCCCACTCACTTCCGAACCCCTTGTTGCTTCTTCACTAACACCATCATCATCATCATCAAACCAACAACAAACCAACAACAGCTCCTGCGACGCGCGCATTCACGAGCACTGGCGCGCGCGCGCTGGCCCCGTCGGCCGCGTTCGAAAAGGCGCAGAAGGACGTTACGACGCTGCCCGAGAAGCCCGGCAACGACGTCATGCTGCAGCTGTACGCGCTGTTCAAGCAGGCGTCCGAGGGCAAGAACACCAAGCCGCAGCCGTCGCGCTTCAACTTTGTCGACCGCGCAAAGTGGGACGCCTGGGCCAAGCTCGACTCGCTCAGCCAGGCCGACGCCGAGAAGCAGTACATTGAGCTCGTCACCAAGCTCCTCAAGGCTGCTGGCAAGGCTTAGTTCTCTCTTTTTTTTTTCTCTTTTTGCTGCCCGCCTCCTCTGGACACCTGATATCTCTATTTCGGATCCAAAATAGTCGCTTGTCTGAGAATGGAAGAACCGCGCAATGTCGAAAATCACGTGCTTTCCTTTTCACCTGATTTCCGTTCTTTCTTTTTATGGGGATTTCCGTTCTTCTTCTTTGTTTGGGTTTCTGAGTCTCGTTCTTCTCTGGTTTCTCTTTTGTTCGTGGTTGGGGTTGTGATTTCTCAGAGGAAAAAAAAAAAAAAACCAGAAAACAAAATTGTCGTTGGATGTTTGTTTTTGTTTTTTGGTGCTCTTTGGTTGCAAGCAGTTCTCTGTTATTGTTAACCAAATGCAGCGAAATAGTCAAACTCAACAAAAAGCAAAGCTTCGTTCAACATCTTTTTCTTGTTTATGAAGCGGCGCGGGTGAATGGAGGAAAACCACGGAAATCGCACAAACTAAACGCTTTGTTCTTGTTGCTGTTCTCAGGTGGCGCCGCCGCTCCAGCTGCTGCCTCAGAAAGCTCTGCCACCACCACCACTACTACTACCCCTGCTTCCTCCGAATACAAGGACATTGTCTACACGCTCGACTCGGGCGTGGCGACCATCCGATTCAACCGACCCACCCGGAAGAACGCCTTTACGGTGAACACTTACCGCGAGGTCGAGCGCGCACTCAAGCAAGCTGGCGCCGATCCTGCCGTTCGCGTCGCAGTGCTCACCGGCACGGGTGACATGTACAGCTCGGGCAACGATCTGTCCAACTTTTTGAACATTCCGGAAGGTGGCCCCGAGCAGCTCGCTCGTGAGAGCGCCAAGTTGCTCGAGGACTATGTTGCCTCGTACATTCACTTCCCCAAGCTGCTCGTTGCCGCAGTGAACGGCCCGGCCCTCGGTGTTGCCGTGACTGTGCTCGGCTTGGCCGACGTGGTGTTTGCGACCGACCGCGCAACCTTCAAGACCCCCTTCACTGCGCTCGGCCAGAGCCCCGAGGGCTGCTCGTCGTACGTCTTCCCGCAGATCATGGGTCCCATCAAGGCGAACGCAATGCTGCTTCTTGGTCAAGAGCTCTCCGCCGCCGAAGCGGAGCGGGTTGGCTTTGTTTCCCAAGTGCTTCCTCACGAGCACTTCCACGACGCAGTGCACCGCAAGGCTCTCGAGTTTGCCAAGCTGCCCCCGCAGTCCATGCAAATCTCCAAGCGGCTCATCCGCGAGCGCACCCTCGGCGTTCTGGACGAGGTCAACCGAACAGAGTGCAAGGTGCTTTCCGAGCGCTGGCTGTCTGAAGAGTGCATGAACGCCATCATGGCCTTCATGGCGCGCAAGCAAAAGTGAAAAAAAAAATAAGCAGAGGAGGGAGGGCTCTTTGTGGATGGCCTTTTTTCCTTACAACAGTGCGCCTGTTCCTTCCAATAATGAACCTCGTTGTGTTTGTGTATCCACCACACTTGTTCTTGTTCTTTCTGTATCTATATCAACCCTGATCCATTCATTCACATTCAGTCTTTGTTTTCGAGTCGTAGGAAAGCGGGATTAGAAACGAGAGATGCTTTCGCTAGTGCGTCGGAGACTTCTCTCCACGACGACGAGCACGAGCGTCGCTGCTGCTGCTGCTGCTGCCACGGTGAGTGCTGCTCTTTGCATTCGTCATTCCAGACCACCCTCCCGCAATGAGCTGGAGCGAGACAGAGAGTGAGACAGAGAGCGAGAGTGAGCAGTGAAGCAATGGTTTCCCTTGCACATGCTTTTCTTTCGTTTCCCCGCTGCGATCGTCCCCCCCCCCCGCGTCTCTCGCTGTGGATGCGGACTTGTTCGACCAAACTAAACTTTCATCGGCAACACACTCTCCAACACACTCTGTTCTCACTCCCGCTCTCACTCTCTCCTCACTCACTCTCTCTCACTTCTAGCAATCCATATGCTTTTTTTTTTTTTTTTTTTTTTTTTTGCGATCGCTGGATTTATTTTTTCCATTGTGTTTTGTATTGCTTTTTTGTATGGCTTTTTGTGTCTTGTTGTTCGACGCTCATTTGAAAACGCTTGTTGTCATTTGTTGAATCCATTCGTCAGACTCGCGCGATGGCGCACACGAAAGCTGCTGCCGCTGCTCCTCCTGTGGCTCTGCCGCGAGGATTCGGCTGGACGTCGCAGCAAGCGGCAGTCGAGGCACTGCTGCCAGAAGGGCTGGTGGACACTCTCAATGCAAATCGTGCTAGTGCTCTTGGTGTTGCTCAAGACCAGCAACAACCATCCGCGCGGACAAAGCCGGAGGGAGTGTCGATGGAGGACTGGGTTCAGGGCGAACAGCAGCGTGTGGCAGACCGCGCTCGTGCTCGCGTCAAGACCCAACTGCTCGCCGATACGACGCTCACACAGCTCAGCCAAGGCTGGGAGAAGATTAAGGCCCTCGCAGACACAGAGCTACACATTTACAACCTGTTGTTTGGTGTCAATCCGCCGTATCCCGGTGCCTTTTTCGAGTGAGTGGCCTCGATGCTTCTGTGGTTCCGTGGTTCTGTGGAGTAGGCGGAGTGTTGTTGGTTGTGGCTCGGTGGTGTTGCATCATGCTCCAGTGTCGAAGCGATTGGGGCGGAGGTTGCGGAGGTGCGACGAAATGTTGCCTCACTTTTTTTTTTCCTCTTTTTTTTTTTTTTTTGCTCTCCTTTTTGGCTCGTAGCTTGCCCAACGAAGTCGTGACTCGTCGCCTCAAGTATCTGTTCCCCACCATGCTCAAGCCACCACAAGTCGACGCGAGCTCTCGTCGCCCACATCACGGCATGAAGGTTTGTTGGCCCCCTTTTCCCTTGTTCGCTTGTTTTCGCTTTTAGCTCTCTCCCTTCTATCGTGCTGACTCGCAATGTTCCCACTCCCACTCCCTTCTCCAATCTAGAATCAACTCACAGACCGACCCACGTCGCTGGCCCACTTCACCGGCCAACCCGCTATTAACGACAAGCTCTTCGAATTGGACGCCATCTACGATCGGTTGTCGCGCGACGCATATCCGCCAGTGCGAGCTGCGCAGCATCTGCATGCATTCACCGGATCGATGCTTTCGGCAAACATGTTTGCAGTGGAGGGAGCGCGTGCCTTGGATGGGGCAAAGCTTCCGAGCCGGCAGAATGAAAACTGCATGGACGAAGTCGTGTTTCGCGCAGCGCTCGATATCGACCGCGTGCTGACGCCGGCCTTGAACGACACTGTTCTCGGCATTCCGCAGCTCTTGCAAGCACACCTGGACAGCCTCGCCGCCGCAGAAAAGCCCGCAGACGCCACCCCTGCCTCTCTTCTGTACCAGCTCTTCCTGGCGCCCTCTGCCCTTCCAGGCAATGCGCACCAAGTGACCATCCTTCGCGGACTCGTTATCGAACAGCTTCGTGTGCGTCAAAGCGACAGGAGTGTCCGAGCAGGACACAACCCGTTCGTTGTGCTCGATCGTGGAACGCTCGTGCCCGTGACCTTTACCGACGCATCAGCAGGCTCGGAAGAGCCCAAGCTTTTGAGAATCACTGACGAGGTGCTGCTCGGCACGGCAGAGTCGTCCGTGCTCCCTTGCGAGCCGACGCTTTACGACGTCCTGATGGCGGTCGCCCACCGCGCTGCCCTGCTGTTCCCGTCCTTTGAGGCCTTCCCTTCCATCACACATGACGGCAAGCTCACTTACGAGGCTGCACGATGGCACGTGGCAACACACCTCGGCGAAGAGGGTGCTCGCGCGTTCGACCACGTTGTCGACCAGATTTCCCTCGCTGTGCCCTTCGGGCCCCGCGACGGCTCGTGGCAAGAACCCGCCGCAGAGTATCGGGCTTTAGCTGCCACCGGCGCCGCGGGCGTGCCTTCGACCAGCTTGCTTCAGCGTATCGCTTCTGCCACACCACACAGCGTCCTTGTTCGCGCCCGCCCGCGCACACCCACCACCGGCTGGCTCCGACGAGAGGCGCTCGAGCAGCAGCTGTCGATGCCGCTGAGCATGGCCATGCACCGTCGTGTCACTCTCCGCCTGACCAAGATTGCTCGGCTCCCCAACGGCCACATTGTCTCCAACTACCTCAACGACCATCGTGAGAGTCGCCGTGCCTCCTCCGCTCGTGCCGGCGAGCGCAAGGCACACCCGGGCAACAGCGTGGTCACGTCTGGTCGCCGCAAGGCTTCCGTGGCTGTGGTGCGCCTCACGCGCTCTGCCAACGTCGACGGCACCATCACCGTCAACGGCCAACCGCTCGGCAAGTACTTTAACGTCCCTGTTCCCATCCGAACAGCCATCCTGCCGCTCGAGCTCACGGGCACGCTGGGCTTTTTCAATGTGAACGCTACCGTCAAGGGTGGCGGCCTCACTGGCCATGCCGGCGCCATCCGCGAGGGCATCATGCAGGGCATCATCCGATTCTTCCCCGAGTTCCGTCCGCTGTTCCGCAAGACCGGTCTGCTGACCCTTGATCGCCGCAAGGTCGAGTGCAAGAAGCCTGGTCGCAAGAAGGCCCGCCGTGCCTTCCAATGGGTCAAGCGTTGATCCAGCAAAATTCGCAGCGCGTTTGTACTATTTTGTTTTTGCCCCTCGCCCTTTTTCTCCTCTTTTTGTTATTTTGTAATGCAAATAGCAAATTGTTGCGCCTTCCACAATCCGCACCTTTACTGGAGACATAATGTCAGCGCGAGTAATGTATTTTTTCAAGTGAAACAAAGCAGCTACACAGCATCAACAACATCATCAACAACATCATCAACAACAACATCTACACCAACCGACTACATGGTAAAAGCTTTCGGTTTTCAATAATAAATAATATCAAGCGATACACAACATGAACCAACAACGTTTCGTTTTAGACTTTTAGACTTTGATACTCTCCAATGCGACATTGCCGGTTTCCGGAAGCAAGCGCCAAACGCCAAGGAAGGACATGAAAAACATGAGGCCATAGTACAAAAAGGTAACGGCAACGCCGAACTGGTCGATCGAGGTGAGGAAGGTGATGGTGATGGCGAGCGAGCAGCCGGAGAGCACGAGCGAAAACATGCCAGTGGCAGCACCACGAATCCTCTGGGGGAAGATTTCTGGCACGACAATAAAGAAGAGGGGTCCAACGCCAATCTGGAAAGCCACAAGCGTCAGCGCCTGGCCCGTGATGAGCAGCGCGAGCCGCTTGCTGCCGGGATCGAGGAATTGGAAACCCGCTGCAATCACCGACGTGCCGATCGCCACACCAAGTGCCGTAATCACAACGAGAAAGCGTCGCGAGAAGTGGTGAATCACCGGCATGCTGATGAGGGACAGAATGACAGAGCTACCTCCCGAGATCGTGCCGGCCAGCACGCCATCCTCGTTTGAGTATCCAGCCGCTTTGAAAATCTGAGGGCCGTAGGACACCAACGCTTGAATGGCATTGTTGAGGATGCACAGCATAAATCCGAGCACCACGCTACGAAGCGAGAGCAAGGAGAAGAATTCGCGGGCAGTCAAGTGGACAATCTCATCTTCTTCTTCGACGACTGCGGCAAGATCGGTCTTGCGCTGTGGGTCCTCTGGGTCTGGCATTGCGCCAATCGACTGAATGCTATGCGATCGGGCGGATTTTGTGGAGGCGTGGGCGTGTCTGGATGATTCAAGCAAGCCGGATGTGTCGTCGTAATCTGCGTGCTCGTCTTCCGACAGATCATCCTCCTCGTCGGCAACGCTTTGTGCAACAGCGAGACCCTCACTGGCAGCAGCAGAGTCGTGCGCGTGCCGCTGGCTGCGGCTGTTCGTGTCGGTGTGGTGGGTGCGTGTCGGGCGCGAGGCTGCCGCACCCTCATGCGAAACTTTGACACGCGTTCCTGTTTTCGTTCCCACGGTGTGGTGGTGGTGCTCGGAAACAATTTCTTGGTGCTGCTGCGATGGATCTGACAAGCGGTCTGAATGCCCCATGGACGAGTACGATGCCTGAGCTTGCGATGCATGGTGGAGGAAGGCGGTGGTGGTGTTGGCAACGGGCGGGTCATCATGCCGGTTTGACGAGGACAACAACAACGGCGCCGCCTCGTCGGGCTGCACGTCGCCAACAATGCCCCCGAGCGCCGCGGTGGACGGTGCTGAAATGGATGGTCGGCGCGATCTGCCACCCTTGGAGCTAGAGGTGGAGCGGCGGCGTTGCTGCTGCTGCTGATGGTGGCTGAACGAGGCGAGCTTGGAGAGCAGATAGCGAGGACTCTCCGGCAGCCATCCCGTGACGAGCAGCATCACGAGAATGCCGGGTGCTGCACCGACGCCGAGCGCCCATCGCCAGCTGAGGATGAGCTGGATGCCGTACGACACGGCAAACCCCGTGTTGATGGAGAGCTGGAAGACGGCAATCAGCAGCCCGCGCGAATTGGCGGGGGCGCACTCGGCAACGTACACGGGCACAATGAAGCAGATCACGGTCGACCCGATGCCCAGCACAAACCGACACGCACACAGAAACCAAAAGTCGTCGACGATGGCCGAGACGACGCTGGCGACCGTGGAGAGCACGCCGCAGAGCAGGGTGGTCCAGATGCGCCCGAGCCGGTCGCCCATCACGCCAGCGACCGGCGAGAACGCGAGGCCGCCGACGAGCGTGGCCGAGTTGAGCAGCTCGCTGTGGCTGGTCGAGTTGACAAAGTCGAGGTCGGCGCTGATCGGGTCGAGCAGTCCGCCCAGCGACACGGTGAATCCAAAGATCATGCCGGACGCAGCGCACAGCAGGAAGAGCAGCACGAGCGTCCGCTTGGACTCGTCTGCAGGCCGGCTGTGCGAGTACGTCCATCGTGTCAGACGCAGCAGCGAGTGCACGACCCGCTCGCGGTCTGCAGGCGACGATCTCGACGCTGCTGCTGCTGCTGCTGCTGCGGTCATTGGCGGTTGCTGCTGCTGGTGGTGGTGGGGATGGTCTGAAACAGCAATCTGCGGATGCGGATTTGACTCGGGATTGCCAAACACGGGGTTGTGGGTAGTGCTGGTGCTAATGTGATGACTGGTGTCGCTTGTGCTCGTGGACGAGGACGAGGCGCCGGAGGACGAGGACGAGGAGGACTGGGCGTACTGTCCGAGGATGGAAGAAACCAACATGAACAAGCCACACCTTCCGTCGCACCGTTGCTGTGTGTCGTTGATCTTTTTTTTATTGCTTTTTTGTTATCCTCCTCGTTTGCTGCCTTGTTCTTGTTATTAATTTAGTTTGCTTGTCAAGACGAAGACGAAGAGGAGGAGGAAGACGAAGAAGAAGACGAAGAAAGAGGGAGAGAGAGAGAGAGAGCGAGCACTGCAACTAGGAAATTGAAACCAAAGTGGATCACCGAAAAGACTGGGCGAAGGCAAGGACTTCCGATGATGATGATGATGATGCCGAGTGAAATGTCATCGTCAACACAGGAGGAAGCAGGTTGAAAGCATGGACAGAAAGGGATGCGACGTGAGAAAAATGCGATGTTGTGCAACAATTATGATGTGCGGGAGATGGGACTGGAACTTGGCGCAGCCGCAACCAGGCAGCTCAAAAGGGCATGAGCCTCGAAGGTCGCGGATGTTCACTGATACAGACAAGGCCATCACCAGCATGAGAGAGAGGACAGCGACCGTCAAACAACCAACTTGCATCCTGCTGAATTTTTTTTTTCGATCGCTTTTGCGGAGCGCGCGTGCGATGTGGCGATTTACACGTGGATCGAGATGAGATGCGTCGAAGGACATTTTTGTGAAGCCTGACGGGGGGGGGACGGAATGTACATAACAACGCTGGACAATTCCGCCCCCGTAGGAACCAAAACATGACTCCCCATCTGAAACAAACGCTGCAGCAGCCGGTTCGGGTCTACTTGAGGCTCTTCGGCTGGGTCTGGTTGCCCCACTCCCTGCAAAACAAAGCGAAGAAAGCAAGTTACCATGCTTGCTGCTGCTCAGTGTGCCTTGTAAATTTGGGAAGGGGACGCGACATTGCCATGACGTTTCGTCGCGCACTGGCAACAACGGAATGGCATAGTTTTGTTGTTGTTCCAAAATTGTGTGTTTTCCCTACCTTGAATCGGCACGCTTCCCACCGCATGTACGTACTTTTCCCTGACAAATACAGTGAAGTCAGGGCATTTTGGAATGACTACCGACGGTATTTACAGAGTAGGAAAGATTCAAAAGGTCGAAGGACCCGATCGGCAACCAGCTCAGTCTTTGTCTTTTTGCTTGTTCGTCCAACCCCATCTGAGTGTGGATGTCTGTTTGAAAAGCAAACTAACAGCGTGGATGAGCTTGAGTCTTGTTTCCGACGAGGAGGTGGGGGAGGGAGGGGGGTTACCGGGCAGCACCATGATACCAGGAGTTACCACTCGGCACTCTTTTGCACCCGTGCTTGGTTTCTTGCCTTTTTCAGTCCTATTTTCTTTCGTGCTGCCATATGGCTAGGACTAGAGAATTACTGTTGTTTTTCACCCTACCATTAATCTGCACGCACACTTTTCTTCGTTGAAGTTTGTTGGTTTTTGCTGGATGTCGTGTTCTCACATTTGCCATCTTTGCATTGTGTGTGCTGCATCACAACAGCTGACATGAAGGAACGTCTGTCAGTTACGAGGACCGGCACATCTCGGCTGCTTCCAGTTGCCCTCTTGCTGGTTTTGGCGCTCCACCAGTCCTCCCTAGTTCTGGCTGAAAATGCCTGCGACGTTTGTTCTTGCATCGACACCACCGTCAACAACTGCCTGAACACCATTACTACCATTCCTACCAACATTCCCGTTACCACGACAATCCTGTACGAGATTTTGATATTTACAGTCGTTTTGGTTTCGTCTTTTTGGGGTTCTGACCAGCGTTGAACTCGACTCCCCAATCTCGCACACTTAGGGACCTGTCCTTCACCGCCATCACGATCATCCCCAATGGTGCGCTGAATAGCCTGTCCGCCTTGCAGAGGCTGTGAGTTCGTGCGAGTGACGAATAGCCAGAAGAAACCTTTTGCTCGAACATGCTCATCGCAACATTCTATCTCGCAGGTCCTTTTACGCATCTGCCGTTTCGTCCATCGAGGCAAATGCCTTCCAGGGCCTCGCCAGTCTCATCGACCTGTACGTCTCTCTTTCTCTCGCGCCACCGTCTATGACTTGCATTGCCGCTCTCATTTTGACTTTTGCGTGCTTGATGCCTGGATTGGACAGCGATCTTTCGGCCAACCTTTTCACCGAGCTTCCAGACCAGGTGTTTTCCTCCCTGACTGCTCTGACGTTCCTGTTAGTGGCTGCTATGTAGTTTCATTCGTTGCAATGCGATCAATGACGTCTCATGCTCCATTTGATGTCTGTTGGTGGAACAGCACCATGACGGCCTCGTTACTCACAACTGTTTCAACCAACACTTTCACTGGGCTCGGAGCACTGACCGATCTGTAGGCGGAAACCAAAAGCCAAAGCGGATGCACATCTGCATTTGCATCGCGACTCACACAATGGTGATATTTCTCCAAACTCAGTGACATGAGCTTTTCGGTGAACCTGGCCACCCTTCAAGGCAGCCCGTTTGCACCACTGTCTTCGTTGAGCAACCTGTACGGATTTGGGAAAAGGCTGGTTGGCACTGATTTGGGTTTGCTTGAGCGCTCATCTTCTCCCAAATCTTTTCGACGCCAGCTTCCTTGACTCATCCAGCATCACCACAATCGAACCGCAAACCTTCGTTGGTCTGTCGTCTCTGCTTCAGCTGTAAGTGGCTGTTTTTGACCGTGTGCTAGTTTAGTGTGTTTCTCGGGGCTGGGAAAATAACTGACCTTACATTGGACGATGCAGCCGCATGCAAAGCAGTCTCGTCACCAGCCTGCCCGATCTTAGTTTTGCCTCGCTGTCTGCGCTCCAGCAGCTGTAAGATAAACATTCAAACGAAAGCAATATTTTGCATCTGAGCGACTTCATGCACGAAGCGTAATCGAGCGGCTTTCTGACGTGGCTTGCCTCTTCTCGACAGAGATCTGCGTCGGGGTCAAATCACTACCATTTCCGCAAACGCCTTTCAAGGTCTGACAACCCTGACATACTTGTACGAAACAAACCGGCACAGTTCTGTTGTGACTGTCTATCTCTCCTACTCGACTGAAACTCACGTTTCGTTCCCGTCGCCAGGCATCTTGCCAGGAATCCGATCACCTCTCTGCCGGACAATGTGTTTGCGCCAATCCCTACCTTGCAAAACCTGTATGTAGATGACTGACTGTGATGCGCCATGGCCCTCCTTCGCTCGTCGTCAAAGTCACTGACATGTAAATGTTGTCCTGTTGCCCGCGCTCAGCTTTTTAGATAGCACGCAGCTCACCAGCATTACCAGCAACACTTTCGCCAGTCTGACCCAGCTGCGCACACTGTACGCTTGTTGATTGAGGATGACGGCACATGTGGCTTGAGGCTCACACGCTGGTTGCCAGGTCGATGCGCACCAATCCGCTGACTGCCATCCCAGCTAACGCATTCAGCGCGCTCGGTGCCTTGACTTCCTTGTACGTTGATCATGCTTGGTAACGACCTGGCAAGCGTGCAACTCACACCTTCCACTGAGTGACTGCAGAGACTTGAGCTCGAATCAGATTTCCAGCATTGACCCCCAGGCGTTTAGCGGCATGACCAACTTGCAAAGCTTGTAAGAGATGATGACAGAATGGTTGAGTTCAAGGGTAGTTTGATCTGTATTGACGGTGGCTTGGGGTCTCCTAGGTCTCTGAATGGAAATCCGTTTACAAGCTTGCCCAGCACCGTCTTCAATGGTCTCGTTTCTCTGAACTTCCTGTATGAACCTGATGAAAGCGCCATTCTGACTGCAAAAACTTGTTCCGTGTGTTCGGCGTCGTTGCTCATTTTCTTTGCGAATGGGATCGCACAGAGCCATGGGTTTTACTCAACTCGCGAGCATTCCGGTCAATCTTTTCAGCGATCTTGTCAACCTTTTGTCCCTGTGAGTAAACTGATCAAGAGCTTCGACTGATTTGGGCATCAAACACGCACTTGGGCTTCTAACGAGTCGACGCTGCTCTGGCGGAGTAGGGCGGCAGGATCTTCGCCCATTTCTGCACTTGAGCCTGGCGTGTTTTTCAATCTTCGAAACCTTCAGACGCTGTACGTCCTTCCATCGCCGTCCATACTTTGCGACGACGACGGAATTGGAGGGGGGGAGAGCTTGCAGCTGAAAAGTGCTGACATTGAACCATTGGAATAGTCTCCTTGGAGGAACCCAAATCGCTACCATTCCAGAGAATGTGTTCTCAGGCCTTGCTTCGCTGACCTACTTGTAAGTTTTGTTCAAAATGCTGTACAATGTATGCGGACGTCGATTGCCAAACTACAAAACTCAACACTCGCCCGTTCTCGTAGGGATCTGGGCTTTTCTCAAATCACCGTGCTGCCCGAACACGCATTTGCCAACCTCACCTTGCTGCAGACACTGTACGCCTAGCATTGCAGCGGTGACTCCTGTCTCCACTTGAAGATTGACTAACAAACAACTTGGTGTTGTGTTTCAAAGCTTCTTGGACGGCTCTCCCATTACCAGCATTGCCCAGACGGCCTTCGACAATCTTCCCAGCCTGCAGCTGCTGTAAGGACGCCCAAAACTCGACTCGGCAGATGAGTCGCGCTGAAATCTGGTCTAATCCCTCCCCTGTTTGATTGTTGTCGGGACTGCCTTACGTGCAGCTCAATGGCTAGCACTCAACTGACCACGATCCACTCCAATGAGTTCTCAAACCTCGGGCTGCTCAACACACTGTACACAAACGAAATGATGCACTGCTTCTGCAACGAATCGATTGCTCCGAGAGTCACTCACTTGAAAGAGCGCTAGGTACCTGGACTCAAACTCTCTGCTCACGACAATTGAGCCCAACGCGTTCATCGGATTGACTTTGCTGACAACGCTGTAAGCCAGTCGACACTTGTGATGCAAAGTTACGAAAAAGGCTCGAGTCTCTGACCACATTTTCGATTTCCAACAGATCGCTGAATTTTGACCCAATCACCAGCTTGCCTGTTGGCGTTCTGACGGGTCTGTCTGCACTGCATCTGCTGTAAGACATGCGGGCATCAACGCTGATATCAATGCCTCTCGTACTCATCTGGTTTTTTGTTATATGCGACTTGCCAGGAACTTGGGCGGCACACAAATCGCCTTTATCGAACCGAATGCATTTGCTGGGCTTGGCGCTTTGCAGAACTTGTAGGGGTTTCAGGGAAATTGCTCTGGTTGCATCGAACGTCTGCTTACGCTGCGATTTCATGGCGACTTTTGGCAGAATCCTGTCCCTCTCTCCCTTGACGAGCGTCTCTGCCAACACCTGGACTGGATTGACTTCGCTGACAAACCTGTATGAGTTTGTAGCAACTTGCATGTTAGTTGTGCAGCTGAGGAGTTTGACTCACACCATGCTACAGGGAGATGTCTTCGACGCAGTTGACAACGCTTTCGGCAAATTCTTTCAATGGCCTTTCTTCGCTTCTGACGCTGTAAGTTGGCTATTGTGCGGAGCTCTAATGCTGCTCACCGCAGTTTTGCTCATCACTTGCTCTCATGATGCTGCACATCAGGTATCTCTCAAGCAGCCCCATCGCAACCGTGGCTGATAACGCATTCTTCGGCCTGGTGTCTCTCCAAACGCTGTTCGTCCATCCTCGACCTTGTACTGTTGCGCGCGTTGCACGTATGGCTGCTAACGACAGCATGCATCCTCTTGCGCAACACACAGGTACTTGGACTACACCCAAATTGCCAGCGTTTCGCCGTACTCGTTTGCTGGGCTGACTGCGCTCCAGTACTTGTAAGCGACCCGCATCACAACATCAGAAATTGCCTTGCAACAATGTCTTACTCTTGCAAGCACTGCGCGCAGGACTTTGGGCAACACACCTCTCACAGGCCTTCCCGCCAACGTGTTTTCCGACCTCTCCTCTCTGATCAACCTGTAAGGATCCAACGCGCACAAGTGCAGTCTCGCCTGCAACCAACCAATTGGACTCACCCTCTCGTCTGCAACACAGAGACTTTAGCGGTTCTCAACTCGCCACCCTGTCAAGCCAGGTGTTCCAGGGCTTGAGTCAGCTCCAGATTCTGTAAATGCTTTTCATCCGAGCGCGTTCGAATCGTTCAACGGCCTTGTTCTCATTCATGCTGTGCACCGCTTGTCTAGTCAATTGGGCGCTACTCGGCTTGTGAGCCTGCCTCCCTACGTGTTCATGAACCTGCCGAAGCTGAACTATCTGTAGGTTGAAACCACACAGTTTCCCCCATTTTCCTTCAATGGGCGAGCCACTCATTCACAACCACCTTCCGTTGACTCGCTGCAGCTCGTTGTCGTATCTTCTTGCAACAACTCTCCCGTCCAACGTGTTTGCAGGTTTGAGCGAGCTCTTTACGCTGTAAGTTCGTCCTCGGAGACAATCTCGCAGGAAGGAGATTTTGGCACCTCACTTTCCATTTCTTGTTTTGCCTTGCTTCGTCAGTGAACTGGGCAACGCTTACGTTACGAGCCTGCCTGCGGATGTCTTCCAAAATCTCCCGTCGCTTTCTTTGCTGTAAGAATCGTGCTTTTGCTTGCGTGTTCTTGTTTCAGCAGACGCAACTTACACAATCCCTTGCATGCAGGTATCTGAGTTACACCCAGCTGACAAGCGTGCCAAGCGGACTGTTGTCGGATCTGTCGGCACTCATCACTGTGTAAGTGTCCCAGTCGCGAGGTTGGCTTCGTCGAGGCGCTCGCTGCCTCCTGTTGTTGACTGTCACTCGCCAACGTTCCTCCTACAGGTCGCTGGCTGGCAATACGTTTACCACCTTGCCTCCCGGGTTGTTCCAGGATCTCACCGCTCTGTCGTTTGTCGACTTTTCGTTCAATAACTTTACCTTTGCCGGAAACACGATCGCGCCCCCGAGTACCTTCGGAACTGCCGAGTTCCCCACGCGTGAGTTTTTTTTGTGTGTGTGCGTGTGTGCAGGCTCATGCGCTCGTCTCTCACCTCTCTCTCGCTTTTTCTGCTTGATAGCGTGCCATCCTTCGTGCGCCACCTGCTTTGCTGCGGGAGCAAACGCTTGCTGTGGAACAAACTGCTTGGTCTGCAACTCGACCTTGACCTGCACACAGTGCTACGACGGCTATGTCAAGTCGAACGGAGCGTGCGTCCCGCAGCCCACGTCCTCGTCGGCGTGCCCGCCTCGACCCAGCCCACACGCCTGGTTGCAAACCCAAGCATCTTGTCATTGAGCGTTTCAACACGATGAAATCGCTGAAAACCAACTTGCTCGGCTTGCCATCAGGAGACCACGGCTCGATGAAATCGGTTGCGATTGACGACGGTCGTCTGTTGTTGACCACCAAGGCGAAAGGCAACTCGTTTTGGGCCACCACGTTGGCGGCTCCTAACGCCTGCTTTGATGGCTCCAAGCACGACTACATCCGTCTTCGCGTCACTGCCCCGGCTCAGGCTCGTATTAGCCTCGAGTTGCAAGCCAAGACCAAGGATTGCCACACAGTCACCGGCTCTCCCGCATCTGTTGCACTCCAGCAGTATTCTCCCAGCCCCTTCGATGGTACCGAAAAGATCATTACCATTCCGCTGAGCGCCTTTAGTGGCGTTTCTTTGACGCGCCTGCACGCACTCGTCCTGACGGGATTCGGCCCGAATCCCATCACAATCCTGGTTGATGAGATTGAGTTCTTCAAGTCCGCGCATTGCTCTAATCCGACCCCAAGCGCGTCGCCGTATGCAACTCCCACCGCTTCTTCGGCAACACCGACGGCTTCTCCGCCTGCCTGCTCGCCAGTGGTGGTTGACGACTTTAGCGACAATCGCGCTTGGACAAACTCGCTCGGCTATCTCACGAACGACGATGCCTCCATGGACTTGTTCAAGCAGTCGGCGGGCACGTTGCAGCTTGTGGGAAGTGTCGACGGCGACTCGTACTGGTACTCGCTGCTTGGCGGCAACCAGCCCAAAACATGTTTCGACGCGTCCCGTTTTAGTGCTCTCCAGCTGGACGTCAAAGCACCTGCAGGTACAAACCTGGTCCTTGTTCTCCAAATGCGCAATGCAAAGTGCACCACCTGGTCCACGCAAGTCAGTGTGCCGTTGCAGGCGTACACGACCTTCAACGATGCGTTCCAGACGGTCGTGGTGCCCTTCTCGTCGCTTCCCGCAGGTTTCAACGCCAGTCGCCTGCATGCCGTTGTCCTGGAGGTCCATTCTCCAGTCAAGGGCATGATTACGCTGGATAATGTTCGCTTCGTTTGCGCTTAAACGGAAGCGAGTCGTTTTTTGATGGTTTTTTTGTTTATTGTCATGAGCTTTTTCTAGCAACCGCGAGACCACCTCATGGTGCCCCGCTTGTACAGCATTGTTCGACCAATTGCATGTGCGCTGTCTGTCCTCTGCATGTGTCCAGCACAACAGTAAAAGTATGTATTTCACCATTTGAATTTGGCCTGAGATTTTGATTGAAAATATGCTTTTCAGCTGCCGAGTTTCAACAGTCTCAATGACACGACCTCTGCCAGCTATTTCGAAACCCACCTATATTTTTCTCGTCCATCTTGTAAACCCTGCAGACGATCGCTGAATTGAGTGAGCGAACATTGCTCTTTTTTTTTTTTTTTTTTTTTTTTTTTTTTTTTTTGGTTTTTTCGCACACTTTTTGACACCGAAACAAAGTCCTCCCCCAATGCAGTGTTGTCGACGTCGGCGCTCGACATTCGCCCTGACGGCAGTGATTCTGGTGACTGGTGCAATCGCCTTTGTCATGTACAAGGATGCCCTCCACTTCCCCGGACCAGCAGCCGTCAAAGCGCCGGTGGTGGACGGGAATAATGAGTTTGACAGGTCGGGTTCTGCGCCAAACGACAGCAGGCGCAGCACCAGCACTGCGCCCAAGGCCGAGAGCGGGGAGAGCCTGCACAGCGACCCACTCTACCAGCTGCGAGTAGAACTGGACGCCCAGAACTTGCTGAATGAGCAGGCGATGGAGCCCGCGCCCACGTTTGAGACGCGCGAGCAGTTTGAACAGGTCCTCAGTCAACTTCCGCTGGACGAGTCGAGCAAGTACCGCATCCACATGCACTACGTGAGGCGACAGATTGCAATTGAGCAACCAGACGTGACCCTCGTGTCCCAGTGCGACGCGGACCACCTGCACGAAGCTATTGGCCTTGCCCAGTACTGGGATGGACCCGTTTCCGTTGGTGAGTTTTGCTGTCTCTCGTTTTGCGCTCCACCCCCCCCACCCCCCGCTTCCACCAAGACAAGCAAGCTTCCAAGCATCAACAACAAATCTAGCGAATCGCCGAGCCTTCTCTGTGGTCGAGAGGGGAGTGAGGAGACACTGAAGTGTCCAACTCATCAAGATCCCCAACACTACTGCGTTCTCCCTTCCTCCTTGCTGCTCGCGTTCTCACCCCCCCCCCAAATCTTCTCTTCTTGCACGCAGCTGTCTTCATCCCTGGAAACGTTTACAAGGCCCTGGCGACGCTTCGTCAGATTCGAGCCTGCCATGACCGAGTCCGCGAGCGAGTCAGCTTCCATCTCGTCTACATGGAGAACGAGTCCGTGTATGAGGAGGTGGCTGCGTCTGAACTGCCGCTGGAAGGCGCGTGCGAAAACTTCCAGGATCCGTACGAAGAGCTCCGCGCCAACAATGGGACTGCGGTCCGACCAAAGCTGCAGCAGCAGAAAGCACCCGCCAAATACGATGGCGTGCCGTATCCCAACAACTTTTTGCGCAACGTGGCTCGCTCTGGCGTGTCCAGCACCTTCATGTTTGTGATTGACATTGACATGCGTCCGTCGCGCGGGCTTCGGCTTTGGTTTTTGCGCCTCGCAGACAAGCGGCCTCGCGCTTCGCTGAGAACTGCATTTGTTGTGCCGACCTTTGAGCTCAAAGCCGGTGCGCCCATCCCTCGTATTCGCCAGCAACTGATTGACACCTATCTACAAGGCAACGCCCGGTGAGTGGACGTGTGTGATTGCTGCTTGTCACGACGTTTGTGGTTTACTGATATTTTTTTTGTCCTGTTTTTTTGGTTTTCCAGGCCGTTTTACGAGAAGGCGTGCTGGAAGTGCCAAAAGCCAACAGATTTTGACCAGTGGCTTTCTGTCACCTCACCCATCTCCAAGCCCACGTACAAGGTCGACTGGAAAGGTGCGTGTGGCAGTTTTGGTTGTGGTGCTGGCTGCGTTGCTGATTCTCGGTTCCTCCCGTGCATTCTCAGATCCATGGGAACCATTCTACATCTCATGGACCAACTTGCCGCTGTATGACGAGCGTTTCCAGCGGTATGGGTTTAACCGCATCTCCCAGGTTTGCGAGGTGAGATCAGTACTACGGGTTTTTGTCGACTTTAGGTGGCTTTCCTCGGTCGCTTTGGAAGACTGACTCCTTTGATTCATCCTTTCAGACATGGGTGTCGGGCTTCAACTTTGAGGTTTTGACAGGAGGGTATCTACTGCACGAGGGCTTCAAAGAGCCCGAGTCCTTCCACACGCAAAAGTCCCAAGAGAACGACGCCAACCGCAGTCTCTTCCGTCAGTTTAAGCAAGATCTCAAGAGCAAGTATCCTTCTAGTACGAGGCGTTGCTAGACTTGATCAGGCATCCGCGGTTCTTCTGCCATTGAATCCTGCTTGTTGTTGTCGTTCAAGGTGTTGGGTTTAATTTTCATTTTGTTTCAGGGTTGTATGTACTAGTAAACACTGTTTCCATCTGAATCATTAAAATCATTAAACTAAAAGAACTAAATGTACAGAGGAAGACACGCAATGGCAAAACAACAACAACAACAACAACAACAACAACAACAACAAAAAAAAATGCCATGGCGACAACAACAGAATAAAAACTCAGAGCACTGAACTCCAAAAACCCCATACTCTCAACGCTCGTGAAACAATTCCAACGCAAACAAGATTCTGTCACGAATGCGAATTGCGCTAACGTTGTCTTCAAAGGGAAGAGCAATGGTGGTGCCCGAAAAGTGCCGGACGTGGAGCGAGGTGCTGTTCGGGGCAGCAAGGGCAACGGTTTGCATGGAAGCAAAGCTAATGTCGCGCTCAACAGTCAGCCCTTCACCAATGCGCATGACCAGCACACGGAGACTCGTCACCATGATGATGAGTCCAATGTGGGCAGAGAGCTTGGCGCGAGCAACGAAGCGCTCATTGACGTCACCGCCGTTGGCGCTCATCAGAAGCAGCAGGTCGGCAGCCTCCGAGTCTGAATAGGGTCGTATGACGAAATCTGGTCCAATGGAGCGCGGGCGGCGCGTGCGAGAGCGCTCAGGGATGTCAATGGAAGACGTTCCCGCCATCCGCACGACACCCGAGCTCGTGTCCGCCACCAGGTCAAGCACACCTGCTGCACTTTTGGTGACGACACCGAGCAGCCCTTTGGACACGCCCTTCATGAGTCCTCCAACACCTCCTCGGCGAAGGCCTTCGGCAGGCTTGACGACAATATCAGCAACGCCGTCGAGCATGGAGAAGACACGCGAGATGGGCGCCTGGTTCTTCTCGCGCTCCTTGACGTACTCTTCATCGCCCGACATGGCCGCAATGCGATTGGCGGCAGATCCGAGCACGTCAATGCTGCGAAGTAGCGCCCACACTTGCTGCGACAGCTCGGTCTTGAACCTCTCCACCAGCACGCCGGTCAGCTGGCCACCGCTGCTGAACTGGACGTGCTCCAGCACATGCGCCGTAATGTTCAACTTGGCGCGGGAAAGCGCAAGCGAGATCGACGTCGGAAGCACTTTGGCGCGCACAGCACGCAGCTCAAGCGGCAAGTGAGAGCGCGATGGCAGCATGGCCAGGGTCATGATGATGCGCAGCTTGGGAAGCGAGAAGAGCTCAAAGTAAAACTTGCGGTCCTCACGCTCTGAATGCGTGTCGTGGGAGAAGAGCGACACGAAATGGTCGTACTCGCTAATCACCAGCGCAATCATGGACTCTGTCGAGGTTCCAGCTAGATCGACCACCTGGTCATCAAGGTCAATGTGAACATCCGTGAGTGGAGTGTGCGGGTCGGGCAGGACGCCACCGAGTACACGACAGGTCGCCCGTCCTCCTCCTGTTGAGCGGCCACCCGCGGATGCGACAGGGGTGCCCGATGCCAACGGTGCAGCAGCAGCAGCCACAGCAGGCACGATAGACCCTCCTGAATTTGAATTTGCGGGAGTGGTCGTTCTACTGGTTTCCGCCTCACGCGACGACGACGACGACGCCGGCGACATGACTCGGATGTTGAACAAGTTGGTCCGCTGCAGCACGCGAGGGGTGTCCCGCCGATTGAGAATGGCGGCAATCTCAAACCCAATGCGCGCCAAGCGTAGCATGGCAACCTCCTCGATGGTCAACGCCAAATCCTGCAGCTGGATTTCCAAGCGGCGCACGATTTCGTATCGCGGCAGCGGGCGTCGGTCACGCTCCAAGATGCCGTGGAAAAAGTCGCCTCCAGCACTGTTGCCTTTCGAGATGGCAGGCTGCAACATGACTGGGAACCGAGGCTCGGCGTCGTACTGCGAGTCGAGCTGCAAGTGCTTGACGGAGAATTCAATCACCTCCTGGTACTCGACGCGTTGTATCTGCAGGCCGACCTGTTGGAGGTGCAAGTAGGCCATCTCTCGAGGTGACGCATCCATGATCGACACGCCCACTCCGGACAAGACGGCGGAAAATTGCACACTGGTCGGAACACTGGCCGCGGGAGTAGCAGGAGACGAGTGGCCCGGCTCATGGTACTGCCTGATTGCCGACGCAGTACGATGCTGCAGATTGGACACCAGACGTCCAGAGGACGATGGCATATCCGCGCGGTAGTCTGACATTTGGAGCACGCGCGTCGGCCCGTCAGACACGACAGCTCCTCGAAGAACGCCATTGCCGCCTCGCAAGCGTTGAATTCGGAAGGTTTGTCGCTGCGCACGTGCGGAGGAGCGAGACCCAAGCACCACTGGGGTTCCAGGCTCGAGTTTGCCGTCCTTCAGCTCGAGAACAAAGTCGGGGTTGCCCTTCAAGCATGCACGGCCGTTCGTAAACATCCACCGAGGCCCGGCGGTCGAGGCAAAGATTGTTCCACTCGTCCGAGTCGATGCGTGCACTCGAGCGTGGAGCTGCAGTCGGCTACCCGAGAGATCGAGCATGAATCCCGTTGCCTGATTGAAGACCTGGCCTTGAGGGGACATGCGCCACAGCTGCGTGCCAGCCGAGTCTGCTGGTCGCTTGGTCGCGAGATAGACCCCGTGCATATCCGGCTCAAGGGACCCGTCCAAGCCACTCGCGCGAGAGGCTGTGGGCGACGAGTTGGACATGGCCAGCAAATCCGCCGCTCCTGTTCGACGGCCTGCCACGAGCGGCATGACATTAAACCCGTGGTCGGGTGTACGTGTGGAAGGGGAGCTGGGGTGCGGTGGCCTCGCAAGCAGATGCGTTGCGGCTTCAGCTGTTTGCGGATTGCCCAGAAAGAGTTTGGAAGGCGCGATCGCATCCAGCACCAGATTGTCGTTCAGTGCAATGTAAAAGTAGTTGGGGTAGTACAGCAGCTCGCCTTCCTTGTGCAGCGTGCTCATGTCGTAGGCCACCGCATTGGCAGGGTCGGTGCCCTCGACAAAGACCGAAACCGTCCGCGAGCCCATAATGTCCTCCCAGGCATAGTTGGCAGAGCAACCCGGGGCCAGCAGCTCAAAGCAAGCCCTTGCGCCAGTCTGGAAGAAGATGACGGGCACTTCCGAGTGGTTCTCGATACGGTAGGGCGGCAATCCATCGTCCTCCCTCAAAATGACAATGCGCGCGCTGTCACGGTGGACGACTTCGACGTGCAAAATGTAAATCTGCTTGGCGTCGGTACTGCGCAGCTTGACAAACAGCGAGCCAATGGCGCTCAGGGCAAAGCCGCTCGACCACACGTAAGAGACTGGATGCGCAGGATTGGTGTCGCGGTCCTCCATGCGGACGCACAGAAGCTTGTCGAGATCGTCACGCGGCCAATGGAAGGCAGAACGAGCTCCTGGTGGAAGCGAAATACCGCTGCTGCTGCTGCTCTGCATGGCGACTGCTTGTCGCGAGCCGACCGAGACCAATGGCTGCTGCGAGTAGCTGATGTGGAAACGGGTCAAGTTCACGAGCGAGTACCGCGGATGCAGCACGACAATCGTCGTGTTGCTAAAGCGGCCCGTGCCAAGACTAATGTTGACACTCACCTCCGAGACCACGTCGGGGCGGTTGTTCATCTGGGGCTCGCGAAGCACGACCAGAAAGGTCGATCCAACATTGTCAATGGGGAAGGCGGTCGACCAAATACCGCTGCCGGCCCGCATGCGACACAGATTGACGCTTCCGCCGCTGGTGCTGGCCTCAGAGCCCGACTGGTCAAAGGAAAACATGAACGGCACGCTCGAATGGCCCGAGAGGTTCTCCATAAACTGTCCAGCAGCAACATCCGCGCCAGACCTGTCATGCATGTACAGCAAAGGCAGGCCACTTCGGTTGATGAACCAGTACGGCGCATACACGGCCACATGCCGAGCACCGTTGGACACTGGGCGCTGGTTGTTGATTCGCAAGCGCAATTCGCGCCGAGCTTGGTCCTGAATGGACAATGCCGTTGCGACATCTCGCCTGAGTGGCATGCCGGAGCCGGCTCCGGCAGGGGAGTTGGCCAGATGCACATAAACGGGGGGAGACCAACCAAAGCCCTCCATGTTGATGGTCAAGTCTGTCGTTTGCGTTAACAGATTGATGGAGTGAACGTGGACGGTTTCGCCTCGCTCGAGGGTGCCGCGCACGACATTTCCGCCAAGGGAATAGCGAATCGAGTTGGCCAGCAAGTTGGTAAACTGGATTGGCGGAACCAAGTGGAAGACGTGCGACGGGTGCAGCCGCGGTTGGTCGTTGACGGAAAATTCATCGTGGGACACGTGAAGCGCAATGTAAAACCGCTCGGGTCCAGCATTCGCATTTGGGCTGGCGCTAGCTGTAGAAGTGGGGCTCGTTGTGGTAGTAGCGCTATTGTAGGCAGCGCGTGGCTCGGTCGGCACAAAGGAGGCATTTCGGGCAACGTTGCAAACAAGTTGCACCGCTTCGGTCGTGTTGAAGGGCCCGCGCGCTGTAAACTCTGGCCACCGAAAGTCGCGCGACCAGCTGTACCCAGACGGGGCGACTGCCAGACTGCCCTGGGCAACAGCCAATGGCACGGCAATCTGCTCGCCTGGGGCGAGCGTCGAAACAACGCTGCGAATGTGCTGCGCCTGGATGGACACGTCTGGCGAATCGGGGACATTGCCATTCTGCGGCAAGTAAATCAAGTCGAGGGGAATGCGCAATCCATTTCGGACTTCCACGCCAGAGCTAATGTCAATCACTCGACGGCTCTGCTCCATGCGGAACTGCAGCACGATATGCGCTCGGGACGGAGCCTGGTTGCGCATCGGTGTCATTGTCAAGACCGCGCGACGATCACGCTGAACAGACTGCGGTGGGAGCGGCTCGTAGCCATCCACCTGAACGACCAAGCGACGGCGCAGCTGGTCGATTGACAGGGCAGAGTGTACCGCAGCTCCACCAAAGGCGCGAGGTCGCCGGCCAACGTCATCAAACTCAAACTGCAGCTCCTCGTTGGGCTCCACGATGGAGAACAGGGGGTCAATGTTTGCGCCCATACAGCGACGGAAGCTCACACGCACACCGGTTCGATTGCGAACGGCAAATGGACGGAACTGCCGGCGAACGGTCGTCGTCCCAACACTCTCACTTGTGGTGGTACTGCCTGCAGCTGAGCTCTCAGACGCCTGCTGGGATGCAGAAGCAGACGCACTCGCCGCAGACGCGCGCCACGTATTGAGCGTTTGCAAAACCGTGAGGACGGACGCTTCGCTCAAGTTGAGCTCAAGGCGAGATTTTGACTCGAGCTGCGAGCTCCATGCAACACCTTGTCTGAATACTTGGAGACTGCACGGCCATGGCTCAATAGCCGGCTCCCAGGACGAAATTCGCGTGTTGAAGTGATCCAAGCAGAATGAGCGCAAATTCAATCGACCCACAAGCGGGGTTGTGTCTGGGTCGGGCGAGCTCCAGTCGGCGAGTTCTGCCCGCACACCACGCACGGTCATACGGAGGAGGGGAACGTCAATGCCCTGGCTGTCGTCAATCAGGGTGATGCTGGAGTCGTCGAGGGTAAACTGCAGCTGTTGTCGCTCAATCACCGACACCTCGCGGGCCGAGCTGGCGTGCACAAGGCCAGTGGAAGTCGAGGCAAAGAGCGCTGGCGACGATGCCGAGGCTGGAAAAGCAGACCCAGACGGACGACGGGCGCCGTGAGCGGCGTGGAGAGACGCTGGCTGGGACTGCAAAGCCGTTTCTGTCGCGTCGAGGAGCAGGGCAGCCAGCTCGTCGTCAAACCCAGAGGTGGCGACCGCGTCGCTCAGAGAAGGACCGCCCGTCGGAGTCCGACTCAGCCGCTGGCTCGATGCCGTGGATGCATCAGCGGCAAGAGGGGAATCCAAGTCCGCAGCACCACCAGCAGCAGCAGTGGTGCTTGAGACGGGAGGGGGCGCGATCAGCTGCAGCTGTTTGACATTGTTCAGCAAGACGCGGTACAGCAGCAAATCCTTGTACGACACGCGGGCTTCGATGGGTTGCAAATGGACATTGATGTGCGTGGATTTTACCGACAAGGTGAGCGCGTCAACAGCGCCCTCCGAGGGCAAACGCTCGAGCCGTTGATGCACCATCTCGAAATCAGGCTCAGACTCGGACTTTGGTGGGCCGCGCTCTCGGGCGGGATGCAGCTTTGCCGTGTCAATGCCCGCGTTCTGGTGCGTGTCGACAGCAAGATTGAGCGACGCTCCGAACGGCTGAATGATGGACTGCGCGGTAAAGTCCTCGTTTCCAAGCACGGCCGAGAACACCTCGCAGCCAGACACTTCCACAGAGGCCAGTTGACTGAGTGGCGGCATGGTGGTGAGCTTGGCAATCGTGCTCATCAGGCGGAGCACAATGGCGTTGGTGTCGTGGTGCGAGACAGACTCGACCAAAAGTGCCTCGACGTTGGTCACACTCACAATGAGATCGAGTGCGCCTGGCGGCTGCTGCACGGGTAGTATTGGCTGTTGAGCGGGTACATTTGCTGCAGGAGAGGTGGCGGCTGCAGCTGCAGTTGCTGCAGGTGCAGCCTTGGCCGCGTTCAACCGACGGGACTCTTGCATAAAGTGGGACGGCAGCCACGAGGCAGCAAGCGTCGATCCAGCGGCATCGAACGACGGCGACGAAGGGTCGGAAGGATCCGACTCGTCGTCGGACGAGATAAACTCGTCGTCCGGAATCGACGTCACGCCTGGAGCTGCAGCTTCTTGAGCTTGCTGATGAGTCGCTAGAGCAGCAGCAGCAGCAAAGGCAGGAGGAGTCTTTGGGGTTTGCGTCGGGGGCGGGCTTGCCCGAGGCGGAGGAATGGCCCAGCGCACAAGAAGGCCACACCAGTCAAACACGAGCAGAACGCGCGCGGAATCAAGCAGAACGCTGCACTTGCGACGAGTTGGCTCTGACCGTACTTCGACCTGAAGCTGGGCAGGCGGAGGACGCGACGCTCCCTCTTCACTCGGCGACGTTTTGGAACGAGACGTTGGAAGCCCAGGCGCCTTTCGAGGTGACATGATTTCGAGATGAACGTTGCCGCCATTCGGACGGGCATCAAAGACACTGATGGCTCCGACCTCCAAGCGCAAGTTTGACGTTCGGTTGTCGGCATACCCAGTAAACTCAAACAGCGTGTTGTTCACGTGTAACATGGCTAGTGGACTGGGCTTGGCGTGTCCGGTGCAATCCAACATGCTCAACGCCACCGTTTTCAGGGTGACGGTGAACTGAATGGTTTCGCAATTCTCGGCCGGTTGATCGATTTCGACTGGCGGCTGCATCTGCAGCGTGTTGTGCGAAGAGCCATGTGCCGTTGCAGCAACAAACGAGGCGACTGCAGCAGCTGTTCCTTGCCGGGGAACAATGGCAGAAAAGCCCATTGGCACTGGCGAGGCAAAAGTGTCGGCCACAGGCTTGTTGGAAACGGCCAGTGGATCATACAGTAGCTGTTGCGGGATGGGTTGCGCCAAGCTGGAATGAGCACTATTCGCCATGCTTGAACCAGGACCTGCGACAAGCGGCAACGACGACGAGCGCGGTTGCAAAGCAGCATCCGTGGCAAGTGGGGGCGTCGGTGCATGGTGCGCTTGCTGTGGTGGTTGGTGTTGTTGCTGCTGCTGCTGCTGCTGCTGTTGCTGTTGCAAGCCCATCGTTTCCAAGTCGTAAGGCTCGCCCAGATTGTCAAAAATCATCGAGAGAAGCAGGCGATACTGCTCGTCGGTAATGCTGATATCCACCTCTGAAAAGTTGGCACGAATGTTGAGATTGGGGATGCAGCGGTCCTGGGTCAGATTGCGGCGAACCTCGACACCGACGTCAATGTGCTTGAATATGGTGGGCGGGTTGGACGCCAAGAACGCCTTCCATTCGTCCAGCGTCGCGGGCACGGTGCCACTCGTGAGGTGAAGATTTCTCGCCGACACTCGAAGCAAGTCCACCTCCGGGCCAAGTCCACTGGCCAGGATTGCATCGTTCTGAGCGTCTTCTCCGCGAGAAGAGGTCCGAGCCTTGCGTTGCCGGTAGGCAATACTGGATGCAGACAACGGCTCGCACACAAACTCATTCTCCAGCGTGATTTGTCCGAGCTGCGCAAGTAGACAGGCGGGTGCTCGGGAATTTTTCGGCAGGGCAATCAGTGGCGCATCGATGGCAATGTCGAGGGCAATCTTGAACGGGCGCTGCTCCTCGTTCACCATCATGCCTGCGCCAATCGTCCGCATGCGACCAAGAATGGTGTGCAGGTAGGTAAAGCTGCTGATGAAGGCTTGAATTTGTCGAACAAAGCGGTGAATGTGCACGTAGCGAACGGTCGACATGCGGAGCTGCAGCTTAATGTCGTGGCCTGGCCACTCGGCTTCCAAAGCACTTTCAGGCGCTGTAACCGACGACGACGACGACGACGACGACGACGACGCCATATTGGCAGCTGCCGTCTGAGAAGCAGCCTTGGCGGCAGCACTTTCGGCTCGGCGAGCTCGCGCTGCGGCCAAGATCGCACCGCCGGGGTAGTTGAACTTGTGCAGGGTAAAGCTCAGCACATTGGCACCAAGAGAATCAAAAACAGTGGGGAAGATCGTGTCCTCTGTCAAGTCCTGAATCGACAGCTTGCCAAGAACCCCGGCAACACGCACCGGCTTGTTCGGACGGGTGCGCACCTCCGCATCCAGATCACCAACAGCAAAACGAGCAAACGGACCCGCAGGTAGATTCAGCAAGAGGGAGAGCGTGCCGAGAGAAACATCAAGGGCCATGCTGGCGGGTGGAGAGTTGGGTTGTGCAGCGGCAGCGGGACGATTGCTGACGGGCGCAGGCGTAGGGAATTTGCCACGCGCCAAGTTGCCGAGTCGCGAAAGAGGTCCCGTGGAAGTCATGGCGCCCGTCACCGGTCCACCCCGTGCCAGTAGCTGCTGCAGTGCAGATGTAAACTGGCCGCTCGAGTCGCGATCAGCGGCCGACACGGCGGGTGGGGCGTTTCCAAACCCGAAAAAGTCCAGCAGCACGACCCAGGTCTCCAGATTCACGCCGAGCTCGACAGCGTTCAGTTGCACCTGCACAAAACGGTCGGTTGAGTGGTACAGAGTCTGGTACAACGGAGACTCTCGAACTGTTTGCACGACACAGAGCTGCACGAGCGAAGCGGGCAGGGACGAGGGCTGTCCGTCGTCCACCAAGGAAGGCGAGGCAATGGATTTGACAAGCAGCTTGTTCTTGCTGGTGAGCGGCTGTAACAGATCGTGGACTTCCAGGTTTCGCAGCGAAATTTGGACACGCATGTCGCAAGCGCGGCGAACAATGCCAAGCGCAAGATTGCTAAACGAGACGTCCACCACCGGACGCTCTCCGCCACGCAACTCACCGCACAGCTCCACGATAATGGCTCCGATTGCAAAGTCCCCGGACAGCTTGGTTGCCATGAGTGTTGCGTCGCCAGCTCTCTGGGACGTCGGCGGCTGAAATGCCGCTGCCAAAACCGTTGCCACCCGAGATACAACTGGAGCATCTGTTGGCAGGGAGGACTCCAGTGGCTTTGTTGTTGGTTGCGGGTTTTGTGGGACTGGAGGGGTGTTGGCGGACGGATTGCGCGATTGAGACGCAAACACACGCTGCTGCTCGCCGAGGACGACCGAGGCGGGAGGATTTGACTGTGTAATGTTCTCGTTGATCGTGTCCAAGATCTGGTTGAAAACCTGCTTGGATAGCACAATGTAAATCTTTTGGATGGAGCCCGAAAAAGTTGTCGCGACGAGCTGCTCAGGCACCGCGGCGCCGGTGGCGTACGACGTGTGCGACAGCTCCAAGGCCACCTCTGTTTCGCGCAGAATCGCGTCGTGCGAGAGAGCTCCGAAGCGGTGCCGGTTTGAGCGGGCATTCATGTTGGCGAGCAAGAGGCGCACCTTCATGACATGGCAGCCAGACTCTGCGTCCCAGTCAAACGAGTTGCTGACGGTAAGCTCGCCAAGCTCGGCAGTGAGGACTGCGTCTGACTCGGAGTTTCGCGGAATTACAATCACGGGAGACTTGGCATGAATGTCCAGCTTCAAGCGGAAGGGTCGCTGGAAGGTCTTGGGCGTCGGCTCCGGCAAAAGCAGTGATGTGGGTGCTGCGCCACTGGTATCCGCCGAAGCGGCAGAAGAAGTCACTGATTGAACACGCTCAATCATATCCGAGGCCATTTCGGCGGCAGAATCCTTCACGGAAGCCAGAATGCGTGGCAAATCCAAAAAGCTGTCAACATAGCCGTACAGCTCGTTGAGGAAACGAGAAGTGTAGACGCAGTGAATAGCAGCAAGGCGAACGCGAATCAGCGCGTCATAATCGACCGCCTGGACATTTTCAATGCGGTGTCGAGCAAAGCACTGGGCCACCTGCGGAGGAAGGTCGCGACCAAGACCGTGCTGTGCAAACACAAACTCAAGGGCCTCGGCCGCATCCTGCGCTGTTTGAAACACCGACTTGTAGCGCCTACCTCGCGGCGTCAAATCCAAAAACTGCAAGCGTGTCAACCTGCCCGTCGCAAACGTTGTCCCGCCTGTACTGTTGCCTGCGAGCGAGTTTGCAGACGACGACTGACGCGCATGCATCAGCTGCAACTCGACACCTCCAACCTGCGCTTCAAACAAGGGCTCCCAACGAGCCGCCAGCACC
This sequence comes from Capsaspora owczarzaki ATCC 30864, assembly GCF_000151315.2. Classification (NCBI taxonomy): domain Eukaryota; class Filasterea; order Ministeriida; family Capsasporidae; genus Capsaspora; species Capsaspora owczarzaki. The sequence continues at coordinate 552,897 of NW_011887299.1, read as the reverse complement.
AGTGTCAGTTGGTGTACACGCGCTCGAACTTCCACCACAGTGGCAGCTGCCTGTCCCAGCAGCGCGGCGGGCGTGGCGGTTGGTTGGGCTGTCATTGTAGAGGACTTGGAAGGCAACAATGACATTGCAGTCGCCTCCCTCTGAAGGATTGGGACTGGTTGTTGTTCGCCGGAACTGGGTGATTGGGGTTTCGCCGTGGTGTCGTGAAGCACGGCGAGTAGCGCGTATGCAATCGTGGTAAACTGGACCACGGTGTGATAATTGACACATACACTGAGTTGGTTGAAGTCAAAGTCGAGTGTTTGGTGTGCAGGCAGATTCGCGGGGTCGGTCAGACGGACAAACTGGCGAGAACGCTTGGAAATTCGAGTGTAGGTCATCGAGATGAGCCGCCGCGCCGCGTTCGGGTCGTCTTTTTGACTGCCAGTCAGGCGCTGTCCGGAGGTCAAGATGTATCGCTGACTGGGATTAGGAGCAACGGAGGGCGAGGCCGACGGGGAATGAGCGTCGACCGTGGATTCTTCGGTGAGATGCAGGCCGTCCACCTGCAGCGTGACGGCCAGATCGAATGCACGTCGAACCAACTGGGCGTGGACGCCGACGACCTCCAGGCTGGCAAAGGGTTCAGAGGAGCTGGATACCCCGAGTGTTGGGTCTCCAGGGTGGGACTGGGACAAGTGGAGGCTGAGGGAGGGGAGGTGGAAGGTGACGGCGAGCTGCACAATGTCCGCATCGTCGTCGTCCGGGGACGGGAATTGACTGGATTTGGCCTGTTGGGCGAGGCTGGGCTCTGGGTCGGACGAGGAGTCCATGACACGAGCCAGAAGAGTGGACGACGCCTCCTCGCGATTTGCGCTCTGCAATGTTGGCGCAGAGGCGTGCGCACTGCTGGATTCCGCCGAGGACCCGCCGCCAAGCAGCAACTGCGCACTGGCCAGCACGTGACCAAGCTTGCGCTCGGACGCTTCGACATGCAGCGCAGTGACCGTACCATCGACCTTGATCATGGCAAGCGACGAGTGCTTGAGCGCCGAGTGGGCAAACACGCAATTGCTGACGACCAGCCCGATGCCAAAGTGCCGGACAATGTGTGCGTCGTGATTGCGCGCTTGCCGATTCGGGGCGTGAGATTGCCATTCAAGCATGTTGTCGGCCACCAACACTTGCACATCGGTCAGCGCGAGACGGTACCGATCGTACAAGTGCTGCTCGAGAGCAAACGTGCCCATTTCCGTTCCACCAAGGTCGGACGAGCCGAATGCGTTGCTGGTGCTTGTAGTTGTTGTTGTTGCTGCTGCTGTTGCTGCTGCAGCAGCAGCATCGAGTTCGGGCTCAGCCAGAATGAAAGGATTGCGCTGTGACTGTTTTCGCAACGCTGCCAGGACTGTTTCGTCTTCTGGTTCTGGTTGTAGACCCGTTTCGCTCGCAAGCTCATCGACGTCCGAGTCCTCGGCTTCAGATGGAGGAGTGGATGGGGGAGTGAAAAACTCGACATCCAAAACACTCTGGGAGAGCGTGTCAGTCCCGAGGGTGTCGTCAGTCCCACTAGACGACAAATTGCCACTTTCAGAGGCAGCAGGTAGTGATGGCCGAGGCGGCGATGCAGCAACCGACGGCGGTTTGGCAAGCTGGCGGAGTCGCAACGCGTGCTGCTCGAGCCGACGCTGACGTCGGGCAAGCACGGCCGCCGACGGCTCGCGAGTGACTGAAAATACACCCAGATCGATGACGAGCAAGGATGAGCTCTGCGCTGTCACATTTCGCGGTACCAGCAGACGCGGCGCGTGCAGCAAGATTTGCGTATCGGTCCACTTGCGGGACTCGACAACACTGCGAATGTTCGCCGCAGTCTGCGTACCCAGTGCTTTGAGTTGGTCGCGCGCCGCCACGGTGAGTTGGCTCTGGTGCTGCAATGCCGGAGGAAGAGCTACAAAGGTATTCAGCGCGTTCAGAAGCGGGGCGTTGTACACCAAATCGAGAGAATACATGACCAGTTGGATGCGAGCATCGGCAACACCGTCTGGCGGCCGCACATCGTAGCACAGCCGAAAGAGGGGATCGCCCTCGGGCCGACCGGCGTCATCTTCACCGTCCTTGCTACTCGACGCGGCGCCAATGAGGACGGGGTAGAATGTTCCAGGGGTGAATGTGTCGTGCACCTTCACATCATCCAGAGACACGTCAAGCTCGTAGGATCCGTGCAGCTTTCGTCGTTTAAAGCCAACGTTCAGCTGCGAAAATACGGCCTTTACAAGCGCTGAGCTTTCTCGCTGCTTGGTCGACGGGGCGAAGAGTTGAATGGAGCCTGAGGCAAGGCTGAAGGATACTCGTGAGAAGAGAGCAGCGCCAGCAGGATCAATGTGGTCGATCGTCGACTCGCCGTCCTTGGTGCCAGGCGGAGAAGGGTGCGACTTGCTTGACTGCCTGTAGCCGATAATGTCAAACAATTGCTCCCGCTGTTGGTCTGTCAAGGTGAATGCCGAGTTCCCGTCCGCAGGTGGAGTGTCCGTTGCTGATTTTAACGATGCAGTAACAGCTATTGGAGACGGAACTGAATTGGGAGTGGGGCTGCTCGAGTTATCGCTGCGCCAACCGGCCCATGATTTTGCCCACCCGCCCCAAGTTGCCATCTCGCGATCACGCTGGTACTTTCGCTGCTCGGCCGCAAGTTCCTGTGCACGGGCCTCGCGCACCAGGGCAGCCATCGCCGACAGCTGTGGATCGTTGGCGACTTTTGCCGACGCGAGCGACCGGAAGAGTCGAATGTCGTCGATGGCAAGATCTCGCTCGCACCGCTTGAGTTCTTCCAAGAGGTCAGCACTAGCGGGTGGAAGAGTGGTGAGTCGCTTGGCATGGAGCTGCACATACTGCTGCCGAAGGCGTCGCCGCTCCCGAAAATAAGCCCAGCTCCATTTGCGCTTCGCCTCCCGGGCTTCGTGAAACCGAGCAGCGACGGCAAACTGCCACCACGCTCGCGGATTCTCCTTGACGGAGCACGTCGGCCGGAAGCGTTTGTGCCTGAGTTGGAAGCGAAAGGGAGGCAAAGAATGGTAAAATCAGTGAACAAGTTCCTGCTTGGAATCCTCGGTTTTTGATGCTCCCCGTTGCGTGATGCTTGTGTCATCACGTGAACAAAACACACAAGAGAATTCGACAGCCATCTCCTTACTTTTGGCGGCGAGAAAACTTGTGCAGCGCATCCGCGTAAGTGAGCATGCTCTTATACTGGTCTTGATGTAGCACAAAGGCAATGGCGTCGCACAGCACATCGGCCACGAATCTTGGACCATCAGCAAGCTGGAGCAGGAGGAAACGGCGGACACCCATAAGTCAAAACTTTGTGCTCGCCGGGAAACCAACTTTCAACTTTCTCACGCAAACTCACCGAGCCTTTGCGGAGCTGGATGCGAGCCGTCGAAGTGATGGGCTGCACGCAATAATTGGCACCCTCGGGCTGAGCGCCACCGCTTTGCCAGATACCTCGAGTAAGCTCGGCTCGGAGATCTGCAGAATCAAGCTTTCCTAGGATGTTGCTCGAGTCGTTAAAGTAGACTGCGAGATGGCTGAGAGAGCATTGTTTGTGAATGACATCTTGACTGTCACTGAGAAACTTTGGCGTCCAGTTGCCATCCGTGGACACGGCGGCAAAGCTTGCTAGCGTGATTCCAAAGGAAATTGACTAAAAGGCAGAAATTTAACAAACAAGCAAAAAAAAAAAAAAAAAAAAAAAAAAAAAAAAAAAGCAAGGCGCACAGAACTCAGCATGATGATGACACGGCATTGCATCACTGCAAGGAACCAAAAAAGTGAGTGAAGAGCTCACCGGAGATACACTGGAGTCCTCGTAACGAATGTGAACATTCTTGATGCTCAATTGAATATTATCAATGATTTTGGTGACGAGGGACGCGGTAAATGTCTGCAATCTGTCGAGGAACATGTGCAAGTCAAAGCACGGCTGACACTCGACGGGTTTTCCGATCGATGCAATGCGAGTTACCTCGATGTTGCAGAACCCGATCCTTTTTGAGTTCCGCTCCCAAGATCAACCGACGCCAGGCCCGACGAGACCACGTCAAGCGCGTCAATCATGTCCTGCTTTGCCTTTTGTTGCAATTCATCTTCGTGTGCTGCATTGTACTGCAGTGCGACCAAAAGAAAAAAAAGTCACACTGTGAAACAAACGCCAACCAACCAGTAGCTCACAATCAACGTGTTCAACAGGTGTGATACAAACCTCAAGATGTAAGCTCGGTCCCGCAAGCAAAACCACGTTTTCTATTTCAATCTTGACAGGCTCGCTCTTGAGTTTGCTCCACGGGATGGTGACGAGCAATCTGTCCAAGAATCCTGCGCAAGCAATACGGCAACAAGTTTCAAGTGAGACGGATGGTCTGGTTTCCACAGAGTGATTTCCATCATGGGGGAATCGTTGGGATTGGCTTCTTGAGTGGGGGATCAATTGGAAGTCGCAGAGCTTTTCTCGGATTCTCAGACCTCGATCAAAACCCCCTTTTTTTTTGGTTTTGTTTGCTCGATCGCTGCCGCTGACTTGCGGTCATTTTTGCCTCGTGTTATTGTGTCATGCAGTTACCTGAGCGAACGGCGACTGGCAGCTCGAGCGCACGCAACGCGTCGCTTCGTAACGCGAGGTTTTCAAGTTGAACGTTTCCTACAAATCCGCCATGAAAGCGACAGATTGGACAGAGCAGAACATGTTAGTAACTATCGATTGAGGACGAGTTGATAACGCGTCGACTTGGCTCGGTTCAAAGCAGGGCAGCCGAGAACTGCGACTTCCCGCCAATACAACGCCATACAAAACGCCATCTACCACTCTGCTCCACTCCACTGCCCTCTCTGCCACCCAGTCTGCCACCCAGTCCCGCCTCGCCTCAAACGCAACGACGTTAGACTTGGGGTCGGCTGTTACCTTGCCAGACGCCGATGGACAGCTGGTCCTTGTTGAGGCCGTCGACGTAGTCGCCAAGAACGCGGTTGAGCACGTCCACAATGACAGACTCGAACATGACGGATTCGCGACCGCAATTGCTCGCTACGTTATTTGCTTATATTAGTGTGTGTTTGTCTTTGAAGTTGGTTGTGGTCAAAAGCGTCGATGAAGAACAAAGAAGAACAAAATTGAAAGACTGAATCCGACATTTCTGAGAAATGATAAAAGTGGGGGGTTTAAAATGATGCACTTATTGAAAAACACCTTGTTCAAGCTCACTCCACTTTGACAACATACAGTTACAGTTGCAGCTGTGAATTGAAAGGGGAAATGAGCTCGGCAAAGAAGCGATGGCAGATACTGGCAGCCGCACTCCGTCCGTCCTCGTCCTCGTCCTCGTCGTCGTCATCATCGCCATCGCCATCCGCGACCAACGATCTGCTCGCTGAGGGTGCCGGCGAGGGTGCCGACGGAGTGAGTGTGCGGCGATTCGCGTCGTACAACCTGTTTGAAGTAACGCCAGCCTCGACAGCAGCCGGCTCGTCAGGCTCAACCGCTGTGAGTCGAATGGATTTGGTTCCTTCACTATCCTATTTGAAAACTTGTGGATGCTGGCAGAGAAAGAGAGAGAGTGTGTGTACGTCGCAGCAGTATTGCATGGATCGGGTTTTGCTCAGTGTTTCACTTTTTTTTTTTGACGATTGGTGTTTCACTCTATTTGCAGAATACCAGTCGTGCAAGTGTGCAATACAAAATCAAGGCAGCAAGTGGCGATTCCGATGCATTGATAATCAGGTGAAGCCTTTGATTCTGAACGCTCAGGTTGAGAGAAACAAGCGAATCAAGCGAACTTTTGCTGACCTTGAACTCTCTGTTCAGCCATCCTTCGTCGTTCAAGAAGGCTGTTACCCCAGAAGCATTGATTGGATTTAATAACACGGGAAATGTTTGTACGTGATCGGCGGGGTGGCGCGAACCGGTTGACTTGGCCTCTGAAAGCATTTTCGAACCGCACTTTTTCTGACCTTTGATGTTTGTTTGGCATCTATTAGGCGTATGGCCATCAGAAGAAGTCCTTGCGTATTATTGTTCAACCCACTCCGACATGTTTCGGTCAGTGTGCCCCCGGCATTTGTTCAAGTTCGATTTCTTTTGAGGATTTGACGCCGAAATCACAAACTTACTTCCCAACTGTTCCGATTGTAGAGGAAAGCGAGTCATCGAGCTCGGCTCGGGATACTCGGCACTTGCGGCCTTGGTTGTTGCGGCAACCGGACTGCCAAGCGAGGTTGTTGTGACTGACGGAAACGAAGCGTCCGTGCATGATATCGGCTTTCGCTCGCTTTTGTCGTGAAATTTTTGCATTCTTGTTTGGACTGCTGACATGTGATGATCACTGGCCCGCTTTTCGCTTGCAGCCATTTGTTGGCGTTTGAATTTGTGTTTGATTTGTGTTTGCTTTCATCTTGCGTTCTCCTCCTTGACGCTGCGTGTCGTGGCGACCTTTGCTCTTGCTTGCTTTGTTTTGACGTTGATACGCGCTCAGATGAATATCGAGGCAAACGCCAAGGCGCTCAATTGCCCTGTGAAAGCGACCATGTTACGCTGGGACAGGGATGCCGTGAAAGCGTCAGGGCTTCAAGGTCCATTTGACGTTGTGATTTGCGCCGACTGGTACGTCTCCTGAAAAAATGCCACACGTCCTCATTGTCCTCACTTCTGCTGGTATCGACTTGACCTAGTCTCTTCTTTGAGGAGTTCCACGAGGGCCTCTGCCAAACGCTGCAAGACCTCGTCGGACAAGACGGCACAATTCTATCGTTCGCACCAACTCGTGGTCACACTCTAGACGCGTTCTGTCGCGTTGCGAGTGCGAGCTTTGAGATTGAACGCAGTGATGACTACGAACCGCGGGTGGTGGCTGTGCGCGATGCGCAAGAGGCAAAGCAACAATCCGCACTCACCGATGCGGCGGGTAGTCCGCAGCCGTTTGATCGGAATCTGCATTACCCCGTCTTTTTAACACTTCGTCGACTCAAGCACAAAGACTCGTGAAAATGCAAAACGAGCATGTACCGTATAAATTCGCTTGTTTGACTTTTTCTACACGAGCACCATATTAGATACGGCAGCGCCATCGTTTTCATTGGAATCGTCACCTTGAGACAGACTGACGGCGAGGGTTTGACCGCTGTCCGAGTCGACAGCCGCTGCTGCAGCTACTGCTACTACCGCAGGAGAAGCAACGCTCCGATTCACCGACATTGGCACCACAACGGGCAGCGGTGCAACAAACTCGGGCTCAGCGATGGGCCGCGGGTGCTTGACTGGTACTGAAGAGACGGCTTCCATAGACGGTACCGCGCTAGAAAAGGCAACCGTTGCGGTCAGAGCAACGGTTGCCTGGCCAGTAGAAGGGTCGATTGGCGAAATGCCACTTTTCTTGAAATTCAAGAGAATCGAGCAGAGTTCTTGCGTTGATGGACGATTGGACGGTGTATGATCCCAGCATCTCGCAATCAATCCTTGCAGCGACGAGTGCACCAATGGTGGGAAAGTGGGCCTCTTGCGCTGCGAGCAAATCAGCATGAGCAGCTGCAAGCCGTTCAGGTTGAGATCTGCGAACGGGGTCTGGGCAGTCAACATGGACCACAACAACAGCCCAAATGAATACACGTCCACGCTGGTGTTGTATTTCTGAGACATGGCGATTTCTGGGGCCATGAAGGATCTGTGTTTGCAGAAAATGGCAAACAGGTCAGATGACCCTAAAAAAACAGCGATACAGTTTGCACGGTACACCCTTCATCAAACTGGGCTCATCCACAGAAGAAAACACGCAAGAGGAACGTACGGTGTACCGATTCTGGTCATTGTAGAAGACTTGTCTTCGCGCGAAATGCCAAAGTCGGCAATTTTAGCTCGACCTGCCTGATCAAGCTGTTGGATGTGTAGGAATGTACAAGCGTGAGTGTGATTGTTACCAAACACTTCAACGAACCGGCGCACGACCGACACAAGCAGAAAATCGAGACAGTTGTTTTGTTGCTTTTACCAAAATGTTGGCTGGCTTGATATCGCGATGAATAATGGGCGGCTGCAGGTTGTGCAAATACAGCAGCCCAGAGGCAATGTCGTGAGCTATTGAAAAGTATTCCGTCTCGGCGATTGGGCCAGACTTCAGGGCTTGTTGTAGTGAGGATGGCACAAACTCCATCACGATGCACAGAAGCCCGTCACAGCAGATGCCAAGCCATTCGACGATATTCGGGTGCCTCAGTTTTCTGTTCAAAGGGATGGCAATTGAATGAGCGATGCGACGGAACGATGAGAACGGGAGAAATGAAGCAGGGCAAAAGTGAAAAGTTGGCCCTTACTGCAGTGTTTGAGCTTCTTGGAAGAACTGGTCCCGGACTTCTCGGTTTGGGTGCTGATCGTGAAGCAGCTTGACTGCAACCGTGCGATCTTGCAATATTCCTTTGCGCACTTGGCCAAAGCTTCCGACGCCAAGCTGCTCCAAAAACTTGATGTACCGGTAATCAATCTGCCACTGCTTGTCAAATAGCGCGGCGGCAGTGGCAGAGTTGGCATCAGACTCTTCGGGTTCGTTTTCTTCTTGTGGCGGGTCGGCAGCCTTGACCGGAGATCCGCCAATGCCTGGCGGATGAGCAAACTGCTTCAAGTGCTCCACATTCTTTCGGTAGCAATGAGGATGATAGGTACAAACAGGACGATTGTCGCTTGCAAATATTTCGCGAAGTCCGTGATTTGGTATTGAGGGGCCCGGAGAGGGTGAGCTCGAAGACTGTTTGCGAAAAAAAAAAGGAAAAAAAATGAGTTTCGACTTAAAACCCGAACATGGATCACCACCGCAATTGCTCCTCTTGTCACTACATACCAGTGAACGAGCTGGGCTAGCTGGCTTGATACTGCTGCGAAGAAGGCCGACGGGATTTGCGGCATTGGCAGAAGTTGCGGGCGGAACATCGTCGGAGCGACTGCGCTTGCTTTGCTGAAAATCGATGCCGCGCTCTGGTACGAGGTCATAGGCTGCGTAAGGATGCGGCGAATTCCAGTCAACGCGATCTGCATCGACTGCCGGTCGCTTGCCGCGAGCCGCGGGCTGCAAACGCGATGAGCTGTGCGAATGGTCTCCAGCAGCGCCTGCTTTGTCGGAATCGCCCAAAGAAGACGACCCAGCAGATGTCAACCGTCGCCGTGCTGTTGACTGGCGAGTCATCGTTCTTCGGCGCGGGATCGAGTCGTCCTCGTCCGAGTTGAAACCATCCAGCGTTGCATTGTACGCCTCGTCGTCGTCGTCGTCGCCACCGTCACCGTGCTGACTGGCAGAGCGTTGGCGACTCTTTCGAGAGCCAGCTGGCGATGGTGTCAATCCGCTACGGCGACGAGGGACACGACCCACAGCGGCAGCGGTGCTAGCTCCATTCGTCGTGGAAGAACCGACATCCGGATCCTCCTCTGCCTTGACGCCAATCTCGTCGACCATGGACATGCCACGGGATGAATGGACGACAGGCTCGTCCTCCTCTGTGTCACTGCTAGCAGCTCCAGCAGCAGGCAGCGCCTTGCCATCGTCGGGACCGTCGCTGCGGATGACGCTGCACTTCTTTTCGACGCGTACTGGGCCATCTGCGCCACCCAGCCCGGATCGCTTTGCCTGCGCCAGAAGCCCCCACGAGTGGAAGCCGGCACCAGCGAGAATCCACGTCAGTCGCTCGCCTTGGAGTGCGCGCTGGGCGTAGGCAGACTTTTTTGACGTGTTTTGGGCCATGAACTTGATCCCGCCCGCATTCACAAAGCGCACATGCTGCGACGCCGTCGACTCGACCCGGAAGGTCTGCTCGGGGCCTCCAGCGATAGATACGTTGACGCTCACGGCATTCGAGTGGATGGCGTGGTGGATGTCCCGCGCAGCCTTGAGTGAGAACATGTCATACCACAAATAGGCAAAGAAAAGCTAGGAAAAAAGGAAAACTCCCGCCAAAAATATGATGACAAAAACAATCAAAAGAAGAAAAACGAGTGTGCTGAACGAACAACGACGAGGACGACGACATGATGGAAGAGAATGAAATCAAGGTTTATGAAAGGAGAGCAACAACAACAACAACAACAAAAAAAAAAACACACACACACACACACAAAAAGACACTATTCAAAGAAGAGCACGAATTCAAAACATGAGGAACAATGCAGAAGGAGCGACGTCCTCTTTCACTGAGGCCGCTCCTTGTTGAGCTCGGAAATGAACTTTTCTAGTTGTTGGTAGATGAATCGCGTCACTTCGATTTGCTCGGCCAAATCAACGCGGCGGCCGGTGACGAGGGTGCGCTTGGCGTCAGTGTCTGTGGAGATGGTCTCGAGAACCTGCTTGACTTCGCGCTCGAGTTTGCCTGGGTTTTGCAGTGGAAACAAATCACAAAAAGTGAGGGACGGAACGACGTGCCAAACAAACAACGCCACGAGACAAAACACAAAACAAGCACCATCGGCGCCTTACTTTTGTGGAGCATCACTTGCTGTCGAAGAGTCTTGCTGGTGGTCTTGAGCATTTCTTGCACGCGCCAAAAGAGAACAACGTCGCGGCACTGCAGGTCATTTGGTGCTTGGTTTTTATCATAGGGCTGGCCGAATCGGCTGCTGCAATACGACGCTGCCTCAACACCTCGCTTCACAAAAGCGTCTCGATAGACGACAGCGAAAATGTCTCGAATCTGAGTTTTGCCAGTAAAGGTGCCAAAGTGTTGCAAGAGCATTCGGAGGTCAGCATGCAGAATGAAACTGGAATGAGCAAACAACAGCGACTGCTTCTAAAAAAATCTCTCACCGCTTCGTCGTTCACTTCGAGCTTTTGGTTGCGCTTGACATTGTTGCGAATGGTGGCAAGCTCGTCCCGATCAAGCTCAAACTTGTGGAGCCAGGTCTTGTGGCTGCTGAGGAAGGACAGGAGCTCGTCTCGAATGGCCTTCTGTCGCTTTTGTTGCGCCGTCGCGCTCGTCCACCGGGTCCAGCTTTCGGTTCGCCCAGGACCGAACAGCTCATGTGACTGCTTGTCCAGGACTTGCGCATACTGCAACAAGGTGCTGTGCATGAACGAGATGGCCGCGCGCCAAGTGTCGGCATTGGTAATATCCTCGTCAACCAGTGCGTTTTGCTGAATGACGGCCAGGTTTTCCACGACATCATTGCCCCACGCGTGCGAGTTGCGGGAGCGCTGCTCCACCTCGACCTTGAGCTTGCCGAAGACGTCCTCGCTGTCAGCAAACAGCTTGACGATACCAGCCTGCATGAGAAGACGGAGAACGACCAGCACAAGCAAGTAGTTGTGAGTGACTGGTTGCCACAAGGTGAAGGAGGGAAGGGCAGAACCCCCCAACCAACAACAAAACCACACCTGCAGAATTCGGGTAAACTCGGTCATGAGCGTGCTCCGGCCCATCTCCACGGATTGGCCTGGAAGGATGGTGCGTGCCCACTTGACGAGCTGCACGTCCATCTTCGTCTTGAACTCGGCGGCGTCGCGCGAGCGAGCTGATGAAAGATAAATGCTGTCGACCACTTGAGGGCGAATGTTCTCCCACATCTTTTCGAACAGCATTTGCTCCCTGAATGGATTGGGGGGGGGGACAAACACAGAATCCAAGCATCAACAGTGATCAGATCGTGTCCAAATCGCAGAAGGAGTGACGACATAACATTGAGTGGCGGCGAAAAGCGACTTCCAGCCAACTCACCATTCTTTGGCTCCGATCTTGCCGAATGTGGCAACGTTTTCCAGAATGTCGTGTTTTGCAAGCTGGAAAAGCTCGTCCTAAATGGGGCGCGAAATGTGAGTCAACACGATTGAAACCAGCAACAAGCAGCCCCGAAATGCTCAAAAAGGACGTACTCGGCTCATGACACGGCCTTTGAAAGTATTGCGCCATTCCGTCTCCTTATTGTAAAGATCCGCCTTGATAAGCTCGGTTTGACGTTCAATCGACGAGCGAACTTTTCGCCAAAACTCCTGCAAGCCACACCCAGTCAGCATCCCAAAAGCAAAGTTTGTCAAAAGAAAAGTTTGTCAACAAGATTTGAATACAGATAGGCTCTAATTTCCTTGCTCCCTTCCCCCCATCCCCCATCCCCAAAAATCACACATTACCTTCTGAACGGCTCGGGTGAGATTGCCAGTGGTGGTCTGGTTGGCTTTCAGAGCACCGCTCTTGAACAGCTTGGAAGTCAAAAAGTAGTCCTCTTCGTACTTGCGAATGTCGTCAATGGTGTCCTCGGTGTTGCCCTTGCCTGTGATGACGGCAAAGTAGCCCAGTGCGTTCATTTGGAAGATGCGGCCGTCGAGAATGCGCTTGATCTTTTCGGGGGAGGTGTTGAGCTTTTCGGCCAAGTCAACCTTGGTCAGCACAAAGATGGTGCGCTCGCCCTTGGGGTCGACACCCGCAACGACGTCTGCGACGGAACTGCGCTCTGCGTCGATGGAGCCGTCCTGGATGCACAGAATGATGGCGTTGGGGTTGTGGATGTGCGACTTGCACATGTTCAAAATGTCGTCGCGCGTCTCGTGCGCCATGCCTGCCGTGACGTGGCTAATGATGCCAGGCAAGTCGACCAGGACCATGCGAGGCATGCGGGGACCGCGCACGCTGAGCGAAATGGTCTCCTTGCTGACCGTGTTGCCTGGCTGGACGCTGCTGCGCATGCGCGACTCGATTTCGTTGCGCAAGGCCGCAAGGTCGTCCTCGCTGGTGAGGTCGTACTCGCGCGTGCTCCCCTTGAATTGGGCGCGGCGCTGCGGAGCCTCGCTCAGGGTGACCTGGATTGGCGAGCGCGTCATCATTTCGCCGCCGCCGCGCGGGAAGATGCGCGCCTGCGCAATCATCTCGAGCACCGAGGTCTTGCCTGCGCTCTGGTCGCCGACGACGACCACGCGAGGCAGGTTGTCGTGCACGGAAAAGTTCTTGTCCGTCTTGGCCAAGAGGTCGAGCACGTCCGAGTACATTTCAATCGTGCTGCGCTTTCCACCGGTGGCGGACGACAGGCCGCCGGAAAGCGTCGCGCCCGTCTGCTTGAGGTGCAGGTAGCTTGTTCGGAGCTCCTGGTTGGACTTTTCCAGCGTGTCAATTTCGCGCTGCAGACGTTGCTGCGTGTCCATCAGCTCGCGCGTCTTGTCGTCGACCTCCTTTTGCAGGAGGGCAATCTCGCCGTCCATTTTGACGCGCTCGGCGTCGACGTCCGCACGGCGCTGCACCTCGGCGGCCTCGAGCTTGAGCTGGAGCTGCTCAATCTCTGCGAGCCGCTTCTTGTCCACCTCGAGCAGCTGCTGGACTTGGGCGAGCGCCGCCTTGACGGCCTCTTCCGCGGCAAGCAGTCGCTCCAGGTTGCGCTTTTGCGTCTCCTCGTCGCTTCCTGCAGCCGCAGCCCCCGCCGCGATGGCCGCTGCAGTCGTGTTCCCTTGCTGCGGTGGCGGGGTTGCTCCAGCGCCGCCATCGCCGCCAGAGGACGAGTCGTATTGGTGCGTGTGCGACGGGTCTTGCGGCACCCCGCGCGTGGAGAACGTGTCGCGGACGCCCGAGAGCCACGACGCCGCCGTGTCCGCCGAGTCTGACAGCATGTTTGAGAGCGCATCGAGCGCAGGCATGTCTGGCAGGGACGCCTTGAACGACTCGTAGCCCTTGAGCGCGGACGCCCCGATGGCAGCCCCGCCGGCGCTGATGAGCGAGATGCGGCCCAGCGCAATGCGGAACATGGATCCTGCCGAGAAGTGTCTGACGCCCTGCTGCTGCTGCTGCTGATGGTGATGCAAGAGGAGGAGGAACGGGGACGAGGATGCGGGTGTTTGCTGCAATGCAGCGAGAGCAGCAGTGGACTGGAGGGCAGACCTGCTGCTCATGCTCATGCTCGCGCGCGAGTTCACTGCGGATGTTGATGCAGAGTGGAAGCGCGCAGCAGCAGCAGCGGCGGATGTCGTTCGTGCTGGCGACGCGGCGAGGCCTGGCGTCATCAGCAGCATCGGGCGAGCGCCAAGACAGCGAGCACCACTGTGGGCTGAGGTCGAGCCGAGTCTGGTGGTGGTGGTTGCTGCTGCTGATGATGTTGCTGCTGCTGCTGATGATGACAGTGATCGCAGCAACGCCGCGCGCGCGACAGCTGAAACAGCAGCAGAGGCAGAAGCAGAAGAACAAAAACAAGAACAAGAAGCTGCGCGATTTGCTGCAGAAAGCATTGTTGAAAAAAAAAAAAAAAAAAAAGTGAAATGAAAACTTTTTTTTTTTTTTTTTTTGATTTTTGATTTTTGATTTTTTTTGATTTTTTTTATTTTTGATTTTTGATTTTTGATTTTTGGCGCGCAATCTTTGTTTTTGTTTCTTTGATTTTTTTCGTTTTTCTTGCAAGATTTTTTCTTTTTCTTTTTCTTTTTCTTTTTCTTTTTCATTTTCTTTTCATTGAAATATGAGCGGATTGAGTCAAAGTGCGAAACAACGCATCGACGCACTTCAGCAGCAGCAGCAGCAGCAGCAGCAGCAGTCGCAACGGCAGCAGCACCAGTCGCAAGGAGGAGCAGCGGGACGAGCGAGTGGCAGCGGAGGCAGTGCTGCTGCAGCGTCATCAGCGTCGACCGTCCCGCCGGCGTCCAACCCAGGGTGGGTGTTTGGATCGTTCACGCAGCCCGGTAGCGGTGGCGGCGGCGGCGGTGGTCGTGGCGGCGGCGGCGGCGGCTACGGCTACGACCAGGACGACGAAGACGAGGACGACTTTGACCTGCTCGAGCAGCAGCGTCTGCGCTCGCTCAACAGCACGGGCAGCCTCGGCTCTGGCATTGGCGGGACGGGTGCTGGTGCTGCTGGCGGCGTTGGTGCCGTTGGCGATGACAACGACGCAGAGTACCTGCGCTTCAACAACAAGGACGCCGTCATCTTTGCCATCGACTGCTCCGACGCCATGTTTGAAACGCTCGACAACGACGAGGTGAGTCATGATTGGGGACCAAAAAGGGGGGGGGGAAGGAGAAGGGAAGGAGAAGGGAAGGAGAAGGGAGTCCAGCTTGAAATCTCAGATTGACAATCCAAGATCAATCTGAGACAAAAAAAAAGGTGCAAAATACCAAATCTCACCACCTCTTGCCCTTCTTCATTTGCACAGGTACCATTCACCATCTCGGCACTCTGCGCCAAGAACGTGCTCTCCAACAAGATCATCTCGAGCGACCACGACTTGATTGGCGTCGTCCTGTTCAACACCAAGGAAAACAACAACAAGAACAAGTTCAAGCACGTCTATGTGCTGCAGCCGCTGGACACGCCGGACGTGCGCCGCATTGTCGAGCTGGAGGACTTGGTCGCAGACCCGGCGTTCGACGGCTTCAACCGCAAGATTGGCCACTCGAGCTCGGCGTCCATTCACGATGTGCTGTGGACTTGCTTCAACATGTTTTCGGACTGCGCCACCAAGGTCGGCTCAAAGCGCATCCTCATCTTTACCAACGAGGACGATCCGCACGAGCACGACGCCGGCCTGCGGCGCCAGGCCGTCATCAAGGCCAAGGACTTGTACCAGCTGTTCGTCACCATTGAGCTCTTGCCGCTCGGGACCAAGAAGACGGGCGAGCGCTTTGACATGTCCAAGTTCTACAAGGACATTGTGCTCGAGGACTTGGACGACGAGCTTGGCCCGACCGATGCTGGCTTGGACACTGCCCGGCCCGACCCCTCGCAAAGCTTGAGCTCGCTCATGGACAAGATGCGCCGCAAGACATTCAAGAAGCGTGCGCTCATGAAGATTCCCTTCGTGCTCGGCGACGACGTCCAGCTCGGCGTTCGTGTCTACAACCTGTGCTCGGAAACCAAGAAGGGCTCGCACGTCTGGCTCCACGCGCAAACCAACAAGGAGATCAAGACAGTGTCCAAGATGGTGTGCCAGGACACGGCGTCGCTGCTCATGGCCTCGGATATCAAAAACTACTTTCCGTACGGCGGCGAGAAGGTCATTTTCGACCCGACCGAAGTGCGCGAAATTCGTCGCTTTGGCCAGCCCGGCCTCGTGCTGATGGGATTCAAGCCGACCGATGCTGTCAAGCTGCACTACAATGTCAAGACGGCCAACTTTATCTACCCCGACGAGACTGTCGTGATGGGCAGCACGCTGCTCTTCCACGCCCTGCTCATGCGTCTCGCCGACCAGGACAAGGTTGCCATCTGCCGCTTCATCCCTCGCATCAACGCCACTCCTCGCTTTGTCGCGCTCGTTCCCCAGCTCGAAGTCTTTGACGCCAACCACGTTCAGCTCCAGCCCCCAGGCTTCCATGTGATTTACCTTCCGTTCGCCGACGACTTGCGTTCGCTGCAGTATGAGGAGAACGAGATGTGTAAGTGAAGACTGCTGGGGTTGGAGAGTCGAGAGAAGAAGGGACGGCGCGATGACAGTTTTTGACCGACATTCCTTTTTTTTTTGTTTGTTTGTTTGTTTGTTTGTTTGTTTGCGTGTTCGTTTGCGTGCCTGTCTTTGGTCCTCAGGTGGAAAGTCGCTCATTGTCACGGCGTCAGATATCATCAAAAAGCTCACATTTTCCTTTTCGCCATGGGACTTTGAAAACCCGAGTAAGTCACATTGAAAATTCGTCGTCGTCGTCGTCGTCGTGGTCGTCGTGCAAACAACGGGTGTCTGTTCTCATCAGCACTCACCGCATGATGGCAACCCCTCCTGCAGACTTGCAAAAACACTACCGAAATTTGGAAGCGCTTGCGCTCGGGCGGGATGTGGCAGACGACTTTGAGGACAATGTTCAGCCCGACTTGGACGGCATGGAAAAGCAGGCCGGTGTGCTGTTTGCGAAATTCCGCGATGAAGCCTTTCCGCCAGACTACAATCCTGACACGGCTGGCACCAAACCTCGGCCAAAACGAAGGGTACGGTTTGTTTGTGTTCGATATTTTTTAACCAACACAAAACGCCATCATTGGCTGACTCTCGTCCCCGCTTTGCCCCACCAAACAAACAGGCTGAAGGCGATCCGCCGCCAGTCAAGCGTGTTCGACTCGAAGATGGCGAAAAGCCCGATGTGGAAAAGTTTTACAAGGATGGCATGGTGAGTTTGTGTGTTTTTGTTTTGTTGCAAACCCTGAGATTGTTGCTCATTTTGACCGGTTTTGTTGCCGTTCGTTGACCACTCTTGTTGCCTTTCGTTGCTGTAGCTCGAATCCTTGACCATCCCCATGCTGAAAGAGTATTTGAAGAAAAAAGGCCGATTTGGTTGCAGCCGTTCAAAAGCATTTGTCGCCGCGAGGTTGATCGCACTTTTTGTTTCGTTTTGGTTCCTCGAACAGGAAGAAGCGTGTGGTGGTTGTCAGATTCCGAACATTTTCAATACACGATGAGTTTTGCCAGCGTTTCATGACAGTCCATCGCCCGTTTCATCGTTCATGCGCAAAAGGATGACCAATTTTGTTGAGAGTAAACAATCAACCAACACAGCACAATGACAAACACCAAGACAAACACAAATTCTTTTCAAAAACAAAAGGAAATGCAAGGGAATGATTGGATAACAATGCTGGAGAATCTTGGTTTACCAGAATGGGCACCTGTTTGTTTAACAAAAAAACAATCAAGGTTAGGTCCCATTCAACACTCGATCGCGTGAAATTTCCATTGAAGACAGGAACATACCAGCCGACGTAGCATTGACACAAATTCTCGTGAGACTGCGCCTGACTGATAAGCTTTTGCACTTGGGTTGCAGTTTCGAGAGTCTCAGTAGCGGAAAAGTCGCGACCTAAATAGGAAAGAGCACAAAAAACAAAAGGTGAGCTCCATGAAGATCGTGCAGACATGCTTTGCGCGACAAAAATCTCAAGCAACGCAACGCACCAGTAAGTTTGGCCTGGACGCGATTGATGACAGTCACAGCGCGATTGTTGACCATTTCTGGCTGCGAAGACATGAGGCCATCTGCAAAATTTGTACCGAAGAGTCAAAGTCAAACAGGTGCTTAGAGAAGCAACTCAAAACAAAAGAGGCATTGCACACTAAACGAGCCCCGTACCAGTGGATTCGAGCAGCTCGCTCTCGCTTCGAGCACGCTTCACACTAAATGGAATGGCGTCCTCCATAATCTCAGAGCCTACCAGGTGACCAATCAGCACGCAACAACCCGACAACAAGTCAATGACTCTGAACAAACAAAAAAATCAAACGAACGCACCGTTATCCAGGTTGCCGGTCTGGGCCTTGGAAGGAGTCGTCTTATTCTTCTTGTTCTTCACGTTGCCTGCATGAGCGAGAGAAAAACAAAGTGAGGCACAAATGCAAAATCTTCCTCACGGCACCTCACGGCAACAACAAAAAAAATGCTGTTAATGCAAACCTTCGATGAGACGCCAGTTGATCAATGGATCGTAAACGAAGGCCTCGAGCACGGCCATCAGTGACTCTTTGTTTTCGCGAAGCACCCGCATCACATTCTCGCACGTCACGCGGTAGTTGCCTTCGATGCCGCTCACCTATTGAGGAAATAGTCCCTAGTCAGCAAATTGCAAAAAAAAAAATATCTCCGACGTATGTCGAACAAGGAAATGGACACGCACCTCCATGGCATTCACGAGCATGCGTGTAAGACGGAAGGGAATGCGCTCGGGGAACTTTTCACGGTGCATTGCAATTTCTGGAAAGGACAACGCACGCACATGGGAAAAGTGAGTCCACGAAAAACCACCGCAAAACACAAAAAACACGTCAACCAAACAGCAGCAACAGCAGCCCTCACCAAAGCAATCGCCAAAATCAATGTGGATGACGTTGCCAGAGAACCGATCGAGCATGAGATTGGAAGGGTGACGATCGCCAAGACCCAGAATGTAGCCGACCATCGACATGACGGCCAGCGAGCGCGTGTAGTTGGTGCGCCGCTCGAGCCAGGCTTCCGAGTTGGGACTCTTGAGCCACAGCACCTTATACAAGTCCTGGCCAGTCGTGTTGTCCAAGGCGTACTTGAACACTTCGACTTTCTGGATGAGCGTCAGGCTGTCGTAATCAGGCGCCATCTGCAACATGAGACGGTGCTCAATGTTGAGCAGAATCTTGCGGCTCTCACGATAGTCACGGATGAGCGCGTGCAGCGTGTCGCAGTGCGACAGCCAGCCAATCAGACCAGAGTTGGGACCAAGCGGAATAACCTCCATGCGCTGGATGCCGAGACGCAGCTTGAACGTCTCTGGGTCGTGGCCAAGCAACGTGTTGACGAGGCCAAAGAGCTGCATCACACGCTCGTCCTGCCGCAAATCCTCATGACCCTTCAGCAGGTACGTGCAATCGCGACCGTCGCTGCCCTGGATGGCGAGCTTGCGTGGGCGCTGCTTGGACGTGATGACTGTGAGTTGCGGGCCGAACGCGCGAATGCGGTTGATGGGTTCGCCGGGCCGGTAGGTGCCGGGCACAGCGATATCCAAGTCGTTCGCCTCGAGCAGCTTGGGTGACACGTATTGCAGTTCAAGCGAGGTGAGCTGCGGCAATTGCTTGGAAATCTTACGGAAGACGTGGTAGTACAAGTCCCAGGCAGAGTTCAGGTCCTTGATGACGCCAGAGCGCTGGAACTTGCGCGTCCAATCGCGTGCCATCATCAAGTCCTGGCCGTAGGCCTGATGGAAGGAGATTTCACGCAGCGTCTCTGGGCCGCGCTCGAGCGTCTGGTGCAGCGGCTCGAGTTTGGCGAGCATGCCTTCAATGTTGCGCTCGCCAAAGTACAGGCGCGACGCCTCCTCCAAATGCTCGTGCCACATCTCGTGCCACAGAATGGCCACACGAATGAGCTCCTGGGACACGAGCAGCGCTTGGTCGACGAGCGTGCCTGCGTGGTTGCGAATGTTGTCCATAATGGCGTACGCAGCGTCGCGGCGGGCGGGACTCTGGGACTTGGAGGCCACCGTAACAGGGTAGATGAGCGCCTGAGGATGCTCCTTGCCGATGCTAATGAGCAGCTGGGAAATGAGGCGCCCGACCAGCGGCGAGGGCGTGTGAATGCGGGCAATCAGCTGCGGGATGACTTGCAGCCAAGTGTCAATGCTCACCGTCTTGATGCCCTCAACCATGGCGTCATGCACCTCTTGATGCGAGCCGTACTTGAACCACAGCGTCAAGAGACGAAGCGTGTCTTGCAAAGAGTTGCCTTGCATCAACGCAATCGATCGGAAGAATCCCGTCAATGCCGGGGCAATGTGCGCGCGCACTTGCTTTTGGTTGGCGTTTGACTTTTCAAAGTGGGAGACAGCCTCAAAGTTCATCAAGGCCCACGAGTGCCAAGCCTTGTACCACGTGTCGTCGTAGGTGGTGGCGAGCAGGTACGAGTCGAGAATTTTCGTGATGGCGCGCTCGTTCAGCGAGTCCATCAGCGCCATCTCCCACTCGCCGAGCTTAATGTAGCAGCGCGCGAGCAGCTTGGCCTGGTCTGGCACCGTCATGGTGACAATGCCGCTGGTCAAGTCCGAGCCGGGCGACTTTGGCCCACGCGACGACGGGGAGGATGGAATGGCCATGGGAAGCTGCGAGCCAGAGTTGCCGAGTTCATTCAAATTGCTCATGAAGGACATGTTGGACATGCGGTTGGCAGTAATGTTGTGTTGTTGTTGCTGTTGTTGGTGTTGCTGGTGCAGCTGAACGAGATGCTGCTGCTGCAGCGCGAGCGGCAGATTGTGCTGCACCTGCTGCTGCTGCTGCTGGAGGTGCTGCTGGAACTGGTGCCCAGAAGCGACCGAACCAGGAGCAGAAGAGGTGGGCGTCATGCCGTCGGACATGGAGGATGCGCTGTTGGGCGCCTGCGAGCCTCCCTGCTGCGGGTGCATTTGGGCCTGGGCGTGCTGGAGCGCCTGCACCTGGAAGAG
The DNA here is from genome assembly GCF_000151315.2 of Capsaspora owczarzaki ATCC 30864. NCBI lineage: Eukaryota > Filasterea > Ministeriida > Capsasporidae > Capsaspora > Capsaspora owczarzaki. The sequence goes on along the minus strand of NW_011887299.1, from coordinate 532,056 downwards.
CTGTTGTTGCAGTTGCTGCTGCAGCTGCGCGCGGTGCTGGTGGTGCTCGACTTGCCACACGCCGACGCACTCGCGCAGCTTTTCAAGCGCCTCCTTCTTGTTAGCAGTGTGCCAGAGATACTTGAGCACGGCGAGCGAGACACGCGGGTGAGCGCTGAGGAACATTTTGCGTGAATCGACGTGGTGCAGCAGTTGCTCGGGCGATGCTGCGGCAAGGTGCTGCAGGCTCGAAGCAGACAGCGGGATGGTGGCACTCGTTGCAAGCAGGTTGCACAGCGTCTTGTGGCCAAGCATCATCTTGCTGCTCTTGCGGCACAAGGACGCAAACTTGATCCAAGTTTCCTTGTCCTCGTGCGGCGGGATGACAAGCGAGCGAACCTTGAGAATGCGTTGCCACACTTCCACGTTGCGCTGGCAACCACGCAAGCGCTTCATCCAGGTGTGGCGGATGATTTGCTGGCGGTCGGGCTGGTCGGCGTACAGCTTGTACTGCATGACCTCCTCCAGCTCTGCCAGCATTTGCACGCGCACTACAACGCCGTACGCGCGGTTGTAACTCTCGCCGGCAAGCGCAGTGAGCTCGGTGTCGAGCAGGTCGCGGGTGACGGTGATAAAGTGGTGCGCCGATGGGAAGTTGTTGCGGTGCAGAGCAAGCACGGCTGCAAAGAATGCCGCATCCGGAGACTCGCGCGGCATCACGACAAGATAGTCGTCCATCGACTCCCAGCGACCAAGACCCCAAGCAGCGTTCGCCGCCATCGAGGACAGCGCGCGGCGAGAACCTTCATCCGCCGTTTGCCACTTGTCTTGACACAAACGATGCAGCTCATCCCAGTCGCCCAATGCGTTCAGGCAGCGCATGCGACCAAGAGTCAGCTGGAAGTTGAGAGGGTCTTCCTTTTGCTTTTGCTCGTACGAGGCAAGCGCTTGGTCCCATTGTTGGAGCTTTTCGTACCACGACTCGTGCACGGTGATTTCAATATCTGGATTCTGCTGCGCATAGACAAGGATACCTGCGGCGGCCTCGGGCTTTTGCAAGAGGTTGTTGATGGTGATTAGGGCCTCGATGGTTTGCGGGTTGGGCGCAGAGTAGAATTCAATCTCCTTGTAGTGCAGGGCCTTGGCGTAGGCGTGGCATTTGGAAGCATACTCGCCCAGGGTCTTAAAGTCGATTGGCAGCGTCTTGTCGTCGTGCTCCATGAATTCGGCCAGATTGAGCAGCGTCTGCTGGATTTCTGGAGGAATATGAGGCGAAAGCAGCGCAGTTTCGAGGGCTTGCACGAGCTCTTCTTGGTACTGCTCGTACAGCTCCGTCCAGCACGACACGAACGCAGCGTTGAACAGCTCGCGCGCAAGGGGCGTGTAGATTTGAGACAAGGCCGAGCAGGAGCGGAGGGCCGGCGAGGGCGACTCCTTGAGCAACTCGACGCTGAATCGTCGAATCCACTCGGTCCAATCCTCTTTGGTCGACTTTTGCGTCACCTCCCACATCTTCTTGAGGTTCTTTTGGTTGACGTGGAGCTTCTTGATGGTGCCAGCATCCGGGTCGTCCAGGACGGGGCCTGCGTTGGCAACGCTGCCAGCACCGCCTGCGCCAGGCGCTCCGCCAGCACCTGCGCCGCCAGCACCAGCCGCACCGGTACCCGCAGCATTGGCAGCGTTGGCGCCGGCATTGGCTGCACCAGCAGCGCCACCGGGTGCGGCACCAGCGCCGGCATTCGGCGCGACGCCTGCCATGCCGGGCAAGCCACTCGCGCTGAGCATGCCAGGTCGGGTGGCACTGCTCTCGATAATGAGGACGTCGGCAAAGTCTTCTGGAAGGGGAACGTTCTCGAGAATGCGACTCACGAGCAAGTCGTACTTTTGGTGCTGAATGCGATGGCGGGCAAGCACGGACGAGACGAGCGGGATGAAGATGATGTAGTCGGCGCCAAGCTGGTGCACCAACGCGGTCAGCGCGAGCATGGCATCCTGGCGCAGCTCGGGCGAGCCGTCGAGGACACGCGTGAGCGGGTGGATGATGCGGGACGCATAGTCCGAGAAGCTGAGCTTTCGGCAAAGCAGGGTCAGTGTTTGGATGGCAGTGCGACGCACATCCACGCGCGTTTCGAACGACTCAAACAGGGTCACGACGGGTGGGATGACGAGATGCAGGTAATCGTCGAGATTGGAGCCAAAGACCTCGAGCGCGTGGAGCACCTTCAGCGTGGAACGGTATTCGGCATCGTCGCGCATGAAAACGCGCAAGATGTGCGGGATGAGCTCTGGCAAAAAGGCCTTGAACTCGCCTCCAAGCGCTAACGAAATGCTTTCCACCAGCGAGAGAATGGTGATTTGGATGGCGGGGCTAAAGTCCCAGTACTCGCGGATGAGGACAAAAATCTCGGGGAGGTAGTTGCGGATGTGCTGCTTGACAATGGCAACAAGCGCGCCGAGCTGCTGGAAGAGGAACTCGCGGAAGCCAGGCTCGCGAGTGCGCATCACTTGGAGCATGGGCGGCATGATTTGCGGGAGGAAGGGCACGCAACGCAGACCCAGGCTCTTGCAGATGAACATGATGGCCTGGACCACCATTGTGTGGTGCACGGCCAAGGACAAATCCTTCAAAATGCGCATCAACCGCCGCGATCGACACTGTCGGGCAGTACTCTTCCGACGACGGCGACAAGTCCAGCACATAGCTGGGAACGCCGAGACCACCGACGACATCGTCAGACACATCGCCGCGATCATCAGCAGCAGTAGCAGCAGCAGCAGCAACATTGGCAGCTGCGTTTGCGCCGTGGCAGCGCCGCCAGCTCCAGCACCTGTGCCTCCGAGTCCGCCACCAGCGACGAGGCCACCGCCGCCCAAGTTGCCGCCGCCGTGGTTACCGCCCACAGCACCGCCAGGACCGCCAGCGCCAATCGCAACGGCATCCAGCATGTCGCCCGCGTCGCGTGCAACTTTGGTCTTGTTCAGCGTGGAGGAGGACGACGGCGTCGAGGCGATCGTAGGCAGACGCGAATCCGGGCGGTGGCGGTATGGATCGAGCGCGCCCAGAATGCCCAGCACCTTGATGACTTCGCGACGCACGGGGGCGACCTGCTCCGTCTTGAGCAAATCCAGCAAAATGCGCAGCAGCTTGGGATAGCGCAGGTAGGGCTCGATGACGTAGCCAGTGCTGGCAGCCAGCTTGCCCAGCGTGCGCAGAGCAACCTCGCGCTTTGCAACGGACGACTGGTCTAGCAGCGTCTCAATGATGAGCGGCAGCAAGTCGTTCACGTGGTGGACCATGTCTTGGGCGCCGACTTGGGCAAGCTCGCCAAGCGCAGCCAGAATGTTGGTTGAGACGCCAGGAGACAAGTCGCGCAGCTTGGACAGCAACGTGCGCAGGATGGGCTCTACGTAGGGCTTGATCAGCCGCGGTGCGTTGGAAATGAGGTTGGAGAGCAACCGAGCACTCTCCTCCTTGTTGCGCGACACGCCCGAGTATTCGAGCTCTGTCAACAGCTGGATCAACGTCTTGCGCAACGACGGCATGACGTAGGCAGGGTTGAGCACGGTAAGGCGGCCGATAATGCCAATCGCCAACTCTCGAATGGCGAAAACCTCGTCGTTCAGGGCGACAAACAAGGCGCGGAGATTCTCGGCTTGCGCGAGGTAATTGTCAAACCGATCGTCCAGCGAGGACAGCACAGACCAGCGAATGTCAGAGTCCGGGTCGGCAATACCGACAATGAGCAGCTTCTCGAGCACCTCGCCAATGACCACCACCGAGTGGATGCTTTTCGGCGCTTGCGAGATCTTCTCAACAGGCGTCACGGCAATCGACGAAGTGCCGTGGGTGCTCATCGGACGGGGTGTGGCCTGGCGATAGTTTGCGCCCAGGCTTGTGGTGCGAGGGAGAGCGGCTGCATTGTTCGAGCGAACCAGCAGCTGAGCGCAGGTGAGGGCCGCCTCTTTGCGCACACCCGCGTTCTCGTCCTCGAGATACTTGACAACGCAATCCTTGACAAACTGCGTCAGCACGTGACCGCTAAAGTCAAAAGCGCCAAGCGTGTGGAGTGCCAGTGCGATCGTGGCCGCGTCCGGAATCGTGCCGTCCGCCTTGTCGATCGCGACGGCGACTGCACCGCCGCCGCCACGCGGCATTGTACCGCGCATGACATTCAGCTTTGGTACTCCGGGGTTTTTGAATGTCTGGCGCGCGAGAGTGTACGAGATGTTGTCCAATAGGCGATCTGAGAGGGTTTAGAAGAAGGCCAATGGTAAAGATTAGGAAACAATTACAAAGACAAAAATCATGTGGAGGAAGGGCGGGGCGGGGGGGGGGATTCGTCGTACCTTGGATTGCGGGAAGCAACGTCGGGATGTTGCCTGCAAGATCAATCAAGCAGTCTGTCAACGGCTTGTTCAACCCGGAACCGAAAAGAGGCTCGAGCAAATCCTGCAAGTGAGGCTCGAGCTCTGGGCCAACAGCTCGCGACAGCATGCTGATACATGTGTAGACTGTGCGCTCCTGTGGACCCTTGCGACTGCACGCCCATCGCCACGTCAACAAGGTGAGTGTTGGAAGAATCACCAAATCAAAAACAAACAGAAACAAAAACCAAAAAAAAAAAAAAAAACGGACGGGTGGAGGGATTCAACACGCTCTGCATCTCTAAATACGTACCCTTTCACACTCAGTGACTCCTTGATTGGCTGCAAGATGGAATCGAGATACGGACGAATGTGCTCGCCGACAGCGAGAGCCATCTCGCCGATGGACTGGAAGGCGACGGCGCGATCGGTATTCTTTTTCAAGTTGCTGATCAGGTGCGCCATGCACGTTTTGAGATAGCTCTTGATGAACTGGTCCTTGTAGTAGCTGGCGAGCGCAGGCATGAGCACAATCACCGCACGCTGCACGAGCGCGCTGCGGTGTTCGCGGTGCTTGAGCACGATCTCGCAGACTTCATCAAACCGTCCCTCCATGAACTCGCCCGTGTTGCGCAACAGCTCGCCAAAGATCAAGAGCGAGCCGTGAATGGTGTCGTCCTTGTTGGACACAAACCCCTTCTGCGCCTCTTCGTACACCTTCTTTGACCACGGCGACCGAATGCGTGATTCACGCTGTGCGGTCAGCGTCAGGCATGCTCGTAATGCGTCGATGGCGCTCTCTCGAATGACCAGCTGTGT
>NW_011887299.1:482205-525364 GCF_000151315.2 Capsaspora owczarzaki ATCC 30864 | reverse complement strand
GAAAAAAAAAAGTACAATGAGCCATTGATCTATTGGGAAAATGGTAGACTTGGGTGAACGTTTTGTAGGTGGGGGGGGGGGTGATTTATTGGGTGGTGTTAACAACAACAAGAGGGAACAACGATGAAAAAGGCTAGATGGGGGGGGAGGGGAAGGGTTGAGGCAGAAAAAAAAAGGCCTTGCACAAATTGAAAAAAAGATCGAGTGTCTAGTCAAAGAAAAATTCAGACTTGAGCACCTCGTTCAAATCCAAGGAGCCACGAGGCGGGAGGGCGGGGAAGGTGAGTGCAACGTGTCCGCCCTTGAGCCTTGGTTGATCGGGAGCAACGTCGGCAACGGCCTCAGAATCGCCGTCCTGATCCATCTTGTCGATGCCCTTCGGGTGAGTTCGATCAGCATAGACCGCTTTGAAAGTATCGCGAAGCTGTTGCATCAGGGGGAAGCTGTGCATCTTGACAAACTGCTCGCGCAAAATGCGATTCAAGTCCGTAACGTCGCAAGCGTGCACCCAGAAACTGTCGTGCACCGAGGCAAAGACAAGGTTTTGCCGATGGGCTTCAGAGGCGGTCATCATCATGTGGGTGGCGTCAAGCGAGTGCACAAAGTTCGGTGGGAATGCCGTTGCATGCTTTTGGCGATCAATCACCTTGACCTGTGTCCAAAACAAACCAGTTGGCAAGGGTGACCAAGGGAAAAGGTGAGTGGACTTGGGGGGAGGGAGAAACACGAAGGGGAGAGGGAGGGGAGGGGGAAAAGAAGGAAAAAGGAAAAAGGAAACCCCCTGGTATGCTGCACACTAAACCTCATGCTTGACAACGTTTCGCTTCAAAGCAAGGATGAGCGACTTACACCGTGGCTCAACTTGATGTAGGGCTGCAAGACTGGGAGATTCAATGGCGTTTCCCACTTGACGTAGTCACCAGAAGCAGCAATGCGGCGAGCGGATACTTGCAGCCATGTCTTGATCTCGGTTGCTTGTGCAAACATGGCGCTCAGAGCTTCGAAAACGATGGGCGCGAGGAAAGTGGCGAGTTGATGGGCTTGGCTTTCGTCCAAATGGGGAAGAGCAGCAAGTTGACGGGCAATCTGAGCGTTGGCGCCGACGACCGTAACGCCATAGACGCTGGTCATGACAGTTTGCTTGACAATCTACAATGCCAACAAGGAGAAAAGAGAGCAAACGTGAGAAATGCATCAAGCCGACAAATGCAAAGGCACCCAACGATTTTTTTTTTAACAACAGCTCCAACCTTGCGTTTGACGAGCCCTTTCAGACGGATTGCATTGTGATTGCCTTCAGCGGCAAGCTGGTCGATGCGCTCGGAAACAATGGTTGCAACAGCTTGGTAGACGTCCATTGGTTGAGGACTGGGAAGCAAGTTGACTTGCAACGCGCCGAGCACGTCGCCGCCGAGAGCAGCGTAGTGCTGAAGACCGTTGCAAGAACCGTCCATCTGCACGGGCAGGCCGCATTCGTACAGGCGGTGATCCGGAAGGGAGGTTGCGGCATCAAGCTCAAAGCAGGCGGCCAACGCTTGCCACGGATTTTCTTGCTGACGCCACCAGCCGAGACCACCACGCTCCTGCGACCAAAGCAAACATTGTCGAATGAGAACCATGAATTTTTGCTCCAAAAAAACACACACAAACACACAGCAGTTGGAGGACAAACGTACCTTCAGCGGATCGCGAGCTGAATCAATGATATGCTTCCAGTTCGAGTCAACAAACTTGACGCGATCTTGCAGAGAGCATCTGTGACAATAGACGTCAAGTCAGTCTGGCCAGAACACGAGCACAAAAAACGAATCGCGCCATCACACAATTGCATGCACCAAACGAATCTAGCACGTACTTGTCGGCACCGCACAAATTTGCGAGATGAACCTTGAGCCAGAACAAGCCATTTTCGCCCAGAGGCCGTCGTTGGTGGAACATGAGGGTGCTACGCGTCATGTCTCCGCCCAAGTGAGTCAAATTGGGCGAGACAGTGTATGCGCGGCCTCGCCAATCGAGATTAACTGGCATGTAGAGCCTGTTGTGTCGGAGCTATGAAAACGAACAACAGCAGAAAGTCAAAGGTGAGATTGCAAGCAGATAGCATCAACCCAAGGCGAGAAATCAAAACCACCAAACACCCCCAAAAAGAAAAAAACAAGCCTCCAAAAACCAACCTTGTAAGCAATCAACAGTTGATATTGAACTGTGCAGCGCATGCTGTGCATATTGCGATTCTCTTCGCGGATTTGCTGACGAGTGGCAAAGTACTCTGCCATCACGGTGTGTGTGGCATCCGCGCCGGTTGGTTGGCGGGGTTCGGGAATGTCTTTAACGTCGGGAATGTCCAATTCGGGATCGCCACCTTGATTCCAGATCTGTGAAGAGAGCGCGCAAAAAGTGAGAATAATGAGCACGGGGTTTTGTTTTTGTTTGTTTGTTTGTTTGTTCGTGGTCTTGGCCAGGGTAATCGATCAAAACTCACGGCAATTTGGATAGCAAGAACGCGGGAGTTGACGCGCCATTCCGTGGTTTGGATTGCATTGAGAGCGTCGAAAACACCACCGAGACGGTTTTGCGAAAGCTTCAGGATTCGTCGCTGGTCGTTGTGAATGGTACGCATCAGCGTACTGCGGCCAGTGGCGCTCAACAAGAGGTAGCCACCATGGTTGTGTGAGATCCAAGGAATGGGTGGAACAACCATGGGAAGCATTTTCGCGAATTGGAAGGTCTGTTGGGCAGGAATGCAAAAGCAAAAATGATGAGTGTCGAGTACATACAACTAAACGACGAAACCCCCCCCCCCGCTCCGACCCAAAATTTAAAACTAGAAACATACCTGATTACGAACGTCGCGAGGATGCACCTTGAAAAACTGCACCAAGTGCTCGTTAGGACAGAGCATGGTCACCTTGCGATTATGTTCCACGTGCCTGATGGTCAAAAAGAAAGCAGGTTGCAAATCGAGCGGTGGAGTCGTGGAGACGTCGGGCGGAGTCGTGGGGACGTCGGGTGAACTTTTGGCCTTTTTTTTGCTGGCTTTTTTGGTCGTTGTAATGTGCGCCAACCTACGAACGGAGGGACGAATGGGCAATGTGGCAAAGAAAAAGAATTGTTCTGAGTTGGTTGCGAGCAAAAACCGACAAAGCGCCACGCCAACCATGATGCGCAAAAACTTACGGCACAAAATCTACGACATCCGCCATTCCAGGCCGAATCTCAGCCGCGGCTATGAGGTGTGAGAGAAGCGCACCTCCAATCTGAAAACAATTGTCAAAGTGAGGAAAGCTTCTCAATCCCCTTGCCGCTGACACAAACACAAACGGAAAAAAAAAGGAACAGGAAAAACACAACCAAGCCCTACCGCCACAAAAGTATCTTCCGACCAATCAGGCACAGAAACGGCCTTGACTCCGATGAGATGATGTTGAATAAAGGTCTTCCACACGACGTGATCGGGAACAACTTTGCCGGGCATGGCTGATTTCTTGAACTTGGCCATGAATTTCGGGAAACTGGCAGCAAGCCGCGCAAACTCGTTTCCGCCAGCTCCAAGACGCTTCAACGAATAGGCCATGTGCACTTGACGACCAATGTGCGAAGCAGCAAGAACGTGACGACAACCAGCGGATCCGACGACCTGAGACAGAGAAAGTTGTAATGTCAGTTGAAATCAAAAAGAAAAAACTTTCCAATAGGTTTGGTACTCGTCTGACATACCTCACGCGTCAATGTGCTAATCGCGATTGAGGCGAGCTTGCGACGGGAAAGCACCTCGAGAAGCGGGGCGTAAACCGGATTCGCTGCACATCAGAAACAAACACACCACGAATGAGGCAATGAGCACAGTGCTACCGTCGGTCGCATCCGATCAGAAGCTGGAACGTACGTGAGTTGGTCATGTGAGCAACGACAGCCAGCAACCAGCGCTGTTGCAATTGCTCCATTCGCTGCCCGCCCAGGATTCGAGTGGCAGCATTTGTATCGACCGATTGAAGCACGCTGAAATGTCAAAAGAGCGCCACAATCATAACAATAACAATAGCAATAGCAATAGCAACAACAACAACAACAAAAACAACCGTGAGAAATGCATCAAAATTGCCTTGATTACCAACAAAAGGCAACAGGGTTGGAGCACGCATGATAACCCTACCGATCAGCACCAAGATCAAGCATGGCCTCTTCCATCTTGAGCTGTAATTCGTGACCAGGCATCGACAGGTCTTCGAGATGCTTAAACGCATCGAGCATATCGCGAAAATACGGATTTTCGGGGCGATACCATTGAGGCTCGGGGACGGGCACCTCTGTCTCAAACCGAGGAACAGGCTCCGCCGGTTGGGCTGCTAATTCTGACGGCAAAGAATCGCTCACAAGCGCATGCACTTCGCGAAGTGTATCCTCAGACACGGAGGACACGTCACCAGGAAGCTCATCCAGAACGAATGAAGGATCGACCTTTTTAATGATCTGTTCAGCAAAACAGAAAAGGGCAAAAAAAATGAGTCATCATGGTTGGCAAAATTCCATTTTTGATAAAAAAACCAATTGGTCGTCAAAGTCATACCTTCACAATCCTCTCGAGTTGCGGAGGGGTTAATGAACACGCCCACTGAATTTGCTGCAGACGGTGGGAAAGCTCAATTTCAGTCATGACGCCTCGGGCACCTTCTAAATCACCATCGCTGCAAAAGAGGACAACCAAACCAGTGGAGTCAGAATCGCCGTACCAACAAGCCCTCCAAAATCAAACGGGCCATTCCCCCCCCCCCTCCACCCCAGAGACGAAATACAACGCTTCTTACATGGCGCAGGCATCGAGGAGCAATGCGAGCGAGCGAAAATCGGGCTGAGAGTCCGACTGGCCAAACAACAAGTATGTGTCGTACACACCAGCCGAGTTGTCGGAAGTGGCGAACGCGGCCATCAGACGATTGAGGGTTGCTACTTGAATGCGCTCCACGCCAATACCGAGGAGGCCTTGCGAGAGCAGCGTGGCATCCGTGAGGTTCATCGACTTGATGGTTGTTTGCAAGAGTCGCAGGGCTGCATCATAGTGCTTTGAATTGATCAACATGTCCACCTCGCCCTCGTTGCGGACGGCACGATTCCTAGCTGACGAGTGCGATTGGAGCAACACTTTTCGAGCCTGTTCGATTTTTGCCTCCACGGCGGCAATGTTGCCGCTCAGATGCTCTTGCTCCAGGCGTGCTGCAGCCTCGGTGGCTGATGCATCAAAATTGGCGATCGAAGGCGGCGCGGGGATTGGATTGACTGGGATTTCCGGGGCCTTTGCAGCTTCAGCCGGTGGTGGCGCTGGTGCGACTGCAGCTGGTGCCGCTGCTGGTGCAGACGTCTGCGTTGAAATGGGCGAGGACGGCTCTGGCTGCTTGACAGTCGATGCTTTTGCCTTGGCGGCTTTTCGCTTTGGCTTTGGCGCGACCTCCTCGGCCGAGGCGTCCACCACGGCGGCGGTGCTTCGCCGCTTTGTTGATTTCGCGGGGGTGGCCGAAGCAGGATTCCGAGTAGGACTGGAGGGTGCTGTTGTTGTTGTTGTTGTTGTGGTTGTTGTTGTTGTGGTTGTGGTTGTTGTCGAAGAAACAGAGGTGGTGGCGGTTGCTGGCGACTCGGGAACATCGTCCAGGTCATCCTCAGCCGCAGCAGCGACTGCAGAAGCCGAAGCCTTGACTGCGGAGGCATGGGCAACGCTCGTAAAAGCCCGCACGCGACTGCCTCGCGGCGAGGACTGGCGCCGACCACCCGAGGTGTTGGCCTGGCACGACGATTGCAGACGCCGACCGACGCGTCGGCGACGCGACAGGCGACATTGCGGCAACTGACGCCAACGGAGTCGAGACGTGCGCAACCGCTCGTGATCGACCAGCCAGCGCTGCAGCGGCGCCAACGGAAGCTGCTCGCAGCATTGATGACGACGACGACGACGATATGAGAAGAATTAGACGGAGAAGAAGAGCTTGTGTTCAAAGCCACAAGAAGACCGTGATGGCGATAGAAAAAGCAATGCTCCTGTTTCAACAGCGCGCGCACAAACACGCACACACAAGCACAGACAAACACACGCACAAATAGAGTTAGAGCACGAAATGGCACCAGCGCTCGGTCACAATGGCAGCAGAGTCGAGGGAGGGCACACATGCGGTCATGTTGTTTTCCACGAGGGCCGCCGCCGCTCGTTTAAAGGGGAGAGGGGGTTCCGTCGCGCTCCAACGCGTGTCCCTTTCGACACGCGGCTCCGCTCATCTCGAATAATCGCCACCTGTTGTTGCCATGCGTGTGGCTACTGGGTCGACGTCGACAGCACGCGTGCAGCGCAAGAGCAAACCGAGCTTTGTTGGAAAGCACATGGAGTTTTTTTTTTTTTTTTTTTTTTTTTCTTCTTCGTTCTGTTCTGTTCTGCTTGTCTTGGCTTTTATCCGAGGCAAGCAGCGCCATTTGACTTTTTCCTCCGCTCTTCGTGCCAAACCCCCGCGACCTCTCTTTCGACGCTCACTTGCGCGTGACGAATGGCAGGAGTGGAAGTTTTGGTTGCGGACAAGGCTCGAGTGAGCAAGTGCGACGTCCGACTGTTGACCATTGCCGACGTGCTCTGCGCTTGTTTCAGATAGCAGGTGAACCACGCCAAGACAGCGCCATCCACGACACGCTCCTCACTCTCTCATCCCCTGCAGCACACTGTGTGTGGTCGTGGTGCCGTGAGTCGATTGGACCCGCAGCTTGACTGAATCGCCACCCACCACCAGCACTTGAAGCGCGAAGGGGCGGTGCGCGTGGAAGACTCGACGTCTGTGTTGGAGTACTACAAACCTGAAAACCAAGAGTGAGCTGGACGCGCAGTCAAGTCTGAGAATGATGGAAATGAATTCAAATGCTCGTTTTAGGCATCAGTGTCATTGATTCGGATTCACTTTGTTGGAGGCGGGGTGGGGAACTGGTGCAGCAGCAATCACAGCGCAAGTTGCATTGCTCACTTTTATTCGATGAGCAGCAGAAACACCTCCCCCTCCGTGTTTTTTTTTTTGGGGGGGGGCAGGTCTGATGACAAAACACAATCTATGCTCACTAAGCGAAAAGGCACGCGCAAACACCGCCGCTTCGTTGTGGGAAAATGACAAACTGCTTGCGCTTGTTGATCGGCGTCTCGCAGTGCTGTTTGGCCTCCTCGAGCCCCATCGGCCAATCCGAGTAATCCAAACTCATTTGAACAATCTCCGGGAGAATCGTTGGGCGTGGTCGAGACCTCTTGCATGGACCAGCTGCGCTGCTGCGGGCACGTCGGGATCAATGAGGGGTTGGCTCTTCTGATTGGGACATTTTTCTTGGTACAAAACACCGCAAAGTAGAAAGCAGTGATCCTCAATAGTCCTGCTTGCAACGGAGCTGGGATTGATGGCTGGCAATGACTTGACGGCAGTTTCTGTTCAAGAACCGATTTCCCATGCATTCAGATTAGGGTTCTTGAACGCGTCTCAGTCTGATTTTTTATAATTTATTAATATTATTATTTTTTGTAACTTTGCTTGCTTTTGCGTTCAATTCTTGTCCATCTGGGAGCTCGTTTGCTTTGGCTTCGCTTCCCATTCCAACAACGCAAGGACATCGCCGGCGCCACTTTGCCCCATCAACGTGTTTCGGTGTGTATAACGATTCCACACTCTGTCCATGACGCGATGGTGACTGGAAGGACGGCTGGCGCAAAAGCGGGTTGAATGGAAAGCCGTTTCTTTCTTGCATGAAAGCATGTCTTTGCTCCCTGAAGAGAAAGCATGTCGAACACCGCCTCGTCCTCTTCCCGCGCGCGGACGGTTCCGACCGAGTGGATGGTGACTGTAGAGCATGAGTTACTGTATTTGCACACTGTGCGGAGCAAAGTGTCCACCGACGAAACGCAGAGCGACGAGAACAAAAACAAAGTGTTGAGAAAAAAAGGCGGGAAAAAAAGCCGCGCAATTTTTTTTTCTTTTGGTTGTTTGCATTGCTGACCTCCCTTCCCTTGCCATGCCGTTGGCTGGCTTTTTGATGCTTGTAGAGTGACAGAACTTTTTGCCTTGTTCACCACCAAAACCCCCGAGAATGCTCAGTCGTTCTGGAACCGCTGCCTCTGCGGCAGGGTCGCCACAGCACGTCGAGACCCCAGGACTGACCACCACTTCCGCTGCCACTTTCAGTACCAGTACTAGTACCACTGCTGATACTACTACTTCCACGACTACCAGCAGCAGCGTCAGCTTGGTTGATGCCGAGCAAATGGAGCCTTCGCCATCCCCAACGCCAGATGTGGCCGACCCCGCCCTGCAGGTTGCAACCGACGATCGTTGGAGGCTCTCTGCGTCACAGAAACGCCGCCAGGAGGCATGGGTGAAGGCTGCACCATCGCCTGTGGCTGCAGCGACCGCCTCGGCGGCAGCATTGGCTGGCAGCGCCAAGCTCCCCGGTCGCACTGGCCGGCCAGTCGCCACAACGACGTCCGGTGGTCCACCGCCATCGGTCATCCTTGCGCTTGCGGCGCAACAGAACACGCCGTCCCTCGAGATGGACGATTGGGACACAGGCAACAACGACATTGCGGGTGACACGAGCCATGGTGTCGACGCGACATTTCCTCCCACTCTCAACGATGTGCAGGCGACCACAACCACAAGCGCGATGCCACTGGAGCAGCACAAGCAACATGCGCCACTGACGAATCTCCAGGTGATGGACGACGCACCTTCCATTGCCGCCACTGTCCATCCTGCTGCTGCTGCTGCTGCTGCTGGTCAAGCCGACCCTGCCGATCGCCAGCATGCACCCTTCGATCCCAGCCAACTCCAATTTTCCACTCCGACTGGGTTTAGTGTGTTGCAACTGTCAGGGGGTCTGCTCACCAACAACAACAACAACATCAACATCAACATCAACAAAATCAACATCCTGCCTCGCCTTCTCGCAGGCAAGCCGTGGACGAGGTTGCCCAACCGCACCAAGCTGGCAATGAGCCGGCTGCTCAGGAGGAAGAGGAAGACCTGCCACATCACCGGGATCCCGCGCTGTCGTCGCAGGTGGACCTGTTCTCCCGCGCTGCTGCACTGGCCATGGGCGGCTCGCAGCCTGGCGCCAGCAATCCCTCCAGCTCGACCACAAGCAGCAGCAGCAGCAGCAGCAGCAGATCAGCCACGCACAACGATGCAGTAAACGCTTCGTTAAACCCCACCAGCAGCACCTTCATCCCTGGCAACGCGTTTCTACGTCCTTCCGAGATCCCCAACGCAGCTGCGATCGGCTCTGCTGTGGAGCCACTGATGGATGCGGGCGAGGAGTGGCCAAGCACCATTGCTACCTTGCCCGCTCCTGCGTCTGGCGCCGTCCCCACTCCCCTTGTTGTTGCTGGCACTTTTGATGACCCGGATGCGTCCCGATCCACCTGGCTGGATGCTCCGATCCCGCGGAATGCACCTGTCAACCAAGCTTCAGTAGTGATTGACCACGAGCCGGCCGCAGCGACGCCCCGCAATCCAGAAGTCTCAGAACGGGCAGCAACAGCCTTTGCCCATCACGCTCCTCTCGGTGAAACAAACTCCTTTGCTGTGATTCCCACCGTTAGTCTGCTCGACGGCTCGGCATCTCGCTCAACCGTGAGCACCGATGCTGGAGAGAAATCCACCGAATTTGAACCCGACATCCCTCCGCGAATGGCAGCTATGCGCAGTCCAACGTTTGCTGCTGAAGGCTCGGCGAACGCCACATTTGCTGTGCAGCACCGCGGCGTTGTTACAAGCGCTGATTTGTCGTCGTCCTCTGATTTATCTGCTTCAGTGGGAGCAAGCTCGAGGGACGCGGCAGCAAACCCGGCGACCGCGAACGCGCCAGAGACTCGAGCGAATGTCGTCGACCATTCTCATTCTGGTGCTGGAACGAACCCTGTTCCAATGCAAGTGGAGACATCTGTGCTGCCGGTGGACTTTGTTCCAGAATCCCAGCATGCTCCAGAGCCCGAGTCAGACATGTTTGTCCTGCACTACTCGGCCTCTCAATCCCAAACCTTCCCATTCCCGGCGTTCGTGGATCGGAGCCTACCTCGCGCTCGAGCATCCTCTCCGCCCGTGTTCCACGTCGCAGAACCGATGGATGTCGACGCTGAGACGACCACTTCCACTGCTGCTGTGCAACCACCCGCAATGGCTGACACAACTCCCATGGTCGAGATTGTTGCCAGTGCCGCTCCCGTCATTCCAACCTCACCACTACCAGCTCGAGAAAATGTCCCTCAGACGCCGCCGCCGCCGCCGCCGCCGGCCGAGTCGACTGACGCGCACATTCCCTCATCTCCCGTGATTCTGTCGCTGAACGCGCAATCGTCGCTCTCGCCTGTGCGCGAGGCGCGGTCTGCACGGCAATTACCCGCTCACGCGGCGACATCAGAGACACGGCCTTCGTTGCCTCATCTCCGCAATGTGCGTGGCAACGCGCGGTCGTCAACCTCGAGCGACGTCGTTGTTTTGGAGAGTCAAACCACCGTGAACGCGTCACTTGCGGCGGTTGTGCGAGAGCAAGCTGTCACACCTGCTACGCTTTCTCCGCACCAAGCAAAGCCTGTCACACCACCCTCAAACCCAAACCCTGCACCACCACCGTCCAGCGCCAGTGCTGCTCCAGTCGTGAATGTGCAGCGACTGATCTCTGTCGCACCTTCAACTGAGATGCCGGCTTTCACCAGCGGCGTTTCAGACGAGCAAATATCGGCCGCTCTGGCGACGGCTGCACTCGACGGAAGCTTGGTGAAAATCACGACCATCTCCACGCGACATGTGACGACCAGACGCATCGTGCGTACCTTTCAGACACTCCCGGATGGCCGCGAAATCCTCGAGTCCGAGCTGGAGGTGGAAGAGGCTCCCACAGTTGTTGAAGAGCGGCATATTGTGTTTTGTCAGCCGTCGCAAGTTGTGGAGCGGCTTCGACCATTGAATCCGGCCGATATGTTGAGTGGACCGATGCCGAATGAATCGGGACATGACGAGCTTGTAAAGCGGATGACCGCCACCCCAGCCCTTCCCGCGATGACAATGGCTCCAATCCCTCGACGACAACCCTCTGTCGGTCTCAGGTCGGACACTGCACCGATGGTGGTGGTCGCCCCAGCTTCGAGATCGCCGCCTGTTGATGCGCCCGCTCTGACCCTGCTTCCCACCATCTCGGCAGCAACGCCGATGGAATCCTCGGTGGTTGTAGTGGCATCACCTCAGACAAGCAGCGCGCGTCCAGGAGGTCGTCCTCGGCTCCCGTCTCTTCCGTCTGAAACTCGAGCGCGCGCAGTCGAACCCGCAACAACCGTTTCGGGTGGTGCTTCTTTGTCAAAGTCGTCGCCCGGTCTTGCAGCAGCAGCTACCAGTCCGGCAGCTACCAGTCCGGCAGCCCCATCCGGCGTCGCAGGTACAACCACGGCACGTTTACCGACGAGCGCGCAAGTCTCATCGGCAGAAAAATTCAAAGTCTTGCCAGGAAAAAAGCAGGCTGGACAGTCTTCCAAGCCGGGTCAACAATCCGGAAAGAAGAATGGTACAGATCGTGCTGGTCCGAGCACGACGGACGACGATGCTGATGAGCGACCAATTCTTGCTCGCACCCCGACTCGCACCCCGACTCGCAATGGGGCGCTGGCCACCAGCACTGTAGCTGCGAAATCCCCCGCACCAGGTCCGCAACCCTGCGAACAACCCAGCCTGGATTCGCTTCTTATGCCCGAATACGCTGCCGACGATCGCGTGCTGGCTCGCTGGAAGGACGGAAGCTTTTACGCAGGCACCATTGCTCGACTCCTGGCCACGTCTGACTCGACAAACTCGATGCGACGCAAGCGTCAGGGCGAGAACGATGTCCAGATGGTCATCGTCCTATTTGACGATGGCGATCGCTTGCGCGTTCCGGTCACGGCGCTGTTTCCCGCTGCCTTCTTGCGGGGCGGTCAGCGTGTGTTTGCCCGACGCAACCGCAGCGAAGATGCCTTTGATTTGGCCATCATTTCCAAACCGGTAGTGGCTGGGACGAGCTTTGAGCTCGTTTTTGAGAGCGACAAGCACAAGGCCGTGTGTGGTTTGGCGGACTTGGTGTGCGAAGCAGAGTGGCTGCCAGTCCTCGCTCGCCGTCTCCCGCATCCATCATCCATCACCGTCACCCTTCCGCCTCGCGCCTTGAGTCCTGTCGATTTTGGGCCTGTGTCGCCCGTCTCGTCTCCGCCGCCCATGTCGTTCGCAGCCACCTCAGCCCAAACTCGCAAATCAATCAAGCGTGTTCATGAAGACCAGGGTGCAGCTACCTTGAGCCCCGTGCCAATGGTCAAACGCTTGCGACCCGTGGTTGAGTCGGTGGATGAGTTTGCGATGGAAGACGACCCGCCGCAGCAGCCTGTTGTTGTCGTCGCTCAGGCTCACTCTCGACCGGACCGTGGAACGTCAACCCGCGCTGCTGCCAGCAGCGCGACTGGCTTGAGAAACACGCACGTTCGCCCTTCGAGTGATTTTGAAGAACCATCGGCGTTAGACACGAGCATCGAGGTCGCACCGGTCCGGAGCAGGCAAGCAGCAGCTCTGTCGTCAGGCGCGCGCAAGCAGATGCCGACCAGTCCTGCAACGACCCCTTCGCGCGCTGCCATGCGAGGGTTTGCCAGCAACGCTGAAACGCTGTTCAGCGGGGATTCAAGTGCCATGCCAGAGTCGGACACGCTGTTTTTGGGCTTTATTTTCTACCTGACGTGCTCTGTGAAGAACGGTGACGGCTCCGTCGTCCAGAAGGACGCACTGGCCGAGCAAATCGAAGCTGGAGGCGGCCACGTGATGGACACTGTGTTTGAGGCCGACATTGAGGTTTCCAAAGGGGCATTTGTCGTTGCTGACACACCGCGGCGCACGCTCAAGTACCTTCAAGCGCTTGCTATTGGCAGTCGCAAAGTAACCTGCATCTCGCACCGTTGGGTTTGGGATTGCTGCAAACATGTAACGCCGAACAAGTTGGTTGCTGTGTTGAAGGGGTGTTTTTGTTGTGCTGTTTTTCAAAGTTGCTCACTTGGGTGTACCTTTGTAGAATGCCATCTTGGATCCCAAGAAGTACACGCTTGCTGCGGGTCTCTCGCTTCTGACCAACCAGGAGATTGAATAGTGAGTGGCTTTGCAATCCTAAAGTGCGTGTTTTGTCCGGCCGACTCATGTCCATTTTTGGTTTGTTCTGTCGCTTCAGTCCTATTTTCAAGAGCAAAGAGCATCGTCCATTCCATGAGCAGACTGTTCTGATTGGTGGCGAAGCCGAATTTCGGGTAAGAGGGTTTTTTGAGGTTTTTTTTTTGTTTGTTTGTTTTCAAAAGTGGTTTTTTTTTTCGAGTTGATTTGTTGTGGTGGCAATCGATTGGTTCTCACATGGCTTCACCAACCCCTTGCCTCGCTTCTTCGACTTGACATTGGGACAACCCTCCTCGAATAGTCGTTCTGGAAAAAGGTCTTGGACGCGGGTGGTGCGAAAGTTTCCCAACGACCGCCCAATGCCGTGCACGCATCCGAGTCAAACGCAACATTCTTGCTGCTTCCGTCGCCAGCCACAGCGCCAACCCCGAACGATCGTGAGATTTCCAATCTGGTGCGGCGAGCGAATTTGCATGGCATTCCCGCAGTCACCTGCGAGTGGATTGTGCAGTGTCTGATTGTTGGCCGGCTCATTCCGCCCTCGAGCCATCCAAGCTTTTTGCGAGCCGAGCCGCGCTCGTAGGCCTTTGTAGTTCCTGGGCCGGGATGAGCTCCTGGATTACAACAGCGATTTGGATTGGGTTTTTTTGGGGGGGTTGTTTTGCGGTTGTTTTGATTTCTCCAGCTTGTGATTGTTGCATTATTTTATTACTATTTAGTTTTATCTATGAACAAACTATCAAACCAACGAATCCAAGAATCTAAATCAACGGTTGCTCAGTCATCAATCGCCTCAGTCATCACAAAAATCAATGGCTTCGGGTAGCAACAAGTTTGCAGGGCTGGACGTGGACGACACCGAGCCCACATCCGCCGCATCCGCTGCCGGCGCAGACCCCGCCAAGGCCGCCAAGAACAAGAAGAAGAAGAGCAAGAAGAAGGAGAAGAAGCAAGCCGACCGCAGCGAGAAGGTAAAAAAAAAAAAAAAAAAAAAAAAAAAAAAAAAAAAAAACAGCAGAAAGAAAAGTGGCTTGAATTCAAAATTGAAACCACAATATGCGCAAGCCTTCAGCCAATGCCCCCGTTTCAACCGGTCCTGGGACAGAAACGGGTTGTGATTGATGACGCTGCGGCGTTCTCCGTCATGACATGCAATGGGGGAGATGCCAAGCGGAGGAAGTGGTATGGAATGATCGGAATTGGGATGATGGGAAAAGGAGCGGTTTTGTTGATTCTTCTACCGCTTCTTGGCTTCCGCAGGCAAGGCAATTGCCAGCATTGAATCTGGGAATTGGGGGGGGGCGGGGGCGCGACTTTGTGTGGATGGAACAACAAGAAGAGCAAAGCTAACATGAGCAGATGAAGAAGCACCTCTGAAGGAATAAGCCCTGCCATAAACGGGCAATGCGAAAACTGACTCCCTTACTTTCCCCTTGCCTCGATACTTAATAAAGGCACGTCAACGTGTCGCTGCGAAACTGACCTACCTACTACCCTGTTGACACTTTTTTTTTGTTTTGGTTGGAAATAACAGGCTCGTCAATTGATGCAGGACCTGGAGCCGGGATTCATGGGATCGCTGACGCCAGAGATGGAGACGGCGCTGAAGGAATTCAAAGCCAAGTTTGCCGCACAGATTGCAGAGTTCAAGCTGACCGACCACGACTGTCTGCGCTACTTGCGTGGACGAGACTTTGCAGTGGCTGAGGCAGGCAACCTCATGCTCAAGGCGGAGCGCTGGCGAGCAGAGTACCGCCCTCAGGAGATTCCAATCACCGACTGCGCGTACTGGCTCGAGGGTCAGGTTTCGATGCACTGCGAAGCGCGCGACCGGAAGGGCCGTCCCATCCTGCTGACACGCGTGCAGCACTGGAGCAAAAAGGACACCAACTACGGCGCCGGCATCATCATGTACTGCATCGAGCGGTCCATCAACCAGCTCATGACGCCCGGCCAGGTCGAAAGCTTTACGTACATTTTCGACAACACCAACTTTTCCTGGCTCCAAGCGGACAACGGCGTTATCTTTACCATGCTCAAGATGTTCAAGGAGGTGTACATTGAACGATGTGGAGCGCTGATCATCATGAACGCGCCTTGGGTAAAGAGAGACAAGAACAACGTTATAGTTTGACAACTGCTGGTGTGGCGACTGTTTGCAGGGATTCATTGCGCGTGCTCTTCTGCAGATCTTTGGTGCGTTCTGGAACTTGGTCAAGGGCTGGTTGGACGCCCGAACCGCATCCAAGGTGGGCAAATTGCTGTGTTCTTTGTTGTCGCTTTCAGTGCTGTTTCGTTCTGGCATTGCTCATCTTGTCTGCTGGGATTCCCCGCCCCCCCCCCCGGCCCTTTCCTCTCTGTTTGTTTTTCCTTTGCAGGTCATCTTCCTTGGAGGCGACTACAAGGAAAAGATCCAACTCTTTGTCGATCCTTCGCAACTGCCCCCAGATCTTGGTGGAACTTTCCAGAGCAACGCGAAGGCTTGGACGCGCCCTGAATTGCGCAAGGCTGGCATCGACTTGCCTGATAGCCAAGCTCTCGAACGTCCGAAGGACATGTCTGCGATATTGCGCGCCATCATCAAAGGCGCGCCTGCCGAAGCAGCTGCCCCGCCCACTCCATCTCCCGACGCTGTGGCTGCTCTTTCTGCAGGCCATTCCGGCGGTTTTGTTGGCGACGACGATGACGACGACGATGCCGATGAATGAAAATGCTGTTGACATTTCGTCCATCCTTGGTGGGATGTTCTGATTGAATCAATCTCTGCAGTACAGTCGGTCAATCCTCCTCCTCTTTTCAGTATTCTATTATTTTAGTGGTTGCTCAGTCCTATTTTTTTTTTTAATTCCATTCAATCCACAATGACTGGAGGCGTAACTCTGGTGAACATTCTGAACAAGCTCCGTGCGTCCGGCTCAAAGCGCGCGACTCTCGTTGAGCTCCATTGCCATATGGATGGATCGCTGCGGACATCCACGATTCTCGACGTTGCGCAGTGAGTGAGCTTTTCATCAAGTGCAATGTAGTGATGATTGGTGATTTTGGTGATTTTGGTGATTTTGGTGATTTGGTGATTGTTGTTGTTGTCTGAGCTTGCTTCTGAGCCGTTCTGAGTCGTTCTGAGCTCAGGCGTCGCGGCATTGCGCTTCCCGCGTCGACCGTCGACGAGCTGCACAAGTACGTGACTGTCGCGCACGACTGCACGTCGCTGACGTCGTTCCTGAGCACCTTTGGCGTCTTCATCCCAGTCATCCGGTGAGTGATACTAGGGTGGGACGGGGATGGATAGACGGGGCGGTCCACCACTGCACACAACTGACACATCTTCTTCCCTTGTTTGTTTTTGGGGGTCTTGGTCGTATGCATTGCGATTGCGTAGAGGTGACGCCGAGGCCATTGAGCGCATGGCTTACGAACTGTGCCAGGATCAGGCCGCGCGGGGCGTCTGCTACTTTGAAGCACGCTATGCGCCGCAGTTGCTCAATGACGCGACATTGTCGATCGAGCAGGTCATCGAGGCGGCCTGCAGAGGCCTCCAGCGAGGAATCGCAGACTTTAACATCTATGCCAAGTTCATTCTGTGCTGCATGCGCCACATGCCCGGTGGGTGGAACCCCCAGCTCGTTGTGATCGTTTGGCGCCATTGTTCCAATCCAACACTCAGCGCCCCCCCCCCGTTACTCACCACAAGCGCGTTGCGTACGATTGTGCTGCTCTTGTCTCAGAAACTTCACTGCAGGTTGCGCACCTTGCCGCAAAGTATCGATCGTCAGGTGTGGTTGGAATTGATCTTGCCGGTGACGAGGCCCACTTTCCGGCATTGCCGCATGCTCCTGCCTTCCAATTCGCCAAAGAGCAGTCCATTCGCCGAACTGTGCATGCTGGCGAGGCTGGCCCTGCTGCAAACGTTTCTGAGGTGTGTGGGCCTTTTTGCTACAACGAGATGCTTGGAGTTTGAAAATTGCTCATTCTGCACATTCCGCGCAGGCCCTCGATGTCCTTCATGCTGAGCGCATTGGCCATGGCTATCACATTATCGACGACCAGCAAGTGTACGAACGCGTCAAGGTATGTGCAAATGATTGCACTTTGTATGGTCGGTGCGTGATACCTTTTGCTTTTTTTTTGTTTTGGTCCTAATCGCACTCCGTGGATGCTCTCAAAGCGAGACCTCGTCCACTTGGAATGCTGCTTGACCTCCAGTCTGCAGACTGGTGCAGTTGCGTCAGCCCAAAACCACCCCATCGTCAAGTTTGAGGCAGACCGCCTCAACTTTTCTCTGAACAGTGACGATCCAGCCGTGTGCCGCACCAACGTTCGCGAGGAACATGAGCTGGCTGTATCCGAGTTTCACCTTGCCCCCTCTGCTCTCCAGCGCGCGGTAAGGCGTTAGGAGGGGCAAGCGGTGAGCTTTTTGCTCGGAGTCTAACTTTTTTGGTGTGGCAACAGACACTCAATGCTGCCGAAGCGACCTTCCTCGACTCTGACGACAAGGCGCTGCTGCGCGACTACCTCTCTGAAGTGTACTCCTCCTAGATTGAACTCGAACGGATCCATTCATTTTAGCATCATCGTCCTGTTGCTTGCTCAACTCGTTGCTGTTGCTGCTGTTGTTGCTTGTCTGCTCACCCCCACGATTACAACGACGCTTTTGACTCTGTCACTTGATTGCTAAGAGTTGCCGCCTTCGTCGGTTTTGTCATTCTCAGTCGAAACCTGTCAAATTCATTTTTAGCCGCGTCTTCCTCTTCGTTTTTGATTTCCTTTCGTTCCCTTCGATTCATTTTTCTTATTCTTCCTGGCACGCTCATTACAATTGATCTTCAGTCCAAGTTTGATTATTTTATTTTTCCACTCATCGGAATATGAGTCGCGGCGTTGTTGCGATGGCGTGGCGGCCGCCGCAGGACGACGCGGTCGATCTGATGCTCGCGAGCGGCCACTTTACGCCTCCGCCGCCATCTCAGCCCGGCCGCAGCCATAGTCATAGTCTCAACAACCCCGCTGTCAGTGGCACTCAGAGCCAGAACCAGAGCCAGAGTCGGACGGCGTCGATGTCATCACTACCGTCGTCCGATCGCGCGGCCGTCCGCAGCGGCGACTCTGCGACAACGCCAGTCTCGTTTTCATCTTCATCTTACGCTGCTGCTGCTGCTGATGTTGCGTCGTCTGGGTCGGTGACGGATCGCGTTCTGGCGGCAATGCAGCGCGACCGCTCTGAAACCACAACGACGCCGACGCCCGATCCGCAGCTCGCCCATGACGAGGGCAGCAGCAGCAGCAGCAGCAGCACTGGTCGTGGCAGTAATAGTCATAGTAATAGTAATAACCACACTGGCAATGTGAACGTGGCGGGGCTGCCGTTTCAGCGCCCGCTCTGGCTCGGCGACGGCGCGCTCAGCTGTCTGCGCTGTGGCCAGCCGTTCTCGCTCGGGCGCCGCAGACACCACTGCAGGCAATGCGGGTGAGTTCGCGTTTCTGTGTGTGCGCCATGTTGGCTCTTTGAGCGCGGGGTGGGATCCGAGAGATACATTTCGCACTTGGAGCTGTCTTTCTGAGCAGCTTCGCATTTGGAGATGGTTCCAGTGTGAGCCCATTGCATTATTGCATTGGGAGATTGCGTTTGCATTGGGTGATTGCTTTTACGGCTGATTTTTGCCGCTTTGCTCACCCTGGTTTTGCTTCATTTTGACTTGAACTTGACTACGCTGGACTTGGAACAAACCATTGGCTCACTGCACACACACGCGCGCGCGCACTCACTGGCTCGGATTGGTGTGCTTTTTGGGGATTTTTGAAACTCGTAGTCGAGTGCTGTGCCACACATGCTGCACTACAAAACTACCACTGCCGTTGCTAAACTACTCGGAACCGGAACGTGTTTGCGATGACTGCGTTCCGGTGGCAAAGCTGGTCTCTGCTGCACTGGCAGCGTCATTGTCGCCGGCTCCAAACTCGGCGTCCATTCTGGAGGACAATGCCGGGCGCGAATCCGGCTCCGAGTCCGTCCGCCAGCTCGTCCGAGTGGCACGCACATTATCCGAGCTCTCCGCGCGGGACGATTGGTTTGCTCGCGTTGTGAGCCAAGGTGGCATTCTCGCCCTTGCCCGATTGTGTCGGAGCTCGTCAACAGGTGCGTGCGTGAGGTGCAGGCGCGACACGGCAGTCCAATTAAAGAGCCGCGTTTCACCAAATTGTGAGTTTTTCTGATTTGTTTCTTGAACAGAGGTGCAATTCTTTGCAACCGAGGGCCTGTTTCACATTACCAAGCGCCCGTCGGCGCATGCATCGCTTGCAAGACTCGGTGTGTGCAGAACTCTGCTCGCACTCATTGGCCGCACTGCTTCTGATAGCGCGCTTCTGAACGTGCTGCGAAACCTGTGTATTCTCAGCAAAACCGAGGAGACGCGCATGTGAGTGATTTTCATTCCTTTGCGAGGGCGGGGGAGGGGTTGGCTGTTGTTGTTGTTGTTGGGGGGGGGGTTGTTGTTGTTGTTATTTTTTGACCTCAACTTTTCTGCGGTCACCGCATGAAGAGCTAACAACTGTCGTACTTTTCATCTGCTTGCGCATGTGCTAGACTACTGCTGCAGGACAACATCATTCACGCCGCTCTCTATCTCTCGACCTCGTCGATCGTGTCGGATGCGGTGCAAACATTAGCAGGCCGATGCCTCTCCATCCTCGTGTCGTTCGAAGCCGGGCAGTCTGCCATTGTGGCGGATCGCAAGGGTGCCTTACGATCACTGCAGTCCCTTCTGCTCTCCCCAAACGAGATTGTGCAAAAGTATGCTGCTAAAAGCATTGCGTTCATCACGATGCACTCGGAGCGCGCTCGTGCGCGCGTTCTGAATGAGGACATGACCATGGGCGGTGCGCTGGTCAGTGTTCTGTGCGTTTGTCCGAATTTGCACACCATCTCGCATTGCGCATGCGCTGTCGCCAACCTTGCCAGCACCCTGGAAAGCCAGCTCATCATTCCACCCGAGATGATTACCGCTCTGTGCATCCTTGCCGTCGAGCACTCGTCCGTGGTGGAGATGCAATGCCATGTGGCGCGAGGCTTGGCTAACTTTGCCCTCTTTGAGCGCAATCATGACACGATTCTGGATGTGATTTCGCAAGTATTTCAGCTGTTTTCTGTTCCCTCCGACGAGGTTGGTAGTTGTGGTCTGGAGTGAAGTGCGTAGGGGGGGGTGGTTTGTTATTGTTTAGTTTTTGTTTTGTTTGGTTGTTTTCGGTTTGCCTGACTGTTCCACTCCCTTCTACCGATATAGATCCACCGGCACGTGTTGCGGGCCATTGAAAATTTGCTCACCAAGGCCTCAAGCGCGTCCGCAACATCCAAGGCCAGGAAGGTCTTGCTGCAGCGGTCGGACACGATGGCACACATTCGGCAGTTGGCTGGGGTGGCAAACTCCACTAGCCCGACCGAGGCAGTAGACAATGAATTGGACTCTTATTTGGCACCTGAAGCGACACGAGAGCGCGCTCGGGGCGTCTTGGTGCTACTGGGAGAACTGCCCAGCCCGACGGCGGCTGATTCGACTTTGCCAGTCGTGCCGTCGCTCGCTTTGACGCCCATCGACAAATCGACCAGCGTAACCTCGACCCACAGCATTCCCACTGGCTCGCTGACAACGTCCAATTCAACCGCAATGCCCAGCCTGCTCGCCAACAGTCATTCGGCTGCTGCATCCCCCGTAACCGTTGTGGTTGCCACGAGCGCGCTCGCAGTGGCGCATTCCTTCCAAAGTTTGTCCACAAATGCAGCTGGCTCGGAACCGGCCGTCACCCACACGAAACACCAGTTCACTACTACTACTTCGCACGAGCAGTATTTGGCGCAGCTCGACCTCGCTCATCAGTCGGCCTCGCTCGACACCATCATGTCTGCCATGCAGAGTCAGCAGCGCCAGCACCCATTTTCGGACGTGCCAAGCTTGCGGCAGCAGATTGAGGCTGTCCAGGCGCACAATTTGCGGGCTGACTCTTCATTGGCCGTGAGCAAGTCATCCGCCGCTGGGTTTCAGTACATGACGAAGCCTGCGAGTGATAGCTCGCTGGCGCCAGCAGGAAGTACAGAAGACTCTCACGGACGCACCGCCTCCACTACTTCTCTGCATTCGCTGCAAGGTGCGTTGGTCGACCCTCCCATGGCGCCGACAGCCCATCTCAGTAGCTCGCCCAATAACTATGCTGCGAGTCACGCTGCCACGCGCACCAGAACACGAACACGGACCATGGACACGACGGGCCCTCCCAGCTTTGGCTCTCCCGTGAACAGCAGTGGAAGGCCATCTCCCGCGTTCCATCCGGGCGAGCTAAGTCCAGGCTTTGTCGCGGCCGTGTCCCACACCGGAGTCGACGCGCTCGTAACGCTTCGTGCCCGTTATCAAGAGCGACTTGACAAGCTGCTGCTGCAACAACAGTCTCACGTGCACGCCGACATGAGCGACTCGATGGACAAAGACGTGGATCGGCTTCATGCCAAGATCGCTCAACTAACGCTTGATATTGAAGCACATCAACCTGGCGATGGGATTATTACGCCTTAAATGCTGCAAAAAAAATGGGGTTGGCTGAATCACTGAATACTGTAGATCTTAAATGTCACAATGTTAAAAAAGAATGCAATCAACAATGAAAACGAAATGAAAGTTTATGGCAAAGAGATAAGCCCAGACAAGAATACAATCGCAAGACACCGACAAAAGAAGACACCGAGAAAAAAAGCGCGAGCGAGTGATGGATAAGTCGAAAAAAAAATAAGAATGCTAAATGAAGTAAATAGAAACCCGAGTGAATAAAATGAAAAGAATAGCTCAAGCCGGATGGGGGAAGGGGTTTGGGTTTTGTTCCTCCCAACGAACAAGGCAGAACGCGAGAGCAGTCATGATGCCAGCGCGAAAGGAACCAAAAAGTGCAACAGGGAGGTTGGTGAACGGCCGCGTGCAGGCTCAAAGACGCGCCAAACATTGTCGCTAAAATTGCTGATCGACCGCGGCATACAAAACCTCGCGTTCGGAAGCAATGGATGCTAGCGATGGTCGAGTGCTGGGGCCGCTATTGAGTGGAGCGGCTCGGCTTGGTTTTTGCAACGCCCGCACTTCTGCATAAGTGGTGCTGTCCGACTCGTGCTCGCTGTCTTCGTGAGGAGCGGGCGAGATGCAAGCACGGGGCGACCGCAAGCCGGTGGAAGAGTGCGGTGAGTGACTGGTTTCGGGAGATGCAGGTCGATTCTCGGGCAAATTACCCAGGAAGAGACGAGCCACAGAGACCGGAGGAGGTCCACCACCGGTAGTTGATGTGAAAGAGCCACTACCAGACGGGGTGCGAGAGCTGTGCGAGGCGCTCGAACTGTGTCGTTGATGGGCCGCCGGCGGACCAAGTGGGTCGCGACGCTCCACGGACGAATCGATCGAGTCGAGTAGATTGCTAATCTCATCACGGCCACGTAGAGGCGGAGGCGGCTTTCGTGGCGAGCCACTTGGTCGAGCAAACGACGAAGAGGATGCAATGCTGCCAGTCGGAGGCGAAGATGACCCTGGCGATGTGGACGTCAAGGACGACTGAGGGATGGGTCTGGGGTGGCTCGACCGTGGAGGTTTGGCTGGAGGTGCGGCATCGTCGGATCGAGCCGAACCAGCGGTGGCATCTGGAGGTGAGGATGAGAGCGGAGACCAATGCTGCGACCGATCCTCGTCGTGTGCCGTCGGGGACGAGGGGATACTGGCATCGCTGTGGGCATCACTAGTCATGCTTCCGTGACGGTCGAGGCTGTGCGCGGACAACACTGAGCCAGAGTGCGCGCGACCGACATGAAGCGAGCCCTCCTTCAATGAAACGGGTACGGCATCGCCCAAAAGCTCCATGATCTGCCGGGATTCGTCTTCGGCGTTGAAAGAGGACGCGGGACTGCTGGACTTGCCAAACGCTGGCTTGCGAACAAACTTGGCAATCTTCGAGGCAGCACTGCGGCCAGTGGTTTCTGCGTGCTCTGCGTTTTCAGGTGCGACCGATGCTGCGCGCTGCTTGCGTCGTTCACTCAGCAGCTCCTTGGTTTGGTCGGGTAGATCATCCAGCAGCGTCGCAAGGCCCATGGCGTACATCCAGAGCTGCATCTCCTCGCGAGAGTCTGCTTGGAAGTGGTAAGTACGGCGACCTGCGCCGTACTCTGCACGGAAGCTATGGCGACGATCAGCAGCATACGCCACCGTGTAGCCGGGCATGGCAATCTTGCCCAGAGCAAACTGGTCCTCGGGCGACTTGTAGTAGAAAAGGCAGCAGTTGGTCAGCACAAACCAGCGCCGGCGCCAGTTCTTGCGAAGGCCGCTTCCACCGAGCTTGGACAGATAGCCACAGAATGTCGGGTGGATGTGGCTGGCGGCGGGCACGTCGTGCTGGAGTTTGCCCTTTTTGTTGACCGTGACCTCCTCGCGCGCAGTCTCAGTGTACACCTTCTGGCCGTACAGCCCTTGGATGCGCTGCACGGCGCTCTGATTGGAATTGACCAAGCACGCAGGAACAAATCCCTGATCGCGCGGACCCATGGACGAAATGCCTGGGATTTTTCGGCAACGCCACCAAGCTTGCTGCGAGCGGAGGGGCTCGTTGGGAAAGTTGGGAAGAACGTACAGAACATCGCCCTTCTCGAATGGCAGCTCGCTTTCGTCTTGAGCGTCGTAGGAGCAAAGGGCAGTCACAACAATGCCGCCCGCAAGATCGACGGATTCTGCGAGATGTGTCGCAGCAACGAACGCAGCGTCGCGCTCGCTGGCCTGCAGCGCAGCTGCCGCGGCTGACGCAGCGCTGCGGGTGTGCAATCCGTCGGCCCCATTGGATGCCTGGGTGTGCGCGGCTGAGGGAGCCGGCTCGTCGTCATCGTCATCGTCCTCATCGTCGTCAGTTTTGCGATGTGATGGAGCCGCAGATGCAGAGCCGGCCGAGGCACTTGGCGGTAAAGTGGACGTTGTAGATGATGACGACGCAGAGACTTGTAGGCTGGACGCGTGCAAAGCACTTTCCAGAGCGGGATCCATGCGCATGAGTTGCAATGTCAGGCGAGGATTTCCAGCAGCCTGAGAGAAGATGTCAGGAACAAGAAGAGGTGGGGGGAGAGAGAACATGGTTAGTCAGGGTGGGGTAAAAACAAGGCCATGAGTGCAAGCGAAAAAAAAAAAAAAAGGAGCTCAAGTACCTTTTTGCGGCAAACTTGCAGGGCATTTTGTGAACGCTCCAGCAAGACTTCAAGCTTTTGGTGGAACAAGGTAGACTCGGCCTCGGAAGCAGAAGGAGGTGAGGTCGGGGTGGCGGAATCAGAAAACAACGACCGCCCAAACTTGAGCGCACGGCTCGCCGCGCTCGACGCGTGTGCGGTAGAAACAGCTGTGGTGGCAGGAGTATGGGCAGCAGTAGATGTGGCAGCTGCATTGGCAGCAGCCGTTGAGGGAGCCCCAACGGCATCGGACGCGACCGACCTGGAAGTGGCCACGCTCGACGCGGACGAAAACGACAAGGTTTCTGGCAAAGGATCAAAGCGCTCTTCCTCGAGCTCTGCTGCCTCGGCTTGCTCTGCGAGTTCGGACAGCGTGGTGAGTGCCGCGCGGGCTTCATCGTCCAAAATGTCGGCTGCCGTTTGGATTTCTGGGATGGCCGTTTCGCCGCTGACTTTGGGCAAACCCGTCGTGTCAGAGACGCGCTTGACAAACACATTTACAATGTTGACACGCGACGAGGCGGCGGAAGCGCCGCGGAGAGACGCATTCGCGACTTTGGTGGCCCGGCCCAAGGTACCTGTGTGTGATTGACGCATGATATCGACAGTGTGGCTGGTCTCTGCATCAGCCAAGTCATGATCTTGCTCGCTCGAGCCCAGCATCATGGCTGCGGCGGCTGCTGCTAAATCGCCGTCATTGTCGTCGGAAGGAGCCGCTGCGTTGTGGTGGTCGCCGTTGCTGTTCATCGAGGGCCGGCGAACCACGACCGAATAAGTGGCGTCGTTGTCGGCTGTAATCGTGTGGCTGGCTGTTGGGGATGCGACGCCCTCGCCAGCGAGTTCGCTCGCAAGGTTGTCCTCGCTCTTCCTGCGGCGCCGCAAGATGTCGTACTTTGGCTCGACTCGGGCGTCGTCGTCGGTGTCGTCAAAGTGGCCACTAATCGTGGAATCTCGGGCGGATTGTGGGGTGGCCACTGCGGGGACAACGACCACGGGGACAACCGCGACCGCTGGAGGAGGCTGGTGGTCGACCAGCGCACGGAGCGACTTGACCAGCTTGAGTCGCTTGCCCAGCGAGGTGACGCCCAGATCCTTGAGATGGTCTTGTTGGAGCGACACGAGCACCTCGCCATCGACATTGTTGTCTGCAAAGATGGCAACGTACTCGCCAAATCCCTCCGCTTCCAGCCACTGGCCGACCTCGGCGTCCGTCCATTCTGTTTGTGTGCGCAGACGAAAAATGGTCTAGAGAGTGAGAAGATTGCATGTTCAGGATGGCGATGGGGTGAAGGTTGTTGCAAGCTCCCGTCGGTAGCTGGGTTTTTTCAGGTGAGTCGTGGATTCAAAATGCAGCTCTCCTTTGATGTGTGACTGTGACTGTGATGATGATGATGATGATGATGATGATGATGATGATGATGGTGCTTTTTTTCTATTGTTAATTTCCTTGTTGTTTTCCTTGTTGTGGTTTGTCTCATCATCGCAGTGACATGTGGCTGGTGTGGCATGTGCGGCGGTTTTGAAGCGTCGTTGCCAAAGACCCACAGCGACCAGTGTTGCTGCGAATCTTCACACTCACGCCCCTCACGACGCAAAGACGTCATCGTCATCATCATCACCATCATCACCATCATCACAATCATCACGAGAATGGCGGGAGTGCACATCCACGTTAGCGGCACCGACCGACGCAGACCGCCGCTCCTTCCCATCTGGGCAAACAAACTGCGCATGGGAACGCTCCTCGTCCTCATCCATTGTAGCGCGCCACTCTCATCATGCCTGTCCACGCGTTGCTCGCTCTCTCAGCACTCACGCTCAAATCAACCTACACGCTGCCCCAACAAAGCAAATCAGCAATAAGAAGTCGCTGGACGACAAAGCGGATAAACACACAAAAACGTGTGGCCGCGCAGTCCCGAAGCACACCGGCACACCAGCACGCATGCACGCTCAGCACATCAGCACGCCTCGGCACTGGCCAGTCGCCCCTCCCCCTTCCCCCCTTCACCCCTGTCCCTGTCCACAGACAGACGGAACAACAATCAAAAGGGCTCAAATCAAAATAAAAAGAAATAAAATAAAAAAAATAAAATAAAAAGTCGCCGCAAATTGTTAATCCTGATAATCATCCGCCTCAGACGACGACTGGGTGACCTTGCGATGAGTGTCAGTCGCACATGCAGCACGACGAGCAGCACACATCCAACAGCAAAGCAAGAAGACATGTTGGGTCGGCAATGTCTCCTCAAGCAACAAAAGCCGAAAATAAAAATAAAAATAAAAATAAAAATAAAAATAAAAAATAAAAATAAAAAAGCTCTCGCTTGGTCATCTCTCTCTCTGCTCGAGTCGCCTGCGCGTCGTGTGCGTGCGTGTGAGTGTGTGTGTGAGTGTGTGAGTGTGTATTGGTCTCGTGTGGTTCAGAATCACGGGCCAGCGTTGCCGATGGGAATGGGAGAGCGAACGGGCCGAAAGGAGTCGGTTTGCCCAAAATCGAAAAAAAAAAAAAAAAAAAAAAAAACGCACCAGCAACACGTTTGGACGAAGCCGACATAGAAAAAAAAAAAAAAAAAATCAAAGAAGAAGAAGAGACTGAGCAAAGGAGAAGATTTGGAGTCGTTGCTTGATTCCACAAAGCACCATTGGAGACGCAAGACAGCGAGATCGAATTGTGATGGATGGATGGATGGATGGATGGATGGATGGATGGATGGATGGATGGATGGATGGATGGATGGATGGATGGATGGATGGATGGATGGATGGATGGATGAAGCACCCTCGGGTTCAGCAAAACAAACACAGAGGGGAAAAAAACCAACAGGAACAAAAAACGGATCAGAAATCGCAACAGAAAAATCGGACAGGAACGGACGCCGCCTTGGAAAGGGAGGAGGATTCAATAGTGTGGGTAGAAATGGGACCGAACGCATCTTAGTGCTCTTCCTTGAGCATCAACTCGGCAAAGGCAGATTCGCTCGACAGCGAGTAGGTGCGCTCGCGGGTGCCGTGCTGATCGTCCTCTGTGCCAAAGTACCGGTCACCAAAGTCGCCGAGACCGGGCAGAATGTACTTGTGGTTGTTGAGCGAATCGTCGACCCAGGTAGTGACAATCTTGACCAGCGGGCAGGCAGTCAGCACGTTCGAAATGCCCTCGGGACACGAGATAATGTTGAGGAAGATAATGTTCTCCTCTTTGACGCCGTGCTGGCGCAAAACTTCAATAGCCTTGATAGCGCTGCCACCAGTCGCAATCATAGGGTCGAGCAGAATAACATGGCGTTCGTGAATGTCGACTGGAAGCTTGCAGTAAAAGAGCTGCAGGCAAGCCAAAAACGCAAGTCCAGTAAGTAAACTGTTGCATGCAGAGCCAAGCTCATCAGGCGAAGATGCTGGGGAGTGGGGGGGGGAGAGCTGATTGCCAAGAAGGAGCAAACTCCATCTCACCCAACGCCTCTCCCACACAGACAGGAATTTTTTGCATCAGAAAAAAAAAAAAAGTCACCTTGGCTTCTTTGGAGGGAGACGACTCATCGCGCTGAATCAGAATCTTGCCAATGCGAACCATCTTGCATACGTCTCGCAAGGGGCCTTCCATCGATTCGCCGGCACGCATGATGGAGACGCCAGCGAGCTTGGCCGAAAACTCTTTGCCAGCGAAATGAGTGCCTGTCGCCAAACACCCAAAACACGACACAAGTCGGATTGTTCACAAAGTTACACATCGTGCACGGGGGTTGGCTTTGCAATCACAGCGGTGCGTGAATCATAAAGCAGTTGTGAACTGCAATCATTCGTACCTGTTGGAGTGGTGACTGCCTTGTCCTCGAATGGAAGCAAACACAAACCAGCCTGTAAATTTCAATCAAACATGCACATCGTAAGCGCTTATGCAGTGGAGTGGAAGTGGATGCAGCGTGGGCGGTATTGCTTTGAGCTTTGCCCTTTCAACCAGTCAACCAGGAGGCTGTCATCGCTTCACCCCCCCCCCCCCCCAACCACCCTCAATAGCAAGCCAGAGTAGCCCGATTGTCACTGAAGTCGGCAGAGTGGCCCGCGACAGAGAGTGCAAAGGCCGGACTGGATGGCTGCGGCGGTGACACGCTCCCACTCTCTCTCCCATGTGGTGGTGAGGTTTTGCGCAGTAGTGGGAGATGCACAGACCTCGATCAGCAGGCGGATGAGTCGATTGGAGTAAAAGATGAAATCTGGTCATCAGAACAAAAGAAACAACCAGACGAGAGTGAGACCAATGCAAGCAAAAGGCAACACAGCGAGAGAGAGCGAGGATTGAGTGGAGTGCTACCGTTGCGGCTGGTCTCCTTGTCGCGCATGATGGTGTGTAGCGCGGTAAGCTGCACAGTGCGGGGCAGCACAGTCACGCGAGGGTCAATGTACGGTCCGGTCGCTGGATTGGATGGCGCAGACATTGCAGCAGATTTTGGCGGGAAAAACGACACAAAACAAGGGAAAAGGGAAAACTGGTCTGAGCTACTTTGGAATTGGAAAAACAACTGCACAACAAATAGCAACAAGCGAGTTTACGCCACACCCTGTTATGACCAAGTCTGATTGCATGCGATCACTCCACTCCACTCCACTGCAATCCAGGACAAAAAAAAAAAATGCAGGCAGTCAGACGGAGGCCGATCGCAGCATGGATTGCAGCCACTTTATACCGCTCAGCAAGCACGCTTAGCACAAGCACTCCTATTTGCAGTCCTCCGAGCAATACTAGTCGGAGTGGTAGCAGCAGTAGCAGTGGTAGCACTAGTCCCAGCAATGAGCCGCGAGCGCAAATCAGGCACAAGCCAAGCACCCCGCTGCCGGACGGCCCGCGACCGCTGCGTATTGCGTGCTCGCATCTCCACTCGAATGTCAATCTGTCACAGATCGTGAGGGCGGCCAGCTGCTCGGGCGTCACGCAAATCCTCGCGTGCGGCGTCGGAAGTCAGTAGCAATGCCCATATACATTGCATGTTCGCATTGAATGATGCTGCGGTGGTGCTCCAACTCAATTGCATCCACGCAATTGTAGATAAATTGAAGGCAGAAATAGCGAGGGAAGGAGCCGATCATGTCCGTCTCGAGGTGCGAAATTCGCTCAACAGCTCGTTGCAAGCGTGGCGTGCTGAAGGATTTCGAATCGTGGGTATGTGCTGGTGATTGCTTTCACACGAGCAGAGTACTACCTGGCATTGTGTAGCAACGGTGCCCAGTGAGAGCTGAGGCATTATTGTTGGAATGAAAACCAGATTGACTGTTGCGTGTGTTTTTTTCCACAGCATTGGAGCAAGCAGTCTCTTCAAAGTCGATCTATGATTATCGGTTTGATCGGAACACTGTGTTGGTTATTGGAAACGAAAAGTCCGGCTTGACGCAAGGTGAGTAAAGCCTGGAAGCCATCGCAGAAGAAAGAAAAAAAAAAAAAAACAGGCTAACGACAGTGATTCCGTTTGGCGCAGACATTCTCAACCTGGCTGATGATATTCTGGAGATTCCAATCTACGGCATGCCTTACAGCCACAACGTTAGCGCTGCAACGGCGATCGCAATCTATGAGTATTGCAAGCAGTACCCCCGCGGGTGATTCTGCTGTTTGATCCGCTCTTGAGCTGGGCGTTCTGCTTGCACCAGTGCGTCTATGCTTTAGTTGATGCGAAGGTTCAAGTCAAGCTCGGTGAAGGTTCCGAAACGACTTGCGCAGCTGCCACTGTCCGGGCAATCTGATTCAACTCCAGTGGTGTGCATGCAGGGAGCCTGGCGCATCAGTGTACTTTGGCATTATCTCTTTTATTTCGCAGCAGGATG
Source organism: Capsaspora owczarzaki ATCC 30864 (assembly GCF_000151315.2). Classification (NCBI taxonomy): domain Eukaryota; class Filasterea; order Ministeriida; family Capsasporidae; genus Capsaspora; species Capsaspora owczarzaki. The sequence continues at coordinate 495,163 of NW_011887299.1, read as the reverse complement.
CGCTTTCAAGGCTGAATTTGCTGTTGGGACTGTCCTTCGAGCGCGCACGACGTTGAAGGCACACTTGTCGCAGTGATCCTCGCGCTTGTCTGGCTGCTGAATGCATCGTGTTTGGTTGAAATGACTGCCGTGTGTTTGTAGTACTCATATTGAGACGGAGTAATCTTGCTTTTGCAGTGTCAACCGAATGCCAATGCCACCGCAGCTGAAAACTCTTATGAAAAAAACAAAAAAAAAAAAAAAAAAAAAAAAAAAAGGCCCCGGCGAGTGTGTAAAGTCGTATGCTGTCGCTCTGCTGTACTCGGATGGCAATATTAATCTACTTTGTACACGAGTTTGCGCGTCACTCTCAGCGACGTCGCAGTCCATTTGTACAGGTTGCGCTTCCAGTTGCTGTTGGTATTGGCATTGAATGGCAGCCTCAATCTCACGCTCCACAGTGCCCGCGCCCGCGTCCGGCGTGCAGACACAGTCCACCCTGACTGCTTTGACGATGCGTCCCGTCGCGATTGCCGTCGTCGTGGTGGCTGCGCTGATCATGCTGGCGGGCGTCGCTACTGCTTCTAGCCAGGCCGACCCGGTCAGCCCGAGCGTCTTCTGCGTGCGGTTTGCGACCAACGTCAATGGCTCGTCGGTCATTGCAGTCAACGTTACGCGTGCCTACGCACCGCTCGGCGCAGACCGACTCTACGCCCTGGTCCAGGGCGACTTTTTCGACTCGAACGGCAAGGAGGCCGCCTTCTTCCGCGTCGTGCCGGGCTTTGTCGTCCAGTTTGGTATCAGCGGCGATCCTGCTGCAAATGCCAAGTGGGACAACGCCATTCCGGACGATCCCGTCGTCGCGAGCAACATTGCCGGAACAATCTCGTTCGCCACCGCCGGTCCCAATACGCGCACAACGCAGCTGTTTATCAACTATGTGGACAATTCATTCCTCGACCAGTCGGGATTTGCGCCACTTGGCGTTGTCACGCGTGGAATGGATGTGGCCAAGATGATTTTCAACCCGACGCCGGGAGACTCGAACGGCGTCGACCAAGACCAGTACACCGAGAATGGCCAGGCATGGATTGAGCAGAACTACCCGAACATCAACTCCATTACTGGCGCGAACGTCACGACGGGCTCGTGCTAATGGAGGCATGTTGCAAATACCTGATTGTGAGCTTGAGTGCCTGTAAATACTAGGATTGTTGAAAGTTTTGAAAGAAAAAAAAAACCTTCAATCTCCTGTCATGGCTGGAGTTGGACGACTCGGAAGTGTTTTCCAGACTTTCATCGTCTTGTACAATGCCTAGATCTACCGAATATTGAGACCAAAGGACAAGCAAGGTGGAAAAGACACAGTGTTGAAGCAATTGGGCTGCTCATTTTTTTAAAAGCACGAGAAGGCGTGCTCTGTTACACCCCAATCCAGATCTGTGTTCGAAATACTTTGCAACTACCTATTCCTTCCTTCAGGTGAAACATGGTCGACGAGAAACGAGGAAGACGAGGATTTCCAGTTCATTCGGTCTGCTTTATTGTACATCTATGGTGCCTTGTGCGTTTCCTCTCCTTCCAGTTTCAAGGCGTCATCCTAACGTGTTCGTTTCGTCTTTTTGCCTTCTCTTTCAGCTTTCCATCCAGCTCAGTCAAGTTTTTTCAGTCTTCTTTCTTTGTTATTTTTTTTTTTTTTTTTTTTTTTGCCAACATGCTGTCGCATCAGAGTATGACTCGGAGACAGCGCGAGTTGTATGATAAAGTCAAGAATGCGAGAGGAGACCTGAGGTTAGTAGCCGAAGCTAAAGCAACAGTGTGACTGCGCGCGTATTGACTGTACTGCATGGAGGAAAGGTTGCCAGAGGAAGAGATTGGCGATGCTGGCGCGAAGGCGATTGCTGAGGCTCTCAAAGTGAACGCGACTGTGACCACGCTTGAGTAAGGCATCTCGCTCAAACTGATGGATGCGAGCGAGTAATCCAGTGACAATACAGAGGCTTCGCTGATGTCGAGGACAGTCTGGGGAAGAATCAGATTGGCGATGCAGGCGCGCGAACGATTGCTGAGACACTCAAAGTGAACACGACGCTGACTCAGCTCTTGTAAGGCATCTCGCTTGAACATGCATGTGAGTGGCTGATCCAACAGTCGGCATTGAGATGTATTATTGACGGAGAAAGGACAGCTTTTATAGGAACCAGATACGGGAAGGTGGAATGAACGCGATTGCTGAAGCACTCAAGGTGAACACGTCGGTGACTGCGCTCGGGTAGGCAAAATCACGTTTGGTGATGCATGTGAGTCAGTAATCCAGAGGTTCTACAGTCTTCGTTGACGTCTAGGACAGTCTGGGGATTAATCAGATTGGCGATGCTGGAGCGCAGGCGATTGCTGAAACACTCAAAGTGAACGCGACGCTGACTTGGCTCAAGTAAGGCATCTCGCTTGAACGTGATGCGTGTGAGCGACAATCCAGTGGCTATACAGAGTCTTTGCTGATGTCTAGGACAGTCTTGGGGACAATCAGATTGGCGACGCAGGCGCGCGGGCAATTGCTGAGGCACTCAAATTGAACACCGCTCTGATTCTTCTCGGGCAAGACATCTCAATTTCACTGATGTGGTGTGAGTGGGTGATTGCAGCTAAGGGCATTCGGAGTGCTCACTGATGGAGGGGATGGCAGTCTGAATGAAAATCAGATTGGCGATGCTGGAGCGCAGGCAATTGCTGAAACACTCAAAGTAAACACGACGCTGACCAAGCTTTAGTGAGTCATTTCACTTTGACTGAGGATGATCCATAGGAGAGCAATCAGAGTACTCACTAGTTGGGAGTGGACAGTCTTGGTGAAAACCAGATTGGCGACGCAGGCGAACGATTGCTGAGACACTCAAGGTGAACACGGCGCTGACTGAGCTCTTGTAAAGCATCTCGCTTGAACATGCATGTGAGTGGCTGATCCAATAGTTGGCATTGAGATGTATTATTGACGGAGAAAGGACAGCTTATATAGGAACCAGATACGGGAAGGTGGAATGAACGCGATTGCTGAAGCACTCAAGGTGAACACGTCGGTGACTGCGCTCGGGTAGGCAAAATCACGTTTGGTGATGCATGTGAATCAGTATTCTAGAGGTTCTACAGTCTTCGTTGACGTCTAGGACAGTCTGGGGATTAATCAGATTGGCGATGCTGGAGCGCAGGCGATTGCTGAAACACTCAAAGTGAACACGACAGTCACTCGGCTCTAGTAAAGCATCTCGCTTTGATGTGAGTGGCTGGTTTCAGCCCGGCATTGAGAGTGCTCACTGAAGGAGAGGATGGACAGCTTGGACCAGAATCAGATTGGCGAAGCTGGAGCGCAGGCGATTGCGGAAACACTCAAAGTCAACAAGACTCTGTCTGAGCTCTAGTAAGGCATCTCGCTTGAACGTGATGCATGTGAGTGGGTGACACATGACAGTAGAAGTGCTCACTGATGGAGGAGATGGACAGTCTTGGTGACAATCGGATTAGCGATGCTGGAGCAACGCCCATTGCTGAGGCACTCAAAGTGAACACGACGTTGACTGCGCTCGAGTAAGGCATCTCACTTTGACTGATTCCAGCAGAGGGTAAGCAGAGTGCTCAATGAGAGATGGGACTTGGACAGCCTGGGTAAGAATCAGATCGGCAATCTTGGCATGATGGCGATTGCTGAAGCACTCAAAGTGAACACGTCATTGACCGAGCACAAGTAAGTCATCTTATTTTGACAGATGCTTGGATGATTTAACAGAGGGCATTCAAGAGCTCACCTATGAAAATGGACAGCCTGAACGTAAATCAGATTGGTGATGAAGGAGCGAAGGCGATTGCTGAAGCGCTCAAGGTGAACACATCGGTGAAGAAGCTCAAGTATGTTGCTCTGCTCGTTGCTCGTATTGAACTTTAAGTCAGAGTCGATCAGAACTTGCCTCTTGTCTCGTTGCTTACTTGTCGAGAAACAGTCTAGCTTTTAATTGCATTGGCAAGGTTGCGGCTCAGGCAATTCAGGACGCACGCCCTTTGACTGAACTGAAGTACGTGTTTCGAGCCCTTGATGCTCATTCAATGCTTCTCCAAGCAGTGGAGCGGCTTCGCTGACTGCTGATGCATCCTGCTGCTTGTTCGTCGCATAGACTCAACTACCAGATAAACCCACTTGCGTTTGCCTTACGTCCACGATTGGCAACTGCTGAAGACCTGCAGATCGTGTTCCGAATGCTGACCAGCGGGTTGGAGCTGGAGAATCAGTCCGCATCTCTACCTGCACTACCAGCTGAGATTGCTGATCTCATCATGGACGAGGCATATTATTGGCAAGGCGTGGAGCGAGTGAATTGGATTGAAGGGACCGCCGATGGTGTTCTGAAAGTGACAGTGCCTCAGAGCATCAATGGGAATTCGATCCGCGTGAAAGTAATTCAGGTGCTTTGGGACAAGAGCACAGAAGGCAAGTCGAAACAGAACTGCGTGTTTTACTTGACTATTCGAGATGAGCAAGGTGTTGTTCGATACGAATGTGCTGCGACACCAAGCTTCGTCGATTCGACCATTCGACTTGCGACAATCTGGCCAGCGAGTCATCCTGTCATCCGACAAATGCGCGAGGGCTGGGAGGTTCAAGTTCAACCCAGCGAGCCTCCCGGCGATGACGTACTTGAGTATCTTTATGTCGGATATGTTTAACATCAAGTGAGACCTTGGTAGGGTTAGCCAGGCAATGCTGTTGTAGAAAAGTGTGTTTTATTTCACTTTGCAGACTGAACTGCAATTCCAAATGCATGCAAACAATACAAAGACATCAACGCCGAGTCTTCTTAGCAAAGAGCGACCCAGCCGGGACCGCAGAGCCTGCGGGTCCTGACACTCTACTCTCCCCGGCCCTCCCCCGCGGAGAAGAGTATGAAGGGCCCACCGGTGTGGACCCAGGACGCGACGTCGGCAACACCGATGCCGACTTGACCAGTGGACTTGCTGCGGCAGTCCTCTTTTTTATATTCCCTCTTTGCATTTTTCTCCCTTGCTTTCCTCCTTCCTTTCGAATCGTCGAAGTCCCATGTCCGACCAACAAGCCTCCTCGTCCACTCGAGACGAGCATCCCCCACGCGTGCCCACCCCCAAGGCGGCCTCACGGCCGCTCCAGGCATGGGAGCATGGGGTGGCGGCAACCCCCTCGCCAAGACGGGCGCCGCGCTGCCGGCCAAGTCCGGTCTCGAGATGATCGACGTCAACGACCCCGACTACGCTAAGCTGAACGAAGAGCTCAACCTGAACGCCTCTCTGATGGGTGACGGCTCGAAGCACACTGTCGTGGTCAGCTGGACCTCGCTTCGCGCCAACAAGAGGCAACGAGATCACCAAGCTCCTGATGGAGCACATCCCTGAGGGCTGCTGCGGCATCAACTTTGGCCCGCATGAGCTGAGCATCGTCTTCAAGCACCCGAACCAAGCGACCGAGGCGTGCCAGAAGGGCATCGAGGCGTGCCAGAAGGGCATCCAGTTTGGAATGATCACCATCTATCCCAATGCGTGCCTGAGGGAAGTCGTGCTGATGCTCTACAACGTCCCGATGCACCACTCCAACGAAGCCATTGCGGATATGCTCAACACCAAAACTGGACTCAAGTTCGAAAAGTGCCATCGCTCCATTGGCAAAGCGCCAAACGGCTGTCCTTTCGAAACGGGCACAAGGATCTACTACGCTACGTTGACCAGCGACATGAACGTCAAGCAGGTGATTGACAAGGTCCCTGACTCCATTCAAGTCACGTCTGCTAGTGGCTTCCCCCGTGACGTCCAAATCCAAGTGAAAGGACAGCCCACCAAGTGCTTCCACTGCAAGCAACACCACAAGTACGCGACATGCCCGACCCGCCGCACCCAGTACAACCGACATGAAGTCAACGAAAATGAAACGACCCGCCGGAACACCGACCAAGCTGAGACGGCAAACAACGACGAGTTCGTGCAGGTGGGCCCCAAGGGCAAAGCTGCCAAAGCACCCACCCAGCGCAACGTGTGGCCGAAGTCCGGTACGGCTCAGCCCGCAAACTGTCATGCCCCACTGGCATGCCTACTTACTTTCATGCATTACCTTGTGTTGTTTGTCATGTCTCCCATACTGGGAATGGTTCATTCGTCAATATACCTTTATTCATGAACATTGCCTGACAATCGACGTACCGTTGCACTGACTCTGACAATTTGACGAATCAACATTTTGTCACCCAGTGTTCATCGACAGACTCTTCTCCCCGACTGCCACGACTGCTGCATCTCAAGACGCCGCAGTGATCACGACTCGTTTTCTCTCTCTTTCTGTTCTGCCACGTTTCTTTCAATTTTTTTCTCATTTCATTTCATTTTTTTTTCTTCGTTTCCTTCTCTTTCTCCCCTCATTCCTTGCATTTTTGTTTTCACTTTGCTTCGTTCTTCCACATTCCCCACCACGACTGCTGTGTTCGAGACACCGCAGTGATCAAGACCCCTTTTCGACCCCAGCACTGCAATCGCACTCGGCACTGCTGTGGCCGTCTTTCTTTGTTATCTTTTCCCCGCATCTTCACGTGTTTTCCTTTTTCAGTTCTTTGCGGTTTTCACTTTTCTCGCACTTTTTTCTCAATCCTTTCTCCAATCTTTCATTCAAGATCTCACCATGAGCGACGCTGGCCCCTCGAACGCCAGTGGCGACACGGACACCGATAGCAACACGTCTATGCTCAGTCCCGAGCAAATGGCACAGGGTATCGAGCAAAACAATGCCGAGATCCTGGCTGAGATAGACACCAGCGTCACGGCCTCCATGAGTTTTAACGACCTGTGCAAGTTCTTCGGCGTGTCAAAGTTCGATGGCAATGCCGACAACCTGGATCGTTTTGTGAGAAATTTTTCGAATCGTTGCAAGATGGTCTCACTGACTGAAAAGGACAAGGTTACCGTCCTCATTACCTGCTTGTCGGACTCGGCACTGGAGTTCATCATGGACGAGCTGGACGACAAACCGGGTAGCACTTCGGACGAGCTGCTGGCCGCGCTCAAGAGAAAGTTCAGCGACGAAACGACTGGAGCGCGTGCGCGCCAGCTACTGGCCGACCTGCGCTACACGGCACGCAGCGTGAAGGAGGTGGTCGAGACGGTTGAGAGGCTGAGTCGCATTCGCGGCATCAACATCACCGAGGACGGCATCAAGCAGGACTTGCTCGCAGCCCTGCCGCCCGTCGTGTACGCCACCCATGCCCTCGACTGGTCCTTGGATGAGACGTTGGCGAGCATCAAGGCCTCGATCCTGTACTCGATGCAATTCGAGCCGAAGCGCAGAAACAACGGCAACAGGGTGAGCGACAACACCCCGCTTGACAGCAGCGACAACCGCGGTCACAACAACAGCAACAGCAACAACAGCAACAACAACAACAACGCCGGTCGCAATGGTGGCAACTATGCGACTTACAACAATTCGGCCCGCGGCAACGGCAACGGTAACGGTAACCGCAACGGCAACGGCAACAGGGCAGCGCACAACAACAAGCCGGACCCGTCGCAGCGCTCGTCCTCTTCACCAATCACTGACAAGGAGCGCGCGGAATGCTTGGCGAAAGGCCTCTGCTACAAGTGCAGGGAGCCGGGTCACATTGCCAGCAGGTGCCTCACGCGCTTCTCCAAGAAGCAGCTCGCTGCCGCCCTGTTCGCGCACTGGGCTGCCGACGACAACGACGACGACGACGACGACGAGCCGCAGCAGCAAGGCCAGCAGGGCCAATCCCAGCAGGGAAAAGCCCAGCCCACCGCCAGGGCCATCTGACGAGTGGGCAAGAAAACGGCGCCTTTGTTTTTCCAGCTCGTGTTTGCAACCTGGACCGTCCCAAGTCCCAGCCTGTGAGCACGCCCGTTCTGGTTGACAGTGGCGCTACTGTAACGTTGATGGATGACGAGTTCGCAAATAAATTGTCTGTCAAACGTTCACGTATGGCCAAACCAATCACAGTCCAATCAGTCAATGGGCAACCATTGAAAATCAGCGAGCAATGCAGAGTCGGCCTCTCGCTCGGCAAGCACCGTGAGGTGATCCAGCCTCTGATCACATCGACGCCAGTCGTACCTCTCATCCTTGGGGCGGACTGGCTGGAAAGGAACAACCCTCAAATCGACTTCAAACGAACAATGCACATCCCTGTGCAAAGCAGTCAGTCCTCTGCTTCGACACCCTCGACGGCCGGCTGTCGCCCTGGCCTCCTCCCTACGCCTCCCCACAGCGCGTTATTGACACCGACACTCACAGCCCAGCGTGTGGCAGCGCCGCGGCTGCGACAGAACCAGACAGCACGAACTGCGCGTGGCGGGCGCACCAACGACAAGCGAACGGCAAAGCGCTTTGACACCGACGCGGCTCCTGCGGCCGCACCGACAGTGCCTCGCCCTGCGCAGGCAGCACCATCAGAACCAGCATCGAAAACTACCCCAGGAGGCAGCGACTCGAACGAGGTCGGAAACAGCGCAAGCAACACAGTCAGCGAAAACCCAATGCCTGCGCCACCGCTGCTCCCACCCCCTCAGTCGCACCCAGGCCCGTCGCGCGGCACACCCCCAGAATCGCCGTCAAATTCTGAGTCTGGCGAGGCCACGCGCACACCGGCCAGCAGTGCACAGGCGGCAGGCGGGCGCGAGGAGACGACATCTGTGCCCAGCAAAATTTCTGCGTCGGTTTCTTCGCCTCCCTCGCCTCCCAGCGACGCCGCAGCCCCCGCAAGCGGTATACCGTTGGAATCAGCGTCGCAAGCTGCATCTGATGATGTCCATGACGAGGCCGCGGACGACAACTCGGGTGACCGTGGTGACGAGAAAGACTGGTTTGACCGCATTCCCAAAGTGTACCAGTCATTTGCATCAGTGTTGACCCCGACGCAGCTGCGCAGCTACCACCGCATCGTGAAGGCTATGACATGCACATTGAGCTCATGCCGGGCGCGAAGCTGTTCCATGCAGCAATGCGTCCGCAATCACCCGCGCAGCAGGACGCTCTGAAGAAGATGGTTGACAAGGGCCTCGCCAACAAGACCTTGACCACGTCCATCTCTGATGTCACATCAGCACCGGTCTTTGCCGACAAAAAGAGTGGCGAAATTCGAGTCTGCTTTGACTTTCGTCCATTGAACAAGGCGACGGTGCGATATCGGACCGACGACGATCCATTCGTGAAACGGATATCGAATTCCTCTCGCGTAGGCTGGGGCAGAGAAGGTTCGGCCAGATGGAATAAACGAACGGCCCTGGGGAAGCGAGCCCACACGTCTTTGGCTGGCTCCCAGGTGTCTTCACGAGCAGTGGTGCCTACCCTTCGGATGCGATAGTACATAATCTCGCTGTGACGAGTCGAATCAATCACCGCCTCGACTCGATGTCGAACTGTTCCGTCCCAGTCCTTGACAGGAGGCAGGACTCGCCGAATCCGACCTTCAACGTCATCAGCGACAAACAATCCAAGACAGATACATGGAAGGTGCGGGACTTGCTGGATGCTTCACCTAGATCCAGCTCAAAGGCACGCTCATTGATCTGCTTCACGACCTTGAAGGGACCATCGCGTACGTACGCCAACTTGGCATACGGTTGTTCGGCCGTCTGACTGCGACGCAGAACTGTGACTAGGCTGCCCACCGTGATCGGAGGTGCTGCCTTGTGGTGTCGATCATAGAACTTGGCTGCGGACATGTTTGCTCGGTGAATATTCGCTCTCAACGAGAAACGCAGTGCCTTGAGTTCCTCCACGCGATCAGCTGCCGTTTGAGGTGCCTTCGGCGACTTGAAGTTAATCTCATCCATTTCCGGCTGGAAACCGTACATGGCCATGAACGGACTGCACTGGATCGCCGCGTGCACCGTGTTGTTGTACGTGAACTCGCACAGCCAGAGGAGTCTTGACCAATCCTCGGCTTCACCGACGTACGCTCGCAGGTATGACTCCAGCGCTTGATTCACCCGTTCCACAAGACCGTTTCCTTGTGGATGATACGCGCTAGAGTAGGAGAGGTCGATGTCCATCCTGGGTAGCATCACCGACCGCTTGCGCACGTGTGACAGGGGCAGCGATCTTGGTGAAAAGGCTGGGAGGCAGGATGGGCTCGAGGCGAGTGGGTTGTGGAGTCGCACCACTTCCCGTCCTCGACAAAGCATCCGCCGCTCCATTACGCGAGCCATCGATATGGAGGATCACGAAATCGAAGCGACCAAGCCTTTCCTTCCAATTGGTCTCGCGGGAGCTGAGCTCTTTCGCAAACGAGAATTCACGCAAATTGCGATGGTCCGAGTGCACTGTCGTCTGCTGTCGACTGCTCCACAGGTAGTGGCGCCAGGTCTCCAAGCACTCCACAATGGCAAGGAGCTCCTGCTCACCGACTTTGTAGCGAGTCTCGGCAGGACGGAGAGTGCGGGAGTAATAGGCAACCATACATCTCTCGCCTTTCGCATTGCGCTGCATCAGCACACCACCAATCGCGACATTAGAAGCATCAGCGTATACTTCATAAGGTCGTGAATGGTCCGGGAAGGCCAAAACCGGAGCCTCGCAGAATTTGCGCTTCAGCAGCTGAAAAGCCGCTTCACGCTCAGGTGTCCACACAAATGGCGTGTTCTTGCCCAACAGCGATGTCAGGGGTCGAACAATTTCAGCAAAACGCCAAATGTGACGACGAACAAAATTTGCAAAACCAAGCAATTCTTGCACGCCTTTCACATTTGTCGGTGCTGGCCACTTGGTGATGGCAGCAATCTTGGTCGGGTCAACCGCAATGCCCTCAGGCGAGACCTCAAAGCCCAAGAACGTGACCTTGTCGACATGGAACGTGCACTTGTTGATCGACAGGAACAATTGGTGCTCTTGAAGAATGCGGAGCAGAGCGCGAACATGCTCGATGTGCTCCTCCTCGCTTTCAGAAAAAAACGATCAAGTCATCAAAGTAGCCACCAGCGAAGTCCTCGAGTGGCCGTAGCACTGAATCCATAAAACGCTGGAAGACGGCGGGTGCGTTGACCAGTCCAAAAGGCATCACTCGCGACTGAAACACATTGCGATCGACCTGGAATGCCGTGAACTTCTCGCTAGCCTTCGTTAGGCGTAACTGCCCATAGGCACACGTAAGATCGAACCTGGAAATGATCTTCGCTTTGCGCAGGCGCTCAAGCAAACGAATGGGATCGGGGGTCGGATAGCAGCCGAATCCTGTTCAACCCACGGCTAGTCGCACGCCCGCTACTCCAGCTGGCCAAGCTCCACCTCAAGCTAGTGCGACACCCGTTGCTACGCGTTCAGTGGCAACCCCATCTGCAGTTGCTGCGCGTTCCGTGGCAACCCCGCCTACAGCTGCTGCAAGTCCTGCAGCAAGTCCACTTGTCAAGTCGGCATCGGCGTTGCCGACGTCGCGTCCTGGGTCCACACCGGTGGGCCCTTCATACTCTTCTCCGCGGGGAGGACCGGGAGGGGGTAGAGTGTCAGGACCCGCAGGCTCTGCGGTCCCGACTGGGTCGTTCTTTGCTAAGAAGACTCGGCGTTGATGTCTTTGTATTGTTTGTTTGCATGCATTTGGAATTGCAGTTCAGTCTGCAAAGTGAAATACAACACTTTACAACAACATTGCCTGGCTAACCCTACCAAGGTCTTACACCGAGTCTGCGTCCGTCTGTTAGGGATTGAGTTTGCCCTCCCAAAACCAACTGACCTAAAAAGGTACAATGTCAACTCGTCGAAGTTGACATGGGCAAATTGGTTAGATACCTAACACCGTCCAGCCGGCGAGGCTAGCCGGTGGTAGTTTTTGCGGGATTTTGAATGGGCAAAGAAAACAACATTTTTACTCATTCCGTTCGGGCTGTGTACATGAAAAGAGATTGAGATAAATGCGCATGACAAGTTGAGAATGTATTTATTGACTGACTGGGGGAAGAAGTGGGAAGGGAAGGGGGGAAGGGACAATAGAATCTCATCGTTTGACTGTTTGACAAAATCGAGATCGAAGCTCAGTCGTTGGTTTCACTTTCTTTTTTTTTTCAAACCGATGTGTATTTGTATTTAACAGTACTCACACCGTCGTAACAACAAAAGTTCGCTGAGCTGCGCCGCTGGCATTGGCGTACGCAGCTCTAGTCAAACATCTGCAGCCCAGATATGATGTCTGGGGTGCTAACAACATTTTGGTCGTCACAGAGGACGAGAATCATCTTTTGGAGAGTCGAGTCGGGCTCGATTGCGAGTGCGTTGCCCCAGAGCTTATGGAAGCCTGGGCTTCTCTTGAGTTCTTTGTTTTTGCGGCACGTGAAGGTGTCTTGTCTCGCACGATTGAGAACAAGGCTTCGGAAGTGCGCGACGGCATGAGTCGGGTGGATGATTGTGTGATCGAAGCGAGCTCGGCACCGCAACGTCCAGAGTGACCATCTGGCCAGGTGGAACAAGATGGTGAGACACGAGCGGGAGTGGTCGTCCTTCTTGTCCGCAATGAGTAGTTCGTATCGGTGTGTGCGCCAGGGTCCGAGCATTTTGAAGTCGTCGTGCCTAGGGAACCAAAAGCCGTGAGCCCGCTTGAAGATCGTCTCTGCTTCGCCCCACACTGCTTCCGCGAGAGGGCATTCCACGATCATGTGAGGCCAGGTCTCCTCTTTGTCTGGTCTTCGGCAGTGTGGGCAGTCCAGCTCGCCTGAGTTGAGTTTGCTTTCTGCTGCTTCGGGGTCTTTTCGGCGGAGGTACCGAGCGGCGTGGCAGCCCAGCCACTCCGTGTCATGTGCGATTCTCCATAGCAGAGCGCTTTGTTTGCGCTCCACCAGCGGGGAGCAAGACAGTTTGGCAATGTCGACCCATTGCTCCGGGAGCCTTCTCCAGCTAGCGAGTTGTTTGGGCTCATGCCTCGCTTTGGTGAGTAGCTTGCGGAGCTTCTTGATCCGCAGTCCTGGCGCCGACACGAGCATG
>NW_011887299.1:480687-481466 GCF_000151315.2 Capsaspora owczarzaki ATCC 30864 | reverse complement strand
TCTGCCAATCGCTTTTTGGGCCGGTGCATAGGTTGACAAGTGCTTGACACAGGTAGGCTTGGAGCTCGTAGCTGGGTCGAGGAGGCCAAGGCCCAAAGTGCTTTGAGATGGTCGGGGCGGTCAGTGTGGCGAGGTTTCTTGTGGGCCACCTTTTGCGCCAGATGAAGCGTTGTATCATGTTCTTGATTTTCTCTAGCTGGCGTTGGTCGACTGGGACGAACCTAGCTTGGTACCAAACTCTCGAGAGACCGATAGTGTTGGCAATGAGGACTCGTGCTGGGTGCGACAGTCCGCGGCTGCTCCAGCGATGAAGTGCGCGCTCGGCTTTGGCAAGTGCGGGCTCGTAGTTGTCTTTGATGATGTCTCCGTAGCCTAGCATGACTCCCAGTACTCTGGTCGTCTTGCTTCGGTCAATCCATTCGACGCCGAGGCTTTTGAAGACCTCAGGGATCTCGTCGTTCCTGCGGGGACCAAGTGGGACAATTGTGGTTTTCTCTTGGTTGATGGCGAGGTTGCTGGCTCTGCCGACGGTTTCGTAGTGCTTGAAGAGAGCCGTCACGTCCTTGTCGTTGCGGACAAAGATTGTGGTGTCATCGGCGAAGAGCGACGCTTTGATGACCAGGGGCTCGAGCTGCGGTCGCACATTGAGGAAGGCGATGTTTCGGCGAGACTGGAAGTAGTCGCTGATCACACCTGCGTAGATCGCGTACAGGAAGGGTGCTTCCACTGACCCTGGCCTCACCGACCTTGGATGGGGAAGGGGAGTGAGACTGTGGCGT
>NW_011887299.1:479343-480587 GCF_000151315.2 Capsaspora owczarzaki ATCC 30864 | reverse complement strand
GTACACTACGTGCGATTGGCACCCCGTGTTGAGGAGGCGCATCCACGAGATGAACGAGTCGCCAATTGAGTAGGCCGCCATTGCTTGGTACAGAAAGTCGTGAGCCACACGGTCAAAGGCTTTGCGGCTGTCCAGGAGCACCGCGAGCCCTGGGATTTTGTGGTGGCGCGTCAGGTCGAGGATGTCTCTGAACAGGTGGATGTTGGCGTCGATTGTGCGTCCTGGGACGAAGCCATTTTGAGCGACGGGGATGATTTTGCTCAGGACTTTGGCGAGTCGGTTGCACAATGCTCGTGAGATGATTTTGCAGTCGACATTGAGCAGGCTGATTGGCCGGTAGTTTTCAACGCTAGCGCGATCGCCTTTCTTGTACAGGACCTTGACATGGCCTCGCATCATTGACTCTGGGAGCCTGCCTCTGTCTCGCGCGACATTGGCGAGGGCTGCCAGGGGAGCAGCAAGGATGCCGGCGTATTTTGCGTAGAATGCTGGCGTGAGTCCGTCTGGGCCGGGCGACCTGCCCTTAGGAGTCCGTTCGATGGCAAGCCGAATTTCAGCGTCTGTGAGTGGAGCTCCCAGCTTGCTTTGTTCGTCGCTAGTCAGTCGGTAGCTGGGGCGAGCCGCTTCCAGAACCGTGTCAATGTCTTCCTGAGTGGTGGGCTCGCTGGCGTAGAGTGTGCCAAGGAAGTCTCGCAGAGTGTTGGCAATTTGGTCTGGTTCAGTCGCTTCTTGGCCGTTGTACACGAGCCGGTCGATGGTTTGGCTCTTCCGCTTGTCTCGCTCCAATGCGAAGAAGAGTTTGGTCGGTCTTTCGTTTTCAATTCGCCAGTTCCGCATAGACCTCGCTTGCGCCCCTGAGCCGAGCGGTCGTCGTCGGCTTTCTGCTCTGCGCGGAGGTGGCAGTGCGCAGAGAGGAGCGCTTTGCTTTCCTCTTCTGGGGTGTTGGGGTCCGCGAGGTTCTTTTCGACAAACCGAAGTTTTCGGCCAACCAGTTCGTTTTCTTGTTTGCGCGCTCTGGCCAGTTGTGTGTCAGGTTTCTGGATGCAACCTGCCACTTTGAATGATGTCTTGCATGTTTTCTCACCCTTGTCTTTCTTCCTGATTTTCTCCTGTCTTGCTCTGATTTGTCTTGCTCTGATTTTCTGATTTGATGACGACAAATATGTTTGTCTGTCAGTCGTCAAAATTTGATCAACCTGATTCGATTTGGATCCTTTCTTGTCTTGTCTTATTTAAATCCCCAA